>NC_084834.1:122138188-122471759 GCF_033115175.1 Lepus europaeus | reverse complement strand
CCAGGTACTCCTATAGAGGATGTGAGTGTCCCAGATGATGTCTTAACCGCTGTGCCAAATGCCTGCCCTCAAGCCTCTTAAAATGTAAAATAAATTACATTGAATGATGGTAATGAGTGCTCAGTAAATATTTTTTTCTCTCCTTTGCTGCAGGTTGATTCTTCTTTCTCATACCACATCCAGATTTAAAAAAAAAAAAAAAATCCCCAGGTGCTTTTCATTTATTGACTAAAACCTAACCTGAGCCAATATTTAAGACCTGTACAATTTTACTGAGCTGAATCTTTCCAATCCCTGCCCCTAACTGCAGTGCCTAAGCTTGCTATTCCAGTAAGTGTGTACACCAGCTCTCCTGGAATACGCTGTTTTCTTTACTGTTGTTGGAATTTTACTTATGATCTCTCCACCATAGATTTTTGGTTTGTGTTCTAAATTTTTACAAAACATACAGCTGTGGGGCAGGCATTATAGTTTCTCTGAGCCTGAGAAGTGGAAGTAACACTTCCTTCCTAAGGGAGATAATGAGAAGAAACCGTTAGGGTGTGAGACTGCCTTGTGAACAATAATCAGTTTGAGAGGTTTTATTACTCTGATGCCTGACTTAGAAATACATACAAAGATTCCTTTTTTTAAAAAAAAATTTTTTTTAAAGTTTTATTTATTTGAAAAGCAGAGTTACAGGGAGAGATCTTCCATCCACTGGTTCACTCCCCCAATGGCCACAACGACCTGGGCTGGACCAGTCTGAAGCCAGGAGATTTTTCTGGGTCTCCTACATGGGTGCAGGGGCCCAAGCAGTTGGGCCATCTTTCACTGCTTTCCCAGGCCACAGCAGGGAGCTGGATTGGAAGTGGAGCAGCCGGGACTCGAATCGGTGCCCATATGGGATGCCAGGGCTTTAATCTGCTGTGCCACAGTGCCGCCCCACCAAGATACCTTTCAAATATACGGTTTGAGATTTTAAATAATTGTAGTACATGAAGGATAAGTTTCTTTGTTTTATTTTTGTTGTTATGTAGTTTTAATTATTTCTGGGCAACTTGATCCTGTATCTTAATGTGCTTTAATTATTTAATTTCAGAAC
This sequence comes from Lepus europaeus, assembly GCF_033115175.1. Lineage (NCBI taxonomy): Eukaryota > Metazoa > Chordata > Mammalia > Lagomorpha > Leporidae > Lepus > Lepus europaeus. Next base: position 122,470,675 of record NC_084834.1, on the reverse strand, counting down.
TTTTGAATATGTAATTTATGATCAAATGTCTTTGATTCTAACATCTAAAAGCAAACCAAAGGAAAAAGCACTTATCAAAATTTAGATTTCTTTCTTTATGCAGTGAACTTGGTAAAATTTTCTGTTAGAGAGTAAGCTTAGTCATTTTCAAAAGTGGGTATTCACCTCAAACTCAGAAATACCTCGACATTTTAAACAGTAAGCTATAAGGCTAGAGACTTAATGAGCAGTGAGTTCCATGTGCTTTTGCAGGTTAAAGAATGAAAATTTATGTTTATCTATTTTAAAAGTTTCCATTGACATTTTTCATATGTTATACAATATTTGTTGGTTTTGTTTTTAGTATTCTACTTGAGGCAGCTGTAGAAATTTCAAGAATTGTTCTAAATGTTAGGTCTGACAAATGGAGCAGTGTTTTTCACAGACCTACAGAAACCCAAGTTTAATATTTGGATTATTAATATAACTAGCTTGGTTTAATGTATGCAGAAACACTTGGATATGTATCTAAACTGGCCAGCAACAGGAACAATTTTGATCCTAAAATTGTTCCTAAAATAAATAAGTCCTATTTATTGATCCTAAAATGGCCGGACAGTAAGAAATTTTATTATTATAAATCCACATCATACTGCTGTTAATGAATTGGTTGTCATCTTTATAGAAAGAGAGGGAGTGTAATTTTTTTAAAAGATTTTATTTATTTATTTATTTGAGAGGTAGAGTTACAGATAGTGAGAGGGGGAGACAGAAAGAAAGGTCTTCCATCCACTGGTTCACTCCCCAAGTGGCTGCAATGGCCAGAGCTGGGCCATTCCGAAACCAGAGCCAGGAGCTTCTTCTGGGTCTTGCACATGGGTGCAGGGTTCCAAGCACTTGGGCCATCTGTTTTCCAAGCCATAGCAGAGAGCTGGACCAGAAGTGGAGCAGCGGGGACTAGAACCAGCACCTGTATGGGGTGCCGGCACTGCAGGGGATGGATTAACCTACTGTATCACAGTGCCTGGCCCCAGGAATGTAATTTTCCTAAAGTTTTAGCTTTATCCTGGCACAAGTATTGAATTTGGATTTTTTAGCTTTAGTTTTGTCAATGACTGCCTGCGTGAATTAAGGAATGCTCCCTAATGTATCTGGGCCCACGTCACCTCATTTGTGGGATGGTGAGGCTAGACTGTGTGATCTGGAAGGCTTCTGCAATCTGAAATTCTTTGTTTTGAGGCTGGTCCTTTGCTTTTTTTTTTTTTTTTTTTTTTAAGATTTATTTATTTTACTTAAAAGGGTTACACAAAGAGTGGAGAGGCAGAGAGAGAGAGAGAGAGAGAGGTCTTCCATTCGCTGGTTCACTTCCCAATTGGCCACAATGGCCGGAGCTGCGCTGATCAGGAGCCAGGAGCCTCCTCTGGGTCTTGCATGTGGGTGCAGGAGCCCAAGAGCTTGGGCCGTCTTCTACTGCTTCCCTAGGCCATAGCAGAGAGCTGGATTGGAAGTGGAGCAGCCAGGACTCAAACCAGCACCCATATGGGATGCCAGCGCTGCAGGCTGTGGCATTACCTGCTAGCTACAGCACCGGCTCCTGGTCCTTTGTTTATAATAGAATAAAAGATCTTGAGAAGTTAGGGGATTTACCCAAATGACAGCTAGGATGCCAAGTGTAGGCAAATTACTTTCATAGGTGAAGACAAAAACATTTAAAGCTCTTACTTTTAATGTAATTTAAAAATCTTAGATTTGTTTCTTTTGCATTGACTTCTGAAATTCTTTTTATATCAACTGTTTGACTTAGAATTTTTTGCTTAAAATGGTTATGTTTTTAATGTAATACTGTATATTGAAGTATGTAAGATGGCTAGTTCATGAAAGTGGTACATCTCAGTGCTAGCTCTAAACTCCCTGCAGTCACCTGTACCCCCAGAACAGATGTCTTGGAAACACAAAAAGCTCTCCATTCTGACTTCGATTAATCTCAGGGATTGTATGTAGTAAGAAATATGACAGTGTTTTTTTTCTTTATGTCATTGCTTTTTTAAAAAAATTATTTATAAAAGGGAACAAACTTCATGTATTTCATATATATGGTTTTAAAAGCATAATGATACTTTCCACTCTACCCACTCTCCCTTCCTCCTCATTTTTCTTTTAATGTTTTGATATACTTTAAATTTTCTTTATAGTCACAAGCTTAACCCTCCACTAAATATAGTTTCAGCAAGCAGTAAGTAGAAAACCATTAGTCCTCAAGAGTATAGAAAAGGGCTGTAAAAATAATTAAATCTCAAAATATTAATTTTACTCATAGACATTACTTTTTTTGTATTCTGTATATCAGTTACCACAAAATAGGGAAAACATATTTGTCTTTTTGGGACTGGCTTATTTCACTAAGCATCATGGTCTCTATTTGCATCCATTTTGTTGCGAAAGATAGAATTTAATTCTTTTTTATTCCTGAGTAGTATTCTATCAAGTATATACCATAATTTTTTTGTCTGTTCATCAGTTGGTGGATTTCTGGGTTGACTTCATATCTTAGCTGTTGTGAGTTGAGCTGCTATAAACATGGAGGTACAGATAACTTTCATATACTGATTTCATTTCATTTGGGTGAATTCCCAGGAGTCGAATGGCAGGGTTGTATTGTAGAACTCTTCAGATTTCTGAGGAATCTCCATATTGTCTTCCATAGTAGTTGTACAAGTTTCCATTCTCACCAGTGGCGTATTAATAGAGTAGCTTTTTCCCTACATTCTCAAGAGCATTTGTTATTTTTTGATTTTTTGATGATAACCATTCTAACTAGAGTGTGGTAAAACCTCATTGTGATTTTCATTTGTGTTTCCTTCTTGGCTAGTGATCCTAAGTATCTTATATCTTTGGCCACCGGATGTAATTCATCCTTTGAAACGTGCCTGTTCATATCCTTAGCCCATTGCTTAGCTGGATTGCTGGTTGTCTTGTTAAGTTTCCTGAGCTCCCTATATTCTGTATCTTACTCCTTTATCAGATGTATACTTTGTAAATATATTCTCTCTGTCTGTAGCCTGCCTCTTTGTTGAGTGTTTCCTTTGCTATGAAGAACCTTCTTGGCTTGATAGAATTCTATTTGTCTCTTTTTGCCTTTTTTTTTTTTTAATAAAATTTATTTATTTATTTGGAAGTCAAAATTAGAGGGAGAAACAGATTTCTCCATCCACTGGTTCACTCCCCAAATGGCCGCACCGGCCAGGGCTGGGCCATGCTGGTGCCAGGAGAGAGGAGTCTTATCTGGGTCTCCATGTGGGTGCAGAGACCTGAAGACTTGGGCCATCCTCTGCTGCTTTCGCAGGTATATTAGCGGGAGTCGGATCAGAAGTGGAGCAGCTGGAGCTTAGCTGTCGCCTTTGTGGGATGCCGTGGCTCAACCTGCTGCACACTGTGCCAGCCCCCATTTAAGCTTTTTATTGCCTGTGCTTTTGGAGTCTTACCCAAGAAGTCATTGCCTGTGCTAGTGTCTCGCAGTGTTCTTCGATGTTTTCCTCTGGTCATTTTATTGTTTCAGGTCTTAGATTTAGATCTCTGATCCATTATGTGTTGATTTTTGTATAGAGCATAAGGTAGGGGTCTTGTCATACTTCTGCATCCAGAGATCCCATTTTCCCAACATCGTTTGTTGAAGACACTGTCCTTTTCTAGGGAGTGCATTTAGCTTGTCTGTCAAAGATTAGTTGGTTGTAGATGCGTGGATTAGTTTCTGGGGGTCTCTGGTCTGTTCCATTGGTCAGCAGTTCTATTCTCCACCATTACCAAGCTGTTTAGATTATAACTGTCCTGTAATATGTCTTGAAGTCAATTACTTTCATGCCTCTCGCTTTATTTTTGTTGTTTAGGATTGCTTTAGCTATTCAGACCCTATTAATTTTAGGGTCGTTTTTTTCTCCAGATCTGAGAAAAATGTCTTAGGTATTTTGATTGGGATCGCATTGAATCTGTAAATTGCTTTGGGTAGTGTGGACTTTTTTTTTTTTGGGGGGGACAGGCAGAGTGATAGAGAGGGAGACAGAGAGAAAGGTCTTCCTTTTTGCTGTTGGTTCACCCTCCAATGGCCGCTGCGGCCTGCGCATCACACTGATCCGAAGCCAGGAGCCAGGTGCTTCTCCAGGTCTCCCATGTGGGTGCAGGGCCCAAGCACTTGGGCCATCCTCCACTGCCTTCCCGGGCCATAGCAGAGAGCTGGCCTGGAAGAGGGGCAACCGGGATAGAATCCGGTGCCCCAACCGGGACTAGAACCCGGTGTGCCGGCGCCGCAAGGCGGAGGATTAGCCTGTTAAGCCACGGCGCCGGCCATTCTTTTACTTTATTACTTATCCAAACCTGAGTATAGATTTTTAGGGGTTTTTTTGGTTTAGTAAAAACTACTAAAGTTTTTTTTTTGGGGGGGTGGGGGGGAGGTTTCCTTGTTTAGTTGATTATTCTCAACACTCATTGAACATTTGTAGGAAAAAAAGGAAGGTAAAAAGGGAATAAAGTTAGAATTGGAATTAGGTGGAATAAATCAATAGTTTTTGTTCAAATGTTTGGTTGTTTGAAGTATCCCATAAATCTCAAACACTGGTTTTGCTTTTTCTAATGTCTTCTGCCTAATCCCCCCCGGGGGGGTGCTATTTCTAAGGATTTGTCTTCTAGCTCAGATATTCTGTCTTCTTCTTCTTCTTCTTCTTTTTTTTTTTTTTTTTTTTTTTTTGCCAGGTAGAGTTAACCAGTGAGAGAGAGACAGATAGAGAGAAAGGTCTTCCTTTTCCGTTGGTTAACCCCTGAAACGGCCAGCCGGTACGCTGTGCCGATCAGAAGCCAGAAGCCAGGTGCTTCTCCTGGTCTCCCATGTGGGTGCAGGGCCCAAGCACTTGGGCCATCCTCCACTGCCACAGCAGAGAGCTGGACTGGAAGAGGAGCAACCAGGACAGAATCCGGTGCCCTGACTGGGACTAGAACCTGGGGTGCTGGCGCCGCAGGTGGAGGATTAACCAAGTGAGCCGTGGCGCCGGCCAGATATTCTATCTTCTGCTTCATATCATGTCTGTTAAGGCTTTCCATTCATTTTCTATTTGATATGTTGAATTTGTCATTACCTGTATTTTGGCTTGATTTCTCAATATCTTTATCTCCCAGAAGAATTTTTTATCCATGTCTTACATGGATTTCATTTTTTTTTTTTTTTTTTTTTAAGATTTATTTGAAAGAGTTAGAAGGATGGAGAGAGGGATATCTTCTATCCACTGGTTCACTCCTCAAATGACTAGGATGACCAGAGCTGAGATAGACCGAAGCCACGAGCTTCATCCAGATCTCCTGCATGGGTTCAGGGGCCCAAGGACTTGGGCCATCCTCTGCTACTTTCCCAGGCTCATTGGCAGGAAGCTGGATCAGAAGTGGAGCAGCTGGGACTCAAACCAATGCCCATAGGAATGCTGGTAGTGCAGGCAGTGGCTTTACTTGCTACGCCACCATACCTGCCCCTGTATGGGGTTCTTTAAGTCATATATTTGCTTCTTTGTGTTTCTGATTAATCTCATGATCATTATTTTGAACTCCTTTTCAGACATTTCATCAGTCTCTTAATCTTTACATTCTGATACTGCAGTGTTGCTATGTACCTTTTGGGGAGTCATACTGGCTTTGTTCTTGTATTTCTATGTTTATTTTATATGCTTTTTTAAAAAGATATATTTATTTATTTGAAAGTCAGAGTTAAACAGAGAGAGAGGAAAGGTGTGCGCTGGGGGGGTGGGGTGGGTGGTCTTCCATCCAATGGTTCACTCCCCAATTGGCTGCAACGGCCAGAGCTGCGCCAGTCAGGAACCAGGAGCTTCTTCCGGGTCTCACACATGGGTGCAGGGGCCCAAGGACTTGGGTCATCTTCTGCTGCTTTCCCAGGCCATAGCAGAGAGCTGGATCGGAAGTGGAGCAGTGGGACTCAGAACTGATGCGCATATGGGATGCCGGCACTGCAGGCGCTGGCTTAACCTGATACACCACAGCACTGGCCCTGGTTTATGTCTTGATAGATAATGTCCTGAAAAGATGCACCTGTGCCTTTTGACTTTGGTTGAACTCTGAATTTGTATTGCTACAGTATGTAATTTGGAAGGTTTTTTAAAATATATTTGCGTGAATGGACATAAAAAGGTCTTTATTTTTTAAAATTGCTTTTCCCATCAATAGTATATTTAAAAGCATCAAATGAAGTATAACATATAATTTATAATATATAAATATAAAAAAAACTTTCCAAGTTTTGTATAAAAGTAAGTGAACTTGACTGTTCTAATGAACATATTCATGTCCTCCAATGAGTCAAATTGGAGCTTATTTCATCTTTAAGCATTCAAGGGTTTTTATATTGTTTTACATAGAGCTTAAGACATACATAACATTTAAAAAACTTAGCTCAGGAAATTAGTATGGAAAACACTATTGTGGAAGAAGGGAAGGGTTTTTAAGTTGATTGTAGTTGGCCTGAATCTTTTTTTTTTTTTAAGATTTATTTATTCACTTGAAAGAGTTAACACAGAGAAAGAGAGGCAGAGAGAGAGACTGAGAGAGAGGTCTACATCTGCTGCTGGTTCACTGCCCAATTGGCACAATGGCCAGAGCTGAGCTCATCTGGAGCCAGAAGTTTCTTCTGAGTCTCCCACGTGGGTGCAGGGGCCCAAGGACTTGGTCCATCTTTTATTGCTTTCCCAGGCCATACAGAGAGCTGAATAGCAAGTGGAGTAGCTGGGACTCAAACTGGTGCCCGTATGTAATGCTGGCACTGCAGGTGGTAGCTTTACCCGCTACACCACCACCCTGGCCCCTGGCCTGAATCTTTGTGCTGCCAGTTTACTATGAAGAAGAATCTCCTTTTATATCTATAAAAGTAAAATTTACCAGACCTGTACCTTTTACTTGAAGGAGTAAGTAGTTGTAAACTTTTGCAAGGTCAGGCACAGGGTAAGGGTGGCTCCTCTTGGATCTCTTGCTTCACTAGCATGCCATCAGTCTCTTTACATAGAGTGCTGATGGGAGATACATTATTTGTCTTGAAGACAAGTTTTAAATTGTTCGATTTTTTGTACGTATATTATTTTCTAGATAATTTTTTATCGTTTAATCTTTACCTAAGCATTAGAATATATTTAATTTTCTTTATACATTTTGTATGAAATATTAGGGAAATTTTTCCTGTGCTTATGAAAGTAAAATTGTGGCTGTGGAAACATTACCATGTAAGTCCACAAAAAATATTAGTATAAAAAAAATGATATCCTTAACATAATATAATTGACGATTTGATAGAAATAATTTTGTATTTATTAGTTAATAAAGAATTAAGTTGAATTTTTATCAGCTACTCTATTCTTATACTTATTTTTTCTACATATACAGCTGCTGTATTTTTTTTAGTAGTTCTATTCTAGTTGGTTGTGTATTTGAGTCATTGGGAAGCTTCAGAAAATTTTTTGGTGCTTCAGTCTGAAAGATGCTGATTTAAATAGCCTGGTGTGCACCCTGGGCATCAGGATTTTTTTTTTTTTAAAGATTTATTTATTTCAATGGCAGATTTACAGAGATGGCTGCAATGGCCCAATTTACAAATGGCCGCCATGTCTGGAGCTGGGCCGATCTGAAGCCAGGAGCCAGGAACTTCTTCTGTGTCTCCCACTTGGGTGCAGGGGCCCAAGGAGAGTTGGGCCATCTTCTGCTGCTTCCCCAGGCCATAGCAGAGAGCTGGCTTGGAAGTGGAACAGCAGAGACTCCAACTGGTGCTCATAAGGGATGCCAGCACTGCAGATGGAGGCTTTACTATTGTGCCGTAGCATTGGCCCCTTGCATAGCTTTTTATAGCCTTATAGGCCCCCCCCCTCCTTTTATGGTTCTCATTTAATTTATATTCTCTGCCTCCTTGAAAGTGTGTGGTTGGTAACCACTGCTTCTGTTATAAGGAGATTGATGGAATATATTTGCTGATTTTTATTTATGTATTTGAATGAGTTAGGGAGAGACACAGAGAGCTTCCGTCTGCGGGTTTGCTTCCCAGATGGCCACAGTAGCCAGGTCTGGGCCATGCTAGAGCCAGGAGCCAAGAGCCGGGCACTTCTTAGGGGTCTCCCATGTGGGTACAGGAGCCCAAGCATTTGGGCCATCCTCTGCTGCTTTCCCAGGTACGCTAGCACAGAGCTGAAGTGGGTTACTATGCACAATGTAGTTTTTACTGTGTTTTCTGGCCAACAGTGTTTAAAAACTACTGCACTCTATCCAACTTTCTCTTAATGTGGATTCAAAGGAGAAACGTAAGTGGGAGTAATTGTTGCTACCTCTGTGTTATTGTGAAGAGTAAACATAATCCAAAATGCCTTCAAGAGTGCTCACCAAGCCCAGAGATGAGAAACGCTAGCTTGTATTATTCCAAGGAGGAAAAGCTGTCTTCAGAGCGGATGTTTGTTTTTGTCTCATGCAGTTCAAAGACTTTATCATTAACAGTGTCCTTGTTTGACTGCTAAAAAGCACCGACGGAAAAGCTGAGCAGCTCACTTTTTGTCTGCCTTGCCTTGGTTCTGAGCCCTCGTTTTGAAATTTCTGTTGCATCTCTGCAAGCAGCCTTCAAACCTTTTCTAGGACATCAGTAGCCAAAATGTGGCATTTGAATTCCATTGTAATTTCAGATGAGCTTTCAAATAAGATTTGTCTTGTTCATCTGTCCCAAGAAGGAAAGTGGAAGTTCTTGTGAACACTTGCTCAGTGCCCTTTAAAGCGTAGATTGTAGATTGACGTACAGATGCAGTGTGATTTGTGTCTGGCTCTTGGCTTGTGACTACGCGATTGAGTTCAGTACAGAGAAGAGAATCTTGTGGTAACGTTGGCTGTCTGTTGAATAGGCCCGATGAACCCTTGCTGTGTGGAAGTGTAATTAATAGTAAATTTCCTCCTAGTGAAACTGCTGAATCTTGTTACGTCGTGGAGCAGCCTGTTCACAGAGGACTTTAGTGGAAGCACAGATTTCTGTGTTGTTTTGCATCAGGTGGCACCAGAATGACATGGAGTTTTTAAGTTGTTCATCTGTGTTAAATGCTGCTTGCTTTTTACTATCATTTTACTACATATTGGATATGTGATAAACGCTTCCAAACAAAATGGTAAACTTCACATTTCTGATGATTTTTTTTTTTTTTATTAAACCTGATGAATTTAAGATAAATCAACCTGTGGTAAAAATTCCTGGGCCACAAGACATTATGAAAGTGTAGGAAATTATAATTTTCTGACCTTCCTTCTCAGGATATATATTTGTTTCTTATTTCTCAGTTGTATGTCTTTGAAACACAATGTTTGCCATTTTGCATTTTCAGTGATTTATCCATTTAAAGTGGAAGAGGCTAATTAGGCTTCTCTGACTGTATTTATGATAGACTTTCAGAGATGAATATGCTAATGTGTCCTAGAATTTTTCAAAGCCCAAAATGCTTAGAGATAAGTGAAGGAGAGGTTATAGAAAAAGTGGAGGGGGGAGAATTCTGTAGCTTGAAATAGAAAAGAGTAGGTCAAGATTTGACCACGAAGTGTGGGTAACAGTGAGTAGTGAGGGAAATCCTGGCCCCAGAATACTCAACCTGTATCTGGCAGGAAGTTGGAATCCAAGATGTGTGTGTGTCAGAAGGCATACGGCACACACTTTGATGACACGGTAGGGTGGACATAGCTTTGTAATCAACTGAGGTTTTAGAGAAGAAATTGGAGGGTTTTGTGGATTGTTTCTTTTTTTTAATAATCTTAGAAGTGTTTGGATTTTTCTAATGTGTGGATGTTAGGGTATTTCCCCAACCTGGGTTGAAGGATGGGAGTGAAATGACTCTTGATCTTTGGGATCGTGAGGGAACCTAGGAAGTCAGTGACCCAGCTAAGAGAAGCAAAGTCTAGAGTGAACAAGAAATGATGGCAAATGAGAACTCTGTACTAGAAGATTCTCCACATGCTCTGTACAGAATTACTTGTAGAAGGGGGCAGGCATTTGGCCTCCTTGAGATAGCAGCTTTCCATATTGAGGTGCCTGGGTTTGGTACCTGGCTCTGGCACCTGACTCCGGCTTCCTACTAATGCAGACCTTGGGAGACAGTGGAGTTGGCTCAAGTGGTTTGGTCCCTGCCCCCTGTGTGGTCACCGTGGATTGAGCTCCCAGCCCCTGGCTTTGGCCTGGCTATTATAGGCATTTGGAGAGTGAACTAGTGGAGGAGTGCTATCTTTCCTCCCTCATTCTGTGTCTCCCTGCCTCTCAAGCATACTCCCTCCTCCTAAAATCATGAATTCTTTGAAGATTCACTTGAAACAAACTTTCTCTGACTTTCTAACACTCTAGAAAAGTCTTACATCCCTTAAAGGTTACTTATCTTAATGGAAAGAAGCATAGCTTAAAGGGAGGGAGTTTATAGGTTTTGGGATCAGAAAAACTCAGACATCAAAGTTAGTTTTGCCACTTAATTGTTAGGTGGGTCAGTGACTCCATCTGGACCTGGCTTTGCTTGTGGCAGTAGTTTTATGTTGGGGCTTTCTGTGAGCTTTAGGTGTAGCGTGTTGGCATCCCAACAGGTGACAGTTGTTGCTGTTAGTCATTTTAGGAACCTGACTTAATGATTGTGGAAGATTATAGGATTCCATGTTTTTTAATATTTATTTTTTTGAGATAACATTTTTAATCTGCGTTATGGTCAAAGGCTTAAATGAAAGCTCTACAAAAAGAATTCATCAAATAAATGGAAAGACCATAGTACAACAGGAAAATAGGTAAGGTCTATGAACAGTAATTAAAAGATATTCAGCTTCACTCATTAAAACTAAATTTTAGGGCCGGTGCCGTGGCTCACTTGGTTAATCCTCCGCCTGCGGTGCCAGCATCCCATATGGGCACCGGGTTCTAGTCCTGGTTGCTCTTCTTCCAGTCCAGCTCTCTGCTGTGGCCTGGAAGGGCAGTGGAGAATGGCCCGAGTGCTTGGGCCCTGCACCCCCATGGGAGACCAGGATGAAGCACCTGGCTCCTGGCTTCGGATAGGCACAGCGCGCCTGCCATAGCGATCATTTGGGGGGTGAACCAACAGAAGGAAGACCTTTCTCTCTGTGTCTCTCTCTTATTATCTAACTCTGTCAAATAAATAAATAAATAAATAAAAACTAAATTTTAAATAGTTATGATTCAGAGCTGTAATTTATTTTACCTCTGTAAAGTAGTAAAAGCAGAATTGTTTAGAATTGAAAGATAAAGAGAATGAATCTAATTTGCATACACTTCTCTGTTCAACTACAGATAGCTTTTGACATTATTTTAATTTTTAAAAAATTTAACTTAATATATTTCTCTGTTAAACTTGCAGCATTATTTTGTAGTAGACTAACTTTTCCCTATCTTCCTGTACGTAAACTCTAAAGAGGTTTTGTGTACAATTGGAGGTAGAACAGGTGTTTCAATTGCTTGACTTTTTTATCTAAAACCAAGTTATCAGAAATGGAGAATTAATTCCCCCCTTTTTTTTTTAATGCTTGGAATATATCATTAAGGAAGATATCCTGTGTATTTAAAAATGAGCAGTACTTCTTTTTAAGCTTTGTGGGCACTTTTCAAACTTTCTCTAATAGAACTATGGTTTGTGTTCCAGTGGTGGCTAACAAATTTTACTTCATCTGTCTACATAGACTAATTCAGTTCTGTAAAGATAAATTCAGGTGGAGGCTATCAAAAAGCTATACAAGCAATGAAAGTTTACTCATTATGATGTTTCTGGGTATGTTAGTATACTAATAAAACAATTTTAGGGCCCATGTTGTGGTATAATGGGTTAAACTGCCATCTGCAGTGCCAGCATCCCAAATGGGTACAGCTTCAAATCTTGGCTGCTCCATTTCCTATCCAGCTCCCTGCTAATGCAGCTGGGAAAGCAAGGGATGATGGCCTAAGTCTCTGGGCCCCTGCACCCATGTGGGAGACTTGGATGGAGTTCAAACTCCTGGCTTTGGCTGGGCCCTACCCTAGCTACTGCGGCCATTTGGGGAGTGAATCAGCAGTTGGAAGATTCTCTCTCTCTCTTTCTCCCTCTCTCTTTCTTTCTCCCTCTCCCTCCCCCCCCCCAACTCTGCCTTTCAAATAAATAAATCTTAGAAAAAGATTTTTTGTAACAGTGCAAAGTATGTTGTGATCTTCATGTTAGTTGAGAATATATGACAAAAGGTTTTAGTTTTTATTTGTCACTTAATACTTTTAAACCTTCTAACTAGGTGAAACTGAATTTCTTGTATTTGTATGTTGCAGGAGATTACCTGGGGCAATCGACGTTATTGGTCAGACTATCACCATTAGCCGAGTAGAAGGCCGGCGCCGGGCCAATGAAAACAGCAACATTCAGGTTGAGTATTTAGACATCAGCTGCAGGACTGTGTACGCTCTGCCTCATTCAATGCATATTTGTGGTGGTGTGTTAGAAGTGGAATTCAAAAAGTTGTGGAAAAACAAGAGGATTTTTGAAATCTATGCATAGTTTATTCTTCACATGCATTCTCCATGAACTTTTTGAAGATCCCCTTATATATTAGGTGCTGCAAAGAGATTTAAAATATGGAGCCAATCACTCTTAAATTTATTACAGAAGCTTTCCCTTTTTCTTTTTTAATGGAGAGATGTGTTTCTTTTTAAGATTTATTTTATTTATTTGAAAGAGTTAGAGAAGTCTTCCATCAGCTGGTTCACTCCCCAAATGACCACAAAAGCTGGAGCTGAACTGATCCGAAACTGGGAGCCAGGAGCTTCTTCCAGGCCTCCCATGTGGGCGCATGGGCCCCAGGACTTGAGCCATCATCCGCTGCTTTCCCAGACACATTAGCAGGGAGCTGGATCAGAAGTAGAGCAGCCAGGACTCGAATCGGCATCCGTGTCGTATGCTGGCACCGTAGGCCCAGGCTTTAACCCTCTGCACCACAATGCCAATCCTAAAGCTTTTCCTTCTTCATTTATGATCTCAGATATTTTTGTTTAAAAACTAAAATCTTTATTAAAAAATATTTTATTTGAGAGAGAAACACAGAGATAAACATACAGAAAGAGAGCACGCTCCAGTCTGCTGGTTTACTCCCCAGATGCCTGCAGCTGCCTAGGCTGGGTCAGGCTGGAGGTGGGAGCCAAAAACTCAGTCCAGGTCTCCCACATGGATGGCAGGGACGCAGCTACGTGAGCCATGTCCTGCTGCTTCCTAGGGTGCATAGTAGCAGGGAGCTGGAATCAACCACAGCTAGGACTGGAACTCCCTCCAGAGGGGAAGTGAGCATCTCTTCCTGTGGCCTGCCTGCCCACCTGAGTGTTCCCATACACTTAAAGATGTGGCCCAGTGTCTCCCTGGTAGCTCACTGTATGGACTGAGCTGTATTTAATGTGGCCTTTCTGGGGGAAGGGCAGTTCCTCTGTGTTCAGGTGAAAGACTGATATGAGGAAACTGGATAATTAAAGTGGAGCTCCAGGAAGTGAAACTGCCAGCTTTAGTCCTTTTTCTGAGTACTTTAGAAAATGTCCAAAGTGTTTTGATTTTTTTATGTTTTTTTTTCCTCTTATTAAATTTTGGTTTATATATATATATTATGTCTATTCATCTATATTTTGGAATTTAGTAGTTATTTTTCTGAAGTCTTTTTTTTTCCTTAAAGATTTATTTATTTGAAAAGCAGAGTTAAGAAAGGCAGAGAGAGAGAGGTTTTCCATCCACCAGCTGACTACCCAGAAGGCCGCAATGGCCGTAGCTGAGCTTATCTGGAGCTAGGAGCCAGGGGCCTCCTCCAGGTTCCCCACTGGGTACAGGGGCTCAAGGACCTGGGCCATCTTCTACTGCTTTCCCAGGCCATAGCAGAGAGCTGGATTGGAAGTGGAACAGCCGGGACTCAAACTGGCGCCCATATGGGATACCGACACTGCAGGCTGTAGCTTCACCCACTACACCACAGTGCTGGCCCCAGTGTTCTGATTTTTACAACTGATAAATTAGGTAGTGTTTTTAACATCTTTTAAGTGTAAATCATTTCTTTTTCCCCAGCACTAAAATGCCACAATTTCTTAAAATAATTCTGTTCTTTACTCCTAAGAACCAGGTTATTAGCATAAACTTTTCACAAATTATTGAATCTTACGTCAGTACATAGGAAAAGTTAAGTCAGTAAATATTTGAGAAGTCTAAGTTATATACACAGTATGTTGCCTGTTCACTTCTTTCAAGTAAAATAGAAAAGTAGCATGCATTTTTAAATATATTTTGAACAGCATTTGATTATTTATTAGAAACCAGATTAGTGATAGTAGAATAAAAATCCCCAAATTCCCTCAGAATTTGTCAAAAGTCCTGCTTTTTAGGTACCACTTTGCTTGCTGTTCTGTTTCTGTGGATTTGGGGTGCTTCTGCGGTGCCTTCCTTTTTCATCTGTACAACAAACCAGCATTTTGAAGTGCTGCTTTATTTTATTTTTCAAGTAGAAGCCCTTCGTCTTAAAGTGACAAGGCTCACATGAAACAGTTATTTTTCTTGCCGCCCCCTCCTTTGCACCTTGTCAATGCATTCTCTTACTTTGCAATTTAGTACTACTGTGGGTGTCTCACCTATTGCCATCTTAATTCTTCTTTTCTCTCATTTTTTCTAAATTCTTCTTTTCTCTCTCTCTCTCTTTTTTTTTTTTTTTTTTTTTAATTAATTATTTGAAAGACAGTGGTTTAGATATATTCCCTCGGCTTGTTTACTCCCCAGATGACTCTAGTGGCTGGGGCTGGACCAGGATGAACCAGGAGCCTGGAATTCCATCTGGGTCTTCTGTGTGGGTGGCAGGGGCTCAACCCTAGGGTCATCTTCTGCTTTCTCAAGCACTTTAGCAGGGAGCTTAATTGGAAGTGGAGCAGTAGCTGAAAGTTAGACCAGTGCCCAAGTGGGATTTTGGCGTTGTGGGTAGTGACTTAACCACTGTGCCAGGACGCCAGCCCCATGCCTGGTTCTTTCTTAGGGTAATGGCTGTGATGGGGATTCCATTGCCTTTACCCAAATACTTTAACTTTGGTTGAGTAACAGAGAATAGAACTAGCTACATTATTTATACAAAGAGCTTATTTCTTTTTTAGAATTTTTTTATTACAGTTATTCCGTAGGAGTATTTTGGGTAATGATCTAGTTTTTCCTAGGCTTTGAATATGAACAGGCACTTCAGGCAAGGGCGTTAACCCACTGTGCCACAGCACTGGTCACAGACAGTTGTAAAAGAGTGTGAGGGGGGTGGCACTGTGGCGCAACAGGTTAACGCCCTGGCCTGAAGTTCTGGCATCCCTTATGGGCGCTGGTTCGAGACCTGGCTGCTCCACTTCCGATCCACCTCTCTGCTATGGCCTGGGAAAGCAGCGGAAGATGGCCCAAGTCCTTGTGCCCCTGCACCTGTGTGGCAAGAAGTTCCTGGCTCCTGGCTTCGGATCGGCATAGCTCTGGCCGTTGTGGCCAACTGGGGAGTGAAACATTAGATGGAAGACCTCTCTCTGTCTTTTTCTCTCTGCCTCTCCTCTCTCTGTGTAACTCTTTCAAATAAATAACTAAAATATTTTTTTAAAAAAAGTGTGTGTGAGAGAATGGATACTCACGTATGTATATAAGTGCACATACTACACACACTCAAACTGCTCTGCCCCTCAACGCTAAATGCATGTCCCTGTGAATTAAACTACCTTTTGCTTTTTTTCAGATTAAGTATAGTTAACTTGCTAAGATTTATCTTAGTTAAGAATATTTATTCCTTGATAATATTAATTTGTCCTGTTAATTGTGCTCTAATTTCAGGTCCTTTCTGAAAGATCGGCTGCTGAAGTGGACAACAATTTTAGCAAACCACCTCCGTTTTTCCCTCCGGGAGGTCCTCCTACCCACCTTCCACCGCCTCCGTTTCTTCCACCTCCTCCAACTGTCAGCACTGCTCCACCTCTGATTCCACCACCAGGTAAATAGTAAATAAAACACTTGATTTTGAAAGAAAAATAACATGTGTTTCTTGTATTTTGAATTAGTAATTAAAGTATATACTTAGAAACAATATCTTGGTTAATTGCATTGCCTTACAAGTGGCAGGTAGTGCTTTATTAAGTGGTCTGTAATAGATTTGCACTGAAACATGTACGTCTTGCTGTTTCCGCACAGTAGAGCGACGGTGTCTCAACAGGGAAGGGCACGGATAGTAAAACTGTGACCCAGAAACGGGTGGCAGTGATCCCCAGACTGAAACTGCTGCAGAACGTGTCCTCCACGGCACCATGTGGTGACTTAATGAGACGTTTAGAATTGCGTAGGTTAAAAAGCAGAATCCTATGAGAATAGTGAAATAAGGATTTCAGATTGATTGTCTTCTGTATATATTGTTTTCCTTTTAGGAGACTGCTATTGGGTGCCAGGTACCTGGTATTCACTTCTTTGAAACGAGATAGAAAAGTAACGTACATTTTTTAGTATATATTTTTAATAGCATTTGATTATTTATTAAAAATCAAGTCAGTGGTAAAAGAGAAAAAAATCCCCAAATTCCATTTTTATTTTTGCTTTCAGTCTTTCCCAGTGGCCTTTCTTTCTTTATTCCTCTTAAGTTTATCTTCCTTGATCACCTTTTATGAAACTGACAAGATTGATGGAGAGGATAGTTCCTTCTTGTGAGAGGGTGGGCAGTCGAAGATGACAGCTCTGGTGTGGTTCAGGACAAGAGAAGTGTGGGGGGAGGGGAGCTGTTTCCTACCAGCAACAGTAGGTACCTGAAGGCCATGTGGTTGCCCTCCCTTTTCCTTTGTAGGAGAGTGGTCTGGTTTTGGGGGCCAGCTGGGGTTAGAGGATGGGGCCACGTACTGGGTGTGAGTAGCCCTTTCCTGGGGTGCTCAGCCACTGCCTCTGCCTCTCGTCCTCAGCTTCGAGTCTCCTGTGCTGTCACCTCCGGTCTCCAGAAAGATAGGGAGAATACTGTGGAGGATGACTTGTGGCTCTAGAGGTTATCTGATTTCAGAAAGAGGATGGCAAGACTGGAATAGGTGCTTCTTCCAGAAAACACCATTTCTAAAGTCCAGTGACTCTTGTGTTCTAACAACTAAATTGGGTACCAACCATGCAGAGATCCGGGTTATACCCAAGATTCTTGGGTCTTCTAATATGCTGAGATTAAAAAACCCAAAAGGGAGTTATGTGATTCCTGCTTCAGGCTAGGGTGTTTTAAATGAGCGCTTTGTTCACTAAAAGAGAGTTCTATAAAATGTAGAAAGAATCTGTCTTTGAACATGTTTAGCTAATCAGTAAAAAATAATTCATGTTTGATAAGTCTCCTCATACTGAATTGTTGTGTAATTCTGTTTAACCTTTACTAGACTCTAAAGGTGAATTGAAAGAATTTTCATTTAAGATTTTTTTTTTTTAAATTAAATGGGCAAATAATTGCATATATTTACGGAATACAATTTATGGGGTTCAATGCTTGGATATATATTCACAATGAGGAGTGACTAAATTAATCTTATTAGCATATCTGTCACCTAGTATGTTTATTTTGGTGGTAAAAACATCTATTATCTATTGTATAATGTATAATTGTTATTAACTGTAGACATCATACTGAGCAATGATCTCTTAAAACTTCTAACTGAAGCTTTGTTCTCTTTGATCAACAACTCCATTCCTTAGCCCACCCCCACCTCAATGTCTGTTAACCTCCATTCTACCCCTTACATGTGAGTTCAACCTTTTTAGATTTTACATGTAAGTGAGATCACACAGTAATAATTTTCCTTTAGGTACTTAGCATAGTCTCCTCCAGGTCCATGCCATGGTGTTGCAAATGACAAATTAAACTTTTCTTGTTTACTACCTACCGCGATCTGTCTCCAAATGACAGATTTTGCCTGTTTGATACCAGCTGTTTATTAAAGTAAGTAGGGGAGAGGTAGTATATGTTAGTGATGAAAAAAAAATATTTTGCTAGTGTGAGTGTATCCAGAAGTCTGTAGGCTGTTGCTGCAGTGGCCTTCCCTGGAAGTTTGCTTTATTCAAAATGGTAAAATTACTCCATTTTGTTGCAATACAGCCTGTTTATAAGGGTGACAAATCTTTGAATAATGTTTAGGTTACTGATGTGATTAGCTGATTATTTTTCTGTGTTTTTGTCAGTTTCATGTTCATTCTCAGCTATGTACTTTCCATATTTAAAAACCTCTCCAGATTTCCCATAATGTTTATTCTTAGATCACCTTTCCATGAATGAATTCTACTCCTGGCTGAAGAAATACCTAACTGGTTATTTGCTGAGTGATATCAATTTATATTTAAAAGAAATATTCATAGCTAGAAGCTATCTGAATCGCTCCTTATTTTTACTAGAATGTAAACTGTTGGGGAGAGTGTAGGCCGTGTGTTTTCATCTGTGTTTCCCTAAATGCAAGTCACGATGTCTTGTGTATATTTGGCATTCCCTAGATAAGCTAGTTGAGTTAATGTATTTGTGTGTTCATAACAGAGATGACTTTGAGGTGGACAGTTGGTATACACCATCAGAAGGAGGACTGCCTACACAGAGACCCATCAGCTCAGTGCAGGCCCTGCTTGCAGCCGTGTTTTCAGTTGCCGCTTACCGCAGAAGCACATTTGTTGCACTGTGTTCCTAGTGTGTTCTCACTTAAATCACCTGAAGAATAACAGGCAGATGACAAAAGACAGCTGTAACTCAGGGGTCTTTAGTAGGTATTTCTTTTAAAAGTATTCTATCTTTCCTAAGGAAACATTGTGTTTCTCCTTTTTTTTTTTTTTTTTTAAATACTGAAAGAGGGGTTGGCACTGTGGTGTAGCTGGTAAAAAAAACTGCCTGCAGTGCCGGCATCCCCTGTGGGCACCACTTTGAGTCTTGGCTGCTCCACTTTCTATCCAGCTCTCTGCTATGGCCTGGGAAGGCAATAGCAGATGGCCCAAGTCCATGGCCCCCTGCACCCACGTGGGAGACCCAGAAGAAGCTCCTGGCTCCTGGCTTTGTTCACATTAGATTGCTAATGTAAAAAATTTTAAGACTAAAATAAAGTTTGTGATGAGGCAAAATATAGTAATGTATGCCCTTGTTTTAGAGAACACCCATGTAAATGGTGGCTATACATCCAGTTTGACTGGAATAATCCTCTTTTACACCTTTTATCCTAGCATAATTACTGTTTTTCAGTGTGAGAAATGCCCTGGTTTGGAGGATAAAGTTTGCAGCCAGCCCTTCATGGTGGTTTGCAGACACAGCTCATTGCTCAAGTAAACAGTGCTTACCATTTGGGAGGCGACAAACCCAGCTCTTTTCCTGTCAGTGGACAGAACAGGAGACACGGGCTCCTCTTTTCCTCCCCCGCACTTCTGCAGACATGCAGGAAGTGTTGTTAGTGACACAGAGAGGACAGTATCTTTGGCTGTAATGGGTTCGTTTGGAGACTGGAGAAGGTTACGTCTGCAGACGGCTGAGGAGGCTGAGGAGACTTCTAGAAACACGGCCGGGTATGATGGAATGCCCTGCAGCGGTGCTAATAGTAGCTTGGACACCAACACTGCTGGGTCCAACTCCTCTGTCGTTTTCATTTCCCACTGAGCCAGAAAATAGGTTCACTAGTATTAACTTTTTCATTGCAATTGTAGCTTTGTGTTTTCTGAGTAATTGTTGAAATAACTCACTTTCGAAGGTACTCTTCTAAGAACAGCCCGTGTGTTAGCTCATTTCATTATAGAACAACATCTAGAGCAGTTCTGCAGCTCAGGAAACTGGAGCTTAAGGAGTATAAGCAGTAGCCAGAAAATAGCAGAACTAGAATCCTAACTCAGACAATTGGAAGGTTTGAAATTCTATTTTCTTTATTAACTATATTGAAATAAATCAGAACCTATATTAGGAAGACAGTATTACTGAAATTTGTTTTCTATAATAGCATGTCTTAGACGCTTTTTTAATTTTAAAGCATTTTTCTGATATGGAAGTGCATGGATATGTATTTCTGGATGAGGCGTTTAGGAAGATGAAAAAAGCAGGAATTAATTTATTTTTAAAAGATTAATTTATTGGGCCAGTGCCGTGGCTCACTTGGTTAATCCTCCGACTTTGGCGCCAGCATCCCATATAGGTGCTGGGTTCCAGTCCTGGCTGCCCCTCTTCCACAGCTCTCTGCTGTGGCCTGGAAGGGCAGTGGAGGATGGCTCAGATGATTGGGCCCCTGCACCCTCATGGGAGACTGGGAGGAAGCACCTGGCTCCTGGCTTCGGATCGGTGTATCTCCGGCCATAGCGGCCATTTGGGGAGTGAGCCAGTGGAAGGAAGACCTTTCTCTCTGTCTCTCTCTCTCTCACTGTCTGTAACTCTACCTGTCAAATAAAAAAAAAGATTAATTTATTTGAAAGGCAGGGTTATAAAGAAAGAGAGGGAAAGGAGATCTTTCATATGTGGTTCGTTCCCCGAATGACCACCATGGCTAGGGCAGGGCCAGGCCAAACACCAGAGCCTGAAACTCTGCCATCTGGGTCCCCCATGTGGATGGCAGGGACCCAAGCACTTGGGCCATCTGCTGCTGCTGTCCCAGGCTTATTGGCTGGGAGCTCAATTGGAAGTAGAGCAGTTGGGACACAAACTGGTACTCAAATGGTATGCCAGTGACAAAGGCAGCAGCTTTACCCACAACATCTCAGTGCCGGCCCTGGGAATCGTATATCTTAAGATATCTAGTTACCACAGTTTAACAGCTGTTTGCCTGATTTTTATAACAAGTCTCCATCTAACTGAATAAGCCAATTTTGAAATACTCATTTATTGGAAGAAAAATTGTAAAAATTGTAAGAATTGTAAAAAATTGTTCTAGGTTATGTAATGTTGCATTTGCTTATTTATTATAAAACAATCACACTTTTTGTTCTGTGTGTTAGTAACTGCAATTACATTGACAGTGTGTTTATTATCACTGTGATCTCTGTATCTAAAACTTTCTCGCCATCCCCAACAAAACTCTATACCCATTAAATAATAACTCCTTTCTCCTCTCCCACAGACCCTGATAGCCTGTGTTCTACTTTCTAGATTTGCTTATTCAGATACCCCATATAAGAGGAATCATACGTTTGTCCATCTATGTCTGGCTTATTTTGTTTTTTTTAAAAAATTAGTGATTGTGAACTCTACATATGGTAGACTTTTCTTAAATGTGAACTTAATTTAATGCTGTCATTATTTTGTCTTTGTTAAAGTGGAGTCTATTGAAGATAGAGGCAGTAATATTAAAGCTGATGTGGCTGTTGTTTTTTGGGTCTTAGAAATAATCTAAATCAAGTCCCATGGTAGAATTTATCTAAATTGAAGAAAGTTCTTTGCTTTTTTGAGATGTGGCCCAACTGCTCAGGACCACAAGAAGGCGTCCCTGCTTTCAAAGGTGGATGTCAGGTTTAGCTGGTTGTCTGGATATCAGATATAGAAGTCGCTTCTTAGAAGGAAGCTTGTTCCTTCCTGAAAGACGGTTGTCGTGTGGGTCACTAGATTAGTCATCCTAAGAGCACTGCTTGTGTGAATCTAGACACCTCGTTTGTTCCTTAACCTTAATCTAGAGTGATCCACAGGGCAGCTCGTGTGTGTCTGTTCTGTGAGGCTTGTTCCCCTTGGGTTATTCTCATTAACAGCGTGGGCATTCAGCACAGTGGTCCTCAAACCTTTTGGTCACAGGCTTCTTTAAACTTGAAACATTACTGCACTTGTTAGAACAGATGGCCTTCTACTTTGTGGCTTATTAGAAAAAGCTGCCTTTTCCTTTTGGTTTTTGCATCGAATCAGTGGTGAAGTCATAGTCATAGAGCCTCTAGAAAATTCCGTTGTACGTTTATAAGAGAATAAGCATGAAGGAGGCAAATAACATCTTGGATTTTTGTGAAAGTGGTTTTGACCTGCAAGTTCTGTACAAGGGTCCTGGGGCTCCCAAGCATTCCTGGGAACTGCCGCTTGGCAGAAGCTTGACCTGGATTCTTCATATTATCTGATAACCCTTTGCCATAAAAGTACATATTATCCAGAAGTACCTTTGAAAAGGAATT
Source organism: Lepus europaeus (assembly GCF_033115175.1). NCBI lineage: Eukaryota > Metazoa > Chordata > Mammalia > Lagomorpha > Leporidae > Lepus > Lepus europaeus. Next base: position 122,448,566 of record NC_084834.1, on the reverse strand, counting down.
TCTTTTACTTTTTACTTGAAAGTCAGAGTTACACAGAGAGAAGAAGAAGAAGAAGAAGAAGAAGAAGAAGAGAGAGAGAGAGAGAGAGAGAGAGAGAGAGGTCCTCTATCCACTGGGAGCTGGGCCAATCCGAAGCCAGGAGCTTATTCCGGATCCCCCACGTGGGTGCAAGGGCCCAAGGACTTGGGCCATCCTCCACTGCCCTCCCAGGCCATAGCAGAGAGCTGGATGGCAATTGGAGCGGCCCAGACTGGAACTGGCACACGTATGGGATGCCAGCACCGCAGGCAGTGGCTTTACCAACTACACCACTGCACCAGCCCCAGAAAAGGGATTTCTTGAAGTTTGTTTTCAGTCAGCTCATAAAGAATGATGCTCATTGTCTGTAAATTTAGTAGAGAATAATAGTTCCTTTAAGGCGTTGTTTTTTTTGAATGTCTTTTTTTTTTCCTTCGGTATATGCCATTGACACATTTTCTAACTATAATATCTGTCTCTTGTTTGTACTAACCTTCCAGTCATTTTCTGATTATAGGTGAGCTGGTAGAGATCTACTCCTTTACAGGCTCTCTACCAAAATATTGATGTTTCTATAAAAGATGCATTAATTCTAGGATAAAGTTTATTTTCCATAGGCTCTAGATGTTATAAATTGGAGGATTGAGGTCTTTTTTGTTGTTGTTGTTTAAGATTTTATTTGTTTGAGAGAGAGATTTACAGACAGGGAGAGACAGAGAAAGGTCAATCTTCCACTGCTTTCTCAGGCCATAAGCAGAGAGCTAAATAGGAAGAGGAGCAGCTGGGACACAAACTGGTGCCCATATGGGCTGCCAACACCGCAGGTGGAGGCCTAGCCTATCAAGCCACAGCGCCAGCCCCGGATGAAGAGATCTTAATAAAGACATACTATAAGACGTCTTCAAAATGTTCATAGAAAATATGTTTTGTTAAAAAATTGTGAATGGTTTTCAGAATTGTTTTGCACCAAACTAGTCTTTTAATTAGATTTTCAGTGAACTTTGTGAAGTATATTTTATAGGTAAGTTATTATTTTATTATTTTATTTATTGGCGAGGGAAAGGGATTTTCCATCTGCTGGTTCTTAACCCAAGTGCTCCCAAGCACTGGGGCAAGACTAGTCTGAAGCTGGGAGTGTGGGCTCAATCCATTTCTCCCACACGCGTGGCAGAAACCCAGCTATTTGAGCCGTCGTGGCGACCTCCCAGAGTGTGTGTGGCAGGAAGCTGATTGGAAGCACAGGGAGGCTGGGACTCAGACCGTCATTCTGATACAGGGTGAGGGTGTCCCAAGCAGGGGCTTAGCTTGTTGTGTCTTGCTGTCCCCTGGCCCATCCCATGTTCACCCTTTTTATGCATGTTAGATGGAAGTATGTTGGTAACTTATTTGGTTGCTTTTAGGTTTTATGACCGTACCACTTTTCAACTCAGTGTTTTTCTTTAAAATTACTTGCGTACTGTTTTGTGCTTCGTGATTGTTGTAATTATTAAGAGAGATGGTTCTGTTTACCGTAGTCTGCATTTTGTGTGTGTGTGTGTTTTTTAAAGGACAGGTGGTAGATAATATGTGTGTGTGTTTGTGTGTCTTTGTATGTGTCTCTGTGTTTGTTTAAGGTGGTAGTCGGTTTCTTTGATTAAAACCTAATTTAATGAGCTTGATAGATTTCAAGTAGAAATTGAGACTTAAGGAACGTAGCCTTGTGAATTCCACACAGGAGTGCTTATGGAATTTGGGATTTACTGGTGAGAAGTAGGCAGCAGTGTTCCTTTGCATGTCGTGGGGAAAGGAGAGGTTGTTGTCACGTGTCCTGGTTTTCTCTTGCTGCAGACCGAATGATTCCAGAACGTGGTGGCTTACACACAGCACCCACAGTGATCACGGCACGGCTTCTCAGGGTCAGGAATCTGGGGAGGAGTTAGTTGGGCCTCAGACCTCACAGCCATCTCTGAGACCTTAATTGTGGGTAGGTCTGTGCCCAGGCGCAGTCATCCCTTGGTGAACTGGAGACAGTTGTTGGCCTGGGAGGGTGTCGTTTCCTCTCTGACCGTAGTCCCCCCAGCAGAGAGGCTTCCTCCGTCCAGGCATTCAAGCTGGGGGGCAGTGTGCCCTGCGTGGAGGTGAGAGCCTCTGGTTCTCCTGTATTTAATGTATTAGATACGCAAGTCCTGATGTCCAGCCCTGCCGCAAGGGAGGACATCAGTGCCAGGTGGGAAGGTAGAGAAAAAGAGCCCTAGCAGCAGCTGCCCATCCCATAGCTTCTCTTTGCACGAGTGACACAAAACGATGAAGGGATACGTTGAGGATGGGTATACAGAAATCGTCTGGTTTATTTTTCGACTGCACAGCCCATCACGTGGAGTTCTGTCGTACAGGTAAGCTCTCTTTAATGTGAGGCTTGACAGGGATGCGACCTCTGTTTCTGTGCTCAGTTCCCATGGCCTTCAGGGGGGGCTTCACATCTTCCCCACCTCCCTTTGCATGGGAGAGGACGCGCTAGGTGCTGGAAGAGTTAAATCCTCTGCTCTCTGTTGAGAATGCCAGATAGTGCAAGCGCTACTCTAAGTGTCACACACAGACACCTTGGTTTGTTTCATGGAAGTTTGGAATGGGATTCATTTTTTCTGCATTAAGGATTGAGTTTTTCAGGAAGATAACGAGGGAAGTTTAGAATCCAATTCAGGGATTCTCGAATTCTGGTCCTGAGCCAGCAACATGATATCTCCTGGGGAATTCTTGGGAATACACATTTTCTGGCCCCACCCTGGCCTCAGAATCAAATTCTAGAGGAAGAGTCCAGCGGCCTGTGGTAGCAGACGCTCCAGGACGTGATGACGCGTCCTCAGGTCTCAGAACACTCATTTATTGAGTCTATTAGCATTGAAGTACTTTTCCCAAAAGCTTTGCCCACTGCTGGAAAGGTAGGTTCACTGCTGTTATGTAGGGCTCTCCAGGAAAGAAGCATTTTTCTTCCTACTTGTGTTGCAGGTAAGGAATGGAGCAGAGGTAGAGTCCTCACCTTGCAGGTCTCCTGTCTGAAGGCCGGGCTCGGCCGCGTCTGTGTGCTTCCCTGGGGGGGTGTTGGCAGGAGGAGGACGTGGATTGAGATGAATGTTCTTTTCCCTTACATTATTTCTGCTTCGTAACAAAGTGACATAAATACTGAATAGTTGACTTCAAGTTAAGTACATATTAAACTTTTTTAGTTATGGTTTGAAAGTGCACTTGCTATTAGTCAAAGAATTGGTTGTATAATGTTTCATATGCTTTGTAGTTTTATTTCAGTGAATTTTCACCAACAGAGATTCATGCTGAGATAGATGAAGTAGAGGACTCACCCAGAGTTGGGGAAGGGCTGGGTTCCAATGTTAGATACCAGTTAGAATGGTAACTGCATAAATAGCCCGATTTTTCTTTGTGTTCTTAATTCCAGATGTTTTTAACACATCCTTTGATACTAGTGTAGCAAGATTAAAAGCAGACTTTAATTTCCACTGTGTTCATGACATACTTAATTGGTCAAATATCATTTTATGTTTTGCAGAAGTCTCATAACTTACATGTTTTTGAGGACTAAGTTTTTGAAGGGGCTGTTTGTAATGTGTTTGCATGAATCATGTTTGTGAGCTCTGTAGTATGCACTGGCTGAAGGGGTAGAGTTGTTCATATATTGGTTTAGGTAAAGTTGTCAGGATTATAGTTTCACATACTGGGTGACTGATTTTACCTTTGTCCTTTATCTTGTATAAAGAAAATCTTGTATTTAAATGTGAAAACAGATCAAATAGTGAAGTTCTGTATTATTCCAAAAAAACTATTTTTTAAGGAAAAAAAGGTAATCATGTGTATTAACAACATTTAAATCTCAGCCTTCCTTGAATTTCTGCTTAGTTTGGTGTGTGGGGCTCTGCTAGCTTGAATTGTTTGCTGGATTCTTTTAGTCTGGTAATTGGGGAAACAGCAGAGTAACCCGGGCAAGATGAGAACTGTCATTGACTTGTGGGGTCAGTGTCCTGCACTTGTGGAGCCTGATGACTTGAAAATGGTAGCTGCTGCTTTTATATATCTTCTTGTTTTGTTGACTTTGTATGTTTAGTGTAATTTATAATTTTATTGCATGGGTTGTTAAATAAGGTAGTTCAGTCTATTTCAAGGCTATTTGTTGCCTTGAGACTTTTTTTTTTTTTTTTAAATAAATCTCTTATTCTGGTAAAAACTGCATGTCAGAACATTTTGAAATAAATTATTAGCACATTTCGGCGGATACGAAAACATTTGAAAGTGATTCTGTTTTCATTTTTGTGCACGCATTTAGTTAATGAGTTATTTTTCCTTGGTTGAGCTAATTTTGATGCAGTTCTTAAGATAGAATTTGGTAAGCCATTCTGTGTTGAAGTTATGGCATGAATCTTTTTTCATGAAAAAGCTGTTTTAGATTTTTATTTTTTTTTTACTTAGAAAATGTCATTTTTCTTCAACTGCAGATAGAATTTGCATGCCATATAAATTGTATTTTAAATATTTCTTAAATTTAAAATCCTCAATTTTAAGATTTAGTAAATTTTCTATTAGAGTGAAGGGCATATATTTGGCCAATGTAAATTGAGACTGTTTATGCATAGTTTATTTCTCAAAGTTTATAATGTACACAAATAAGTCCTGAGTTACTGGAATTAGTGTTGGCTGGCACCCAGAGAAGGAATCCATCCACCTTTATTTTCAGTGTCTTGGGGGTGTGTATGTATGTAAAGGAGCTCAGCCCCTTTCTCGGATCAAGGGAAATGCTAACTTTCCCCGCCTCCTGTTGACACAGTCTGAATCAACACTTGAATGCCGCAGTACACTGGGCCTGGCAGAGGTGAATGCTAGCCAGTCTACAGTGTTGTCTAGCACCACCGGCAGTATTGGTGTCCACGGATTAGTTTCCCTGTAAAAGTAAAATGATCAGAAATTGATTATCAAATCTAGTTAGCATTATTTTCTTGGATTTTGGATATTTGTGTGTGCACAAGTGTGCTTCTTAACCGATGTCTAACTTCATTTGTGATTGTAACAAGTTCCTAGGCTGGGTTTCATCAGGGGAGTTGGATGTTATGCTTGTATTGTTGGTCCTCTGCAATAAACTAGAATGCTTCCCATGAGTGACTAAGCCAGGATGGTGAGGCAAGGGGTTTTATTTGAAAATTTGTTTTGGTGATGGCATAAATACATAACAGGTTCTGAAATCCAATTACTATATTAAATTTCATCACTTGTTTTTTAGGTATTCCAATAACTGTACCACCTCCAGGTAAAACTTTTTTCATGTTTTCTCCATCGTTGTTAATAAACATGAAATTTCAAGCTCACAGTTACAGGAGGGCAGTGTTGATGCGCTTAGAACATGCAATAGGCTATGATTCCAGGGTCCTATTTTCAGCTCTGCCTTTGCTTCATTCTACTTCTGATTAAGATACTTAATTTGTCTTATACCTGCCTTACCCGTTTATGTTGAAATAGATCTTCTTTTTAGATTCTTACCGTATCAATTTGTGAGGAAAACAGTTTAGGGAAGATAATCAGTTTTTATCAAAATAGATTTTGAGACCAGTGAATTTTTTATGATTAAGTGCTACAGGAGAAAGATCATTTATCTTGACTTTACCATGGTTTCTGATTTTTTTTTAACCTACTGGCATAACTCAGTATCATGAGGCAGTAAGTTCCGAAGCACACAGCAGTAGCAGTTAGGTAAATTGACAGCTAGCTGCTCTTGGCTTCGTCATCATTGCTCATTGTTGTATGTGCAGGGTCGGTAGGAGTTCACAGGTGGACCGGTGTTGTTTTTACATTTTTATCAGTTTTCTCTTTTTCTAGTAGGCAAGTTTGTTTACTGAGTTAGTGTTAAAAGCCAGGAAGAGAATGCTTGGAAGGGTGGTGATGCAGAGGTAGTGTAGTTCAGATAACAGAGGAGAGGAGGCATTTTTAGCTACGTGTAGAGAGTCACTGTGTGAAAGTGGCTGAAGAAGACTTACCAGGAAAAGAACAGGAATCGTTGGCACGGCTCTTTAGTCTGAAAAGCAGTGTGGTTGTGAGGCTGCCTTAGATAGGAGTGTGGACTTCAGGAGTAATGTAATGCTGAACACACATGTCTAATGTTTACTGAGAGTCAGAGCTCCTAAAACAATGTAGTGAGAGCATGGTAAACTTAAAAGTTTGTAGCAAGGCTAAAAATGGATTTAAATGGACCTTTGAGAAGAGTTAAGGAGCTGAGATTTCTTTTTATATGGGATGTCTAGAAGGAGGTTTAGTAGAAGTGTTCCAAACATGGAGAAGGTGGAGAGTAGAACCACGACACTTCTTACCGTTAGGACGGTGTCAAGACTCGTAGTGTCAGAGATTTCAATGTGTTGGTAATGAGGATTGTTAAAGCGTGGAAGGAAAGGAATTGGTACAGGTTGTGGAATCTTTAAAGTCTTTTTGGGCCCTTTATTGCCTCTCTGAATTTGCAAGTGTAGAATAGGTTAAGGGCTAAGGTCCCTCGTAGCCATTTTATTCTATGGTATTTCATTTAGGTCTGCTGAGTGAGTGAGAATGCAGACCTCATTATATCAAGGTGCAAATTATTTTCTTTCCTCTAACCCACAAACTGCATTATGTGCCTTTCTTTGTAAAATACTTTGTTAAGGTTGTGCTATTTAAAACATTTTATGGTGGATATTGAGTGTTTATGTACTTACTGGTAAGATTTTATTTATAATTATACATATTAAAGAAATTTCTACGTATCTAAAGCTCAAAAACTTTTTGAAACAGGTAAACATTATTTTATTTGCTTTTCTTCTAAAATATTTCATGTATAACATATCTGGTGGCAACGCTACTACTGTTTTTATATGGAAAAGGTAAGGCATTGAAATTAGCTTTCTGATACTCACAATGGGCTGTGTGTGGTGCTGAAAATAAGACCAGGTGTCCTGACTCCTTTGTGTCCTGTGTCATTAGAGTAGACTGTTCATTTTAAGTTGCATTGCTCCAACAATCTGTTAATAAGTTTTAAGTTCCATTTTTTTTTTCTGTCGATTTTAACATAGGGAAGCACGGTTATGTCCCCTGAGAAATTTAGTGATACGCAACTGCTTGTTTCACACTTTTCATTAAATAGAAGTTCTGTTAACTTCTTATGTCTTGCTGTTGAATGTTTCAGGTTTTCCTCCACCACCAGGCGCTCCTCCGCCATCTCTTATCCCAACGATAGAAAGGTAAATCACTGTGGATCCTGTTCTGTTTTGGTGGTTGATAACCATTTGACAGAAGAATCATGTGCATAATGTAATGTTTTTAAAGATTTAATTTTAGAATCCTAGAACTTTTAATTCATAAATCTAGATCTGTTAATCACTTTTTTTTAAAGATTTATTTTATTTATTTGAAAGACAGAGTTAGAGAGGTAGAGACAGAAAGAGAGATATCCATCCACTGGTTCACTCCCCAGATGACCGCAACAGCCAGAGCTGCGCAGATCCGAAGCCAGGAGCCAGGAGCCTCTTCTGGGTCTCAACGTGGGTACAGGAGCCCAAGGACCTGGCCCATCCTCCACTGCTATCCCAGGCCATAGCAGAGAGCTGGACCGGAAAAGGGGCAGCCGGGAACTGGTGCCAATATGGGATGCTGGCGCTTCAGGCCAGGGCTTCAACCCGCTGTACCACAGCACCGGCGTTAATTACAATTACTTTAATACAAGATGTTGCACATATGGCCTGATATCAAAACTGGACAAAGAAAACTAAGTCATAATATCTTTAAATAGTATCTTTGGTTTATGACACATTGATTAAAGAAACCCTTAGATTATTAAAAAAACAAAAACAAACCAACCCTGGCTGCAGTCAGTTTTGTGAGAAATAGAAGCATAAGTCTGTGGAAGTCATGAACAATGCGTGTCTTGGTTAGGATGACTATCATCAGTCCACAGTAACAAAGGCTGCCTGTTGACTGCATAATGCCGTGTCTCCACGTCCACAGAGAAGGGTTGAGTCCCCCCGCCCTGGGGACCTGAGTGCTGTGCTTGTGAGCGCCTGTGGCCAGCAGTAGGAGGCGTCACAGCACACAGTGTTGCTGGGGGAGACCCCGTTTCCTCTGCCAGAGAGGGTTGATGGAGTTGTGAAGATCCAAACAGCTAGTGAGGGGAAAGCACCAGCCTGCTGCTTGGCAGACAGATGTCATTTACAAAGGAGACCTGTCATCCTGTTTGGCAGACGCTGAGAACACCAGCAGGCTCCGGCCATGCCTGTGATTTTTAGAGGGAATGATAATGACTTAGTTTGTGACGTCTGTCACACACACGCTTGGTTCTGTGCGAAATGCTAGAAAGTATTGTTAACCCCGATAGCCAGGCAGACTTAGTAACTTCATTAACAGGAAAGTGTTTGAGACTACATTTTACTTTCAAATAATCTGTTAGACTGAATTTGTGAGTCCCCTTGTGAGTGAGACTGAACTGATTGTGGTTCTGTTAAGTAATATTGCAAATTTGCATTTTCTTTACAACTTAGATATTAGGTTTAGTGTTTTTCAGGTTAAAAATGTATGTTTGAGTGTGAAAAAATAAAATTTGCAGAATTTGTTAATGAAATGGTGGCTGAATAAAAGTTTTAATTTGGCCGGCGCCGCGGCTCAATAGGCTAATCCTCCGCCTTGCGGCGCCGGCACACCGGGTTCTAGTCCCGGTCGGGGCACCGATCCTGTCCCGGTTGCCCCTCTTCCAGGCCAGCTCTCTGCTGTGGCCAGGGAGTGCAGTGGAGGATGGCCCAAGCCCTTGGGCCCTGCACCCCATGGGAGACCAGGATAAACACCTGGCTCCTGCCATCGGATCAGCGCGGTGCGCCGGCCGCAGCGCGCTACCGCGGCGGCCATTGGAGGGTGCACCAACGGCAAAAGGAAGACCTTTCTCTCTGTCTCTCTCTCTCCCTGTCCACTCTGCCTGTCAAAAAAAAAAAAAAAAAAAAAAAAGTTTTAATTTTGCCCTGATACTTTCCCATTTGCACAAAACTATTAAAATTTAGAATTTCTTGCAACATATGTGAAAATACACTTTGTCTCTTCAACAGTGGGCATTCCTCTGGTTATGATAGTCGTTCTGCACGGGCATTCCCATATGGCAATGGTAAGTAGTATTAGTTACTGAGATTCAATTTGAATTAGTAAAGTGCTTACATATTTTTATGGTGATAAAAATCTGTTTCCATGGTTTAAAGTAACATCTTACAGAGAAATCTAAAAATACTAAGTTTAGTAATAACTTGGGTTTATTTATCTGCCAGGTTGCTTAATGTAGTAATTGTCATTACTTACCAACTGTTCTTTTAAAAATGAATACATGGTGACATGATAGGGATATTTGTACCTTGCTTTTTCCTGAAGGAGTTAGGATCTGTCAGCAGGCTGTCTCAGTCTTCATTGTTCATATCTTTCTGATTCTTGGCTGGTGGCGTCCACCACAGGCGCATTTTTTTCCCCTTGCTGATTTAATCTCACATTGTACAACACATTAAGGACAGAGATCCTACATGGGGAGTAAGTGCACGATGACTCCTGTTGTTGACTTAACAATTGACACTCTTGTTTATGGTGTCAGTAATCACCCTAGGCTCTTGAGTTGTCAAGGCTATGGAAGCCTTTTGAGTTCACCAGCTCTGATCTTATTTAGACAAGGTCATAGTCAAAGTGGAAGTTCTCTCCTCCCTTCAGAGAAAGGTACCTCCTTCTTTGATGTCCCATTCTTTCCACTGGGATCTCACAGGGATCTTTCATTTAGGGTTTTTTTTTTTTTTTGCCAGAGTGTCTTGGCTTTCCATGCCTAAAATACTCTCATGGGCTCTTCAGCCAGATCCGAATGCCTTAAGGGCTGATTCTGAGGCCAGAGTGCTGTTTAGGACATCTGCCATTCTGTGAGTCTGCTGTGTATCCTGATTCCCATGTTGGATCGTTCTCTCCCTTTTTGATTCTATCAGTTAGTATTAGCAGACACTAGTCTTGTTTGTGTGATCCCTTTGACTCTTAGACCTATCATTATGGTCTATTGTGACCTGAAGTTGATCACTTGGACTAGTGAGGTGGCATTGGTACATGCAACTTTGATGGGATTGTATTGGAATCCCCTGGCACATTTCTAACTCCACCACTTGGGGCAAGTCCGATTGAGCATGTCCCAAATTGTACATCTCCTCCCTCTCTTTTTCCACTCTTATATTTAACAGGGATCACTTTTCAGTTAAAATTTAAACACCTAAGAATAATTGTGTGTTAATTTGTTCATCAATAGTCAGGACAAGGGCTGATCAAGTCACTGTTTCTCATAGTGTCCATTTCACTTCAACAGGTTTCCTTTTTGGTGCTCGGTTAGTTGTCACCAATCAGGGAGAACATAAGATATTTGTCCCTTTGGGACTGGCTTATTTCACTCAGCATGATGTTTTCCAGATTCCTCCATTTTGGCCTTAAGATATTTTAAATTGCTTATTAATGTCTCCATTAATCCATTAATGCTTCCTTTTCTTCTTGAATACTTTCTGGTAAATTTTTGTTTTTAGAAATAATCCATTTCAGGTAAGTTTTTAAGTGCATTGCTATAAAGTGTATAATGTTCTCATTTAGCTTCTGCAGTGTCTAATTGTGGCCCTTTTTGGTTCTAGTATCATTTATGTGCTCTCTTTTTTCTTAACTTTGTCAAAAGATTGTTATTTTTTTAGTCTCCAGCAACCAATTTTCGCGTTTTTCATTCTTAAGTTCTTAAATTAGAAGCCTAGTGCATTAATTTTCAGTCTTTCCTAACGTAGTGATTAAGATGAATTTTCCTCTGGAAGAGCTCTTTTTATGTCCCAGAACGTCTGATACATCATATATTTGTATTTGTTCTTTTAGTTATTTAAATTATGATTTCTTTTTACTCCTGACTTACCTGAAATGTGTTAATTTGAAATGGGTGTTTTTAATTTTAAATGTTTTAAATTTGACTTCAAACTTAAATTGCATAAAGGTCATAGAACATGGTGTCTCTTACACTCGTCCTTTGAAAATGTCTGTGTTTTGTTAACAAATTCTTCATGTGTGCTGGAAGAAGCAGCATTCTATTCTACGGAGAGTGTTGTGTGCTCTGTCCATGTAACCAGCCTTGTCAACAGTGTGTTACTCAAACCTTACTCCCTCTATTGATTGTTTTTCTGCTTAATTTGAGTAATTGAGAAAAGTATGTTAATCTCCCATGACCATGAGGTGTTTTTTTTTTTTTTTTTTTTTCCTACCTGTATTTCCATCAGTTCTTGCTGTCTAAAAATTAAGGTGATCGCTGATGCCTGGAATTTTAAATTTGTTCTCTTTTGGGTAAAGTGCATCTTCTGTCCATATTTTCTCTTTTTTTGAGTCTCTTTCAATAATGGCCACACTCACTTGATGCCTGAGGGGTGTTAGGATTTTTCTTGTTGGTGTTTTTTCTTTTTTCCTTCCCTCTTTTCCTTTCCGTCTTTCTGTGTGTTTTTATATCTGGTATTCAGAATACAGTTAGTCTTTTAAAGATTTTGAAATTTTATTTATTTATTTGAGAGGTAGAATTAACAGAGGGGAAGACAGGGAGAAAGATCTTCGATCTGGTGGTTCACTCTGCAAATGGCCACAATGGCTGAACCTGAGTGATCCAAAGCCAGGAGCCAGAAGCTTCTTGCAGGTCTCCCACACGGGCGCAGGGGCCCAAGCACCTGGGCCGTCTTGTACTGACTTTCAAGGCCATAGCAGCAGGGAGCTGGGTCAGAAGAGGAGCACTTGGGATATGAACCCTGTGCCCACATGAGATGCCAGCACCACAGGCAGAGGCTTAGCCCACTGTGCCACAGCACCAGCCCCTAGTTAATCTTTTTAAAGCACGAATCAATACTGTGTCTCAGCTGGTGAATTCAGACTCTTTTTGTTATTGAGATTATTGAGCTATTTGAATATGTGTCCCATCCCCATCCTTCCAAAATCTTTTTGAATTGACTTGAGTTTTTCAATTGATTTTTCTTAAATTGTGATTTTTTTCTTTATTGTGAAATTAGACATTTCTGTACAGTGGTTACACTTGAAATTTACTATGCATACTTAATGATAAATTATTAAATAAATCTGAACCCACTTCTGCATCACTACAGAGACCGCAGAACATGTCTTTGTTTTCTAGCTATTATGTTTTTTTTTTTTTTGACAGGCAGAGTGGATAGTGAGAGAGACAGAGAAAAAGGTCTTCCTTTTGCCATTGGTTCACCCTCCAATGGCCGGCGCACCACGCTGATCTGAAGGCAGGAGCCAGGTGCTTATCCTGGTCTCCCATGGGGTGCAGGGCCCAAGCACTTGGGCCATCCTCCACTGCACTCCCGGGCCACAGCAGAGAGCTGGCCTGGAAGAGGGGCAACCGGGATAGAATCTGGCGCCCGACCGGGACTAGAACCTCTGCCGGCACTGCAAGGCAGAGGATTAGCCTAGTGAGCCGCAGCACCGGCCTAGCTATTATGTTTGTTACTTTAATTTGATTCCTAAGGCTTTTCTATTGGATTTGCCTGTATGATTACGGTTTATGTGTTCCATGCCTTTACATTTAAGATCTTTGTTTTTGGAGTAATTTTTCTTCTCTCAATGTGTATCCAATAGAAGTTCTTTTGATGAAGTCTGTTGGTTATGAGTTTTGCTTACTTTTTGTTTATAAATGTCTTTGTTTTCATTCAGATACAACTTTGGTGGGTGTACCTTTCTATGTTGATAATTCTTTTAAGTCAGCAGTGAAGAATTCATGATGTGTTCTCTGCATTTTAGATTCCGGGAAGTTTGTGGTCAGTCTCATTCTGGTTGCTGCTCACCTTGCAGAGTGAGGGGCTTTGTCTGTTAGGGCTTCAAGAGTGTTGCTGGATCTTCCTCCAGTGCTCTGGGTGTTTGCCACACGACAGTTCTCTTTCCCATTATAAAATAAGTTTCTGTTTTAACTTAATGACACATTTTTGGTGGTTTTCTGTTTTTGTTTTTTAAGTGCCTTAACCTTGGTTTTTATTTGTTGTGTTTTGCTTCTTTAGTTGCTTTTCCCCATCTTCCTGGTTCTGCTCCTTCATGGCCTAGTCTTGTGGACACCAGCAAGCAGTGGGACTATTACGCAAGACGAGAGAAAGACCGAGACAGAGAAAGAGACAGAGACAGAGAGCGGGACCGCGACCGGGACCGAGAGAGAGAGCGCACCCGCGAGAGAGAGCGGGAGCGTGACCACAGTCCCACACCGAGTGTCTTCAACAGGTCTGTTGGCTGTGCGGGAATTTCTACACATGTAGCTCACACACACTTTTGGGCTTACATTTGATGTACAAAGTGACTTCCAGTTTGCTTGGAAGAGGGATGCTTGAAGAAGAGTACTTAAGAAAAGCCTTTTTTTTTTTTTCAGCTTTTATTTATTTATTTATTTTTAAAAGATTTATTTTTGTGGCCAGCGCCATGGCTCACGGTTAATCCTCTGCCTGCAGCGCCAGCATCCAATATGGGCGCCAGGTTCTAGTCCCAGTTGCTCCTCTTCCAGTCCAACTCTCTGCTGTGGCCTGGGAGGGCAGTGGAGGATGGCCCAAGTGCTTGGGTGCCTGTACCCACAAGGGAGACCTAGAAGAGGCTCTGGCTACCGCCAGGCCTACCCCCAGCTATTATGGCCACTTGGGGAGTGAACCTGCAGATGGAAGATTCATCCCTCCCTCCCTCCCTCCTTCTACTCCCACCCACCCACCTCCCTCCTTCTCCTCCTCCTCCTCTCTTCCCCTCCCAGTGGAAAAAAATTTTTAAAAGAAAAGACTTGGAGAGAGAACCTGCTCCAGTCTTCTCTCATAGTTTCTGATGGTCACTGGCACTCCAGGGTTTTCCTCAGCTTCTGTGGTTGTAGGCTCTATCTCTGTCTTCAAATTCTTTTCTCTGTATCTAAATTCCCTCATATAAGAACAACAGTCATTGGATCAGTCAGTCTAATACGTTACAACTTCATCTTGTTAAATTTGCAAGGACTCTATTTCCAAATAGGGTCATATTCACAGGTGCCAGGGTTAGAATTTAGCTTTTTGGGAAACAAAATTCAACCCAGTACATTTGGTAATCAAAGTCTTTTAGTTTTATCAGTTTCCTGGAACACTGAAGGGTGTTACCAAGATTTTTCAAGACTATGATTTATACTTGTTATTGTTACTCTTTCATTTAGGCAACTTGTTTAACTTAATATGCTTGGATAGGTTTGGGAAAACCAAAATACTATTAATTTTAATACATCTTTCGTAAGACTTTTCCTTTTTAATTTTTTAAAAAGGTTTACCTGTTTATTTGAAAGGCAGAGTTACAGAGAGGCAGAGGCAGAGAGAGAGTGGTCTTCATCCGCTGGTTCACTCCCCAAATGGCTGCCAACGGCCAGAGCTGGGCAGATCTGAAGCCAGGAGCCTGGAGCTTCTTCCGGGTCTCCCACATGGGAGCAGGGACCCAAGGACTTGGACCATCTTCTACTGCTTTCCCAGGCTATAGCAGAGAGTTGGATTGAAAGAGGAGTACCCAGGACTCAAACTGGCACCCATATGGGATGCTGCCATTGCAGGTGGCGGCTTTATGAGCTACCCCCAGTGCTGCTCTCCCTTCACTTATTTTTAAGATTTATTTGAAATGCAGAGCTGGGGGTGGGTGGGTGGGGCGCTACCTTTTATCTCCTGATTCACACCCCAGATGCCCACAGCAGCTGGGGCTGGGCCAGGGCCAGGACAAGGCCAAATCCAGGAGCCTGCAGTTTCATCTGGGTCTCCCGTGTGGGTATCAAGGGCCAAGGTACTTGGACCATCTGATGCTGTTTTTTCCAGGCATATCATTGGGGAGCTGGATGGGAAGTAGAGTAGGCAGGACCTAAACATGCACTCCTGTCGGATGCTGACATCGCACAGTCAGCTTATTATTACTGGGGAGCTGGATGAGAAGTAGAGTAGGCAGGACCTAAACATGCACTCCTGTCGGATGCTGACGTCGCACAGCCAGCCTATCCTGCGGTGCCGCGACATCCGTCCCTGCTAAAACATGTTTGAATAGTGGAGCAGCTTTATGTGAGTTACAGAGTTCTTTTCGTGTACACACAAGAGCGATATATCTCTCATTTCATTTACAGAAAATGGCTACAAGGAGCTCAGTTGGTAAAAGACATTTCTCATTGTCAAACCAGACAGCCAAATTACACTCAGTTTGTATCAGAAAAAAGACTGACTTCATTTTTGTGTTCGGATAAGTGAGTTAATCAGCATTCCCAGTCTAAGATAAACAGAGTTGTCTCAGAGCCCAGAGCAAGGTGCTGACTTCTCAACACTTTGTTTTACTTCCGTTCACAACTAGTTGAGGGGGCAGAGTGAGGATTCCCACTGTGCTGCTTCTCACAGTTGTCTCAGGATCAAGCCGGAACACTCGCTGTTAACTGCATACAGAGCTGTGAGACAGGAAGGCCCGGAGCCCTGCTGAAGCTTTCTGATTCCTCAGCTCTGACATAGATGACAGGGGAACTGTGAGAGGGAGTTTGGCTGGCAGCTGTAGACTTAGCAACGAGCACCATGGAAGTCGAGGATCTGGAAACTCTGCTCAGACCTTCTGTGCTGCTGGAAGCAGCACATGTGTGGATCAGTCCTGGTGTGTTCTCCCATCCTGAAGGGTAGATGTCCAAGCACGTCAGGATCCCTGTGCCACAGCTTTCTTCACAGTCTTGCCTCAGCGCACGTGGTGTGCGTTCTAACCCCAGTCCTCTCCCCAGGCAGCCTCCCTCTGCTGGGATCACACACGTTCCGTGTGTGCGGTTCCCGTTTGTCCTTCCCCAGCCTCTCCCGCCTTGTTCCGCTCTGTGTTCTGGGAGCTGCCCTCTGAATGCTCCCTGCACGTCTTCCCTGACTCCCTTAGGGGGCCTCTCTGAGTGCACAGACCACTGGTGTTCATTTCTGTGTCCTGACCACTGTGTGCCATTATGCTTGGCACATAATAAGTGTGTCAACAGGTCAGTGATTACAATAGAGAATTTTGAAAACTGTTGAAATGCAATTATGTTATCTAGACCAATTTTGAAAGGGTAAAAATTCAGCCATGCCTTCTCAAAGCATCAATTTGGTCATCTTAGTCCTTACCATACCAGTGTAGGAACCATCACAGTTCAGAGTGAGGTAAGTTAGAGATAAATACAAGTAAACCTACAGGTGCAGGAGCACATATTGATGGAGGCAGCATTTCTAGCTGAATGTGGTCACATGATTGTAGACTTCTCAACCCAGAGGTCTTAGGAATGATCTAGACTACATCTCAATTTGTTTAGTTAGGAGCTAGAAGTTTAGAGAAATTAGGTGGTTGGTTGGTGCCGTGGCTCACTAGGCTAATCCTCCCGGTCGGGGCGCCGGATTCTGTCCCGGTTGCTTCTCTTCCAGTCCAGCTCTCTGCTGTGGCCCGGGAGTGCAGTGGAGGATGACCCCGGTCCTTGGGCCCTGCACCCACATAGGAGACCAGGAGAAGCAGCTGGCTCCTGGCTTCAGATTGGAGCAGCACGCCGGCCGCAATGCACCGGCCGTAGCGGCCACTTGGGGGGTAAACCAACGGAAAAGGAAGACCTTTCTTTCTGTCTCTCTCTCTCACTGTCTAACTCTGCCTGTCAAAAAAAAAAAAAAAAAAGAAGAAGAAAGAAAGAAAGAAATTAGGTGGTGATAATAGACCCATATTATCTTGAATCTGATTGAGGCATTATTCAGGATCCTTCTGAGCCTTAAAATTAGGTCGTTAGACATTCTGTGACTTTTTATTTTTACCCTTATTCCTCTCTGGGCACATCTTTCTTTTTTTCTTTAAAGCATTCATTCATGTAACTGACATTTTTTAGTTCCTGTCACGGGGTAGGACTAGTACTATGTACTGGGGAGACAAAAAGACACTGTCTTTACAGATGTAACCCTACTGTATTGCCCAGTTGATAGGGGCTGCCTGGTAGTTGAGGACTTTGTGCAAAGCACATGCAAGAAGGAACTGAAAAGAATTTATTAATCTTTTTCCCTTCCTTTGGCTTCTAGTAATTTGACTTATATATTGTAGGCACTAGTAAGATTTTATTGGTTGAATAAGTATTTAGCTATATGCTGCATATGTGTGAGTGTGTGTGTGTTTGCGTGGGGCTACGTCTGCTGTTGACTTCAGCCACTTAAATGCATAGTTCTGATAATGTAGCTGAAATGAATGTTTGAGATAGCACTGCTGTCTCTAGAGAATGTTTATGTTTACCAGTAAGGCGCTTATTAAAACCTGGTAGGAAAGTTTTGTTTGCATAAATACATGATGTTTATAGAAGATGGGGAGCTAAATGTTCTTGATTCTTCGATTTCTGACCCACACATGCACAGATGCTACTGAATTTTTATTCAAACTTTAAAAAATTGTCAGTGGTTAACCCAGGTTTGATTTTTCAGGTTCCTGAGCCTCAGGGCGTGAGGAGTCAGTGTTTACCTAGATTTGATTTAAAGTTTAAGGCCAGAGAGGCCAGAGGTGAGAAATGCTTTGTGCGCTGAATTATCTGAGGAAACATTTGGACTCGAGAAAATCCAAGTGAAGTTGGAGTGAAGGCTGTTTGTGAAGAGTGACCGAACAGTGTCTGAAAAAGCAAAATGTCATGTAGTATTTGCTGCATTACAAATTACAGGGTCACTGTTCTGACAATTGTAGACCAGTGTCCGCATCTGTTTTTTAGACAGTGTAATTGGGAGCCAGAAGGAAGATTGGTCATTCTAGGATGTTTAAAATGAGTTCTAATGGTTTCCAGGTCGAGAGAAACATTTGTTGGCAGTCATTGAGCTGAAAAGGGCTGGAAGGCGGGTCTTGATCTTTTGTGAGACCAAATCTACCATCTTTCATATACTCCCATCTGATGGCTGCTTTAGGAATCTAAAGGCCCCAAAGCCAAAAGAATTTGTTTTAGTTTACGTGGGTTGGAAAAGGGTTCCAGAGGACAGACTGTGAGGTCACTGACCTGGACTGTTTCTCTGTAAACGTAGGTAGTGGCAGGCATTTGAAAGAGAGCCTCAGGTTGGAGAAGGGTTTGCCTCGGTGCCGCCTGTGCTTTAGAGACTTTGTCGTTATTGCAGGGTCAGTAATCATTACTGAAAAATATTCTGCTTCTGAAACATTTAAGCATTAAATTCACTGGCGACGTCTGCTTACAGAGCACCTACTGTTGTACCAGACAGGTATACATGTTATTACCAGTTCTATAAAAACTGCAAATGCTTATTGCTGGTTTCATAGAGGAGACAGCGGAGGTTTAGTGAGGCTCAGTAACAGCCAGCGTTACTCGTTTCCTAAGTGGTAAAATCCGGATGGAACCTGGGTTCACGCTGCCCATAACCTGCGCGCTGTGGTGCACCGCCTGCCACCCTCCACTTACGTGGCACACAGCTGCAGGGAGGAAGGCGGCGCTGGGGATGTAGGTATCTGTGCACGTGTGCACTCATACAGCAAGAAGTGTCCCGCGTGGCAGTCCGTGGTGGCCTGGTAGCTGTGCCATGTGGCGTTGGTGTGGCAGTGCTGGAGCGTAGCTTTTGCCAGGACGTGGGTGGATTTGTTCCTTTGTGCTTGCGCTCTCTGCTGCCTTTGTCTGTTGCTCCCACTCAGATTTAACTTCTTGATATCTCATACAAATCACTAATACAGTTTATGTTAGGCATATTTTAGAAACTAAAGCTCTTTAGCATATAGTCTTCCAGAAGAGAATTCTACATGAGAAAATTTACTGACACAAGGTTGTAGAGTATGTTGGTTTATTTGCTGAGCAAAAAAAGAAGAAAAGTACTTGATTAAAAGGAAGCTAGCAGGAATCTCACTGAAAGGACTGGGAGGAAGACAGGTCTAGGGAGGTCAGGGAAGACCACCTCTGACCTTAGCTGTCAGCCCCAGCTACACCAGTGCGCGTGAGAAAGCAGAGCTGCAGCTGACAGGTATGCCTTGGGGGCTGTGGCCCATGCACCCCACGCACAAGTACAGGATGTTTTAGTGATTAGGATTTTGGAGTATGTGTAATCTGCATATTTTGTATGGTGTTTTGGAAGTCCTATCCATGTCTCTCTTTCGTATTCTATATGTATATGTTGTCTTTCTGTAGTTAATAAACAAGGTTTAAGAACTTTTAGCTGCTTTCTAACTCGTAGCCACTCTGAGCCGTATGTCCTTGGAATCGTAACTGTGTGCCCAAGATTTACAAATAATAGAAGAATTTTGGTTAGAAATCTGAGAAATACAAATGTGCTTTTAATGGTAGAGAAGCAAATGAAGATAAAACTGCTGATTATATTTTAAATAAGTTACAGAACCCATTTCTGCCCCCCCCCCAAATAAAAATCTGTCTTTTCCCCCCTCTCTCTATAGCTCTGCCTTTCAAGTAAATAAATAAATTTTAGAGGGTTTGGGGTGTGGCATTGTTGCACAGCCAGTTAAGCTGCTGCCTGCATCTCCAACGTCCCAGATGGGCAGCAGTTCAAATCTGGCTACTCCACTTCTGATCCAGCTCCCTGCTATGCACCTGGGAAAGCAGTGGAAGATGGCCCAAGTGCTTGGGCCCCTGCACCCACATGGGAGACCTGGTTGAACCTCCTGGCTTTGCGCTTTGGCCTGGCTTTTTGGGAGTGAACCAGCAGATGGAAGATCTCTCTTCTGTTTCTTTTTTTCTAAGTCTGCCTTTCAAATGAATAGGTCTTTAAAAAACAAAGAAGAAAGCAAAGCAGGGGTAGGCATTTAGCTTAGAGCCTAAGATGCCCATGTGCTCCTATCAGAGAGCCTGACTCCAGCTTAGAGCCCAAGATGCCCACGTGCTCCTATCAGCACGCCTGACTCCAGCGTAGAGCCCAAGGTGCCCACGTGCTCCTATCAGAGCGCCTGACTCCAGCTTAGAGCCCAAGGTGCCCACTTTCTCTATCAGAGCGCCTGACTCCAGCTTCCTTTTCTCTCCCACAGAGAGTTTATCAAAAGAATTTTCTTTTTAAAATTTATGTAATTATTTGAAAGAGTTAGAGAGAGACGCAGAGACAGATCTCATTCGCTGGTGCGCTCACCGCCAGATCACAGTAGCAGCAAGCCCTGGGCCAAGCAGAAGCCAGCAGCCGGGAGCTTCATCCGAGCCTCCCACGTGGGTGACCTAGCACTTGGGCCATCTTACACTGCTTTGCCAGGTATATTAGCAGAGAGCCGGGTCCGAAGTGGAGCTGCCAGGACACAAACTGGCACCTAGAGAGGATGCTGGTGTTTCAGGTCACGGCTCAGCTTGCTACGTCACAGTGCCCTCTCCTCGAAAGCATTTTTAAAAGCATTGCTATATAAAAGCTCTGTTTGCCTGGCAAGTGTGGTAATGCAGAACACAACTGGTCATTTAGCATCATGTGCTCTTACTGTATGTTTTGTTTTCTTATATTCTATCTAGTACTAATTTTGGAACAAGCCTTGTGTTACTATTAACTCAAATGTTTCCCATCTATCTATTCGCCAAGGTTCTGATATCTGGAGGCTTCTGGTTTGAACTTCAGGATCTTTATGAAAGCTTGAAGTTATTCAGAATTACATTTCAGTTGTCAAGAAACTTGTTTCTATTCCAATTTCAGTGACGAAGAGCGATACAGATACAGAGAATATGCAGAGAGAGGGTATGAGCGTCACAGAGCGAGTCGGGAGAAAGAAGAGCGGCACAGAGAGAGACGGCACAGGGAGAAGGAGGAGACCAGACACAAGTCCTCTCGAAGGTTTGCTCCTGAGTAAAGTCTGAGGCTGAGAGAGAAGCTGATTGGATTTTAGCCATGAAAGCAAATATTTACAGATGGCGCATAGAATCGATGTGTTCCTATTTGAAAGATTCAGAATAATCTGTGGTTCCTTGCAAGCTTCAACAAAGATTTTAACTCTAGCAAAACTACATTTAATATCCCAAAACCAGAATTAATGTGGAGGAAAAAAAATCATATATGAGAGAGAATTTGTTTACAACATTATCTCATTGAGAAGAAATTTTGGTGTATGGTGTTTGGTTCAGGTAAAGAAAATGTGGGGCTTGTAGTCTCCAAAAACAACACGAGCAACAAAAAACCAGCACTAAGTTCTAAGGCCTATTTCTGTGAAGTGCCTTCTGTGCTGATGGAGTGCTTCGGTTTCCTGTTTGCAGTTAGCCATTTACAGCAGAGTGCATGGCACTGGGACTCTGAGATGGTGTTGGTGAGATGGCCCTGGATTGAGTTCTGCATTGGAGTTACTTTAACTGATGTCTTCATGACGTTGGATTAGCTGAAGTCAAGTGTTGTGTAGAGAATCAGAGTGGCTTATTTTTGTCACAAAGTGTGTACTTAAGGGTTTTTAAACAGTACATTGTTTTTTTTTTGTTTTGTTTTTTCAGTAACAGTAGACGTCGCCATGAAAGTGAAGAAGGAGACAGTCACAGGAGGCACAAACACAAAAAATCTAAAAGAAGCAAAGAAGGAAAGGAGGCTGGCAGTGAGCCCGCCCCTGAGCAGGAGAGCACTGAGGCGGCACCTGCAGAGTAGGCGTGGGCGGGGCCTTTTGTGTACAGCAGTACCAGAACTAGATACTGTAAATCTTGTTATTTTTCTGGATAATGTTTAAGAAATTCACCTTTAATCTTGTTCTGTTAGTATGAAAAGTTAACTTTTTTTCCAAAATAAAAGTCAATTTTTCATGTTAAGTTAAAAATCTTTGTCATGTAATATTTAAAAAATAAAACATCTAGTGAAGTAATGTGAGTGAGTCACGTGTAGGGATTCCAGAGCACTGTGGCTGTGGTACGCGGTGTCCGAGAAAGGTCAGGCCGCGCCTCGGCCCCGGTTTTCTTGGCAATCAGCAGTCTCATCGAGGCTGCACCGCAGAACCATCAGAAGGCCCTCTTGAGTCTCTGTCTTCACGGCCGGGGCGTTCTTGTTCCTGCTGCGCATGGTCAACAACTCGGGCACGTGGTTGCTTGTACACGGCTTGTTTTGTTCCTGGTTTTTGTTTCTGTTTTTTCGGTGGGGGGAGACAGATGCAGCCAGCTCCCATCTGCTGATTTAATCCCTGCGACAGCCTGGACTGGACCCCGCTGAAGCTGGGAACCCGGAATTCGATTCGGGTCTCCCACGTGGGTAGCAGGAACCCAACCGCTTGAGCCGTTGAGCCATCATCTACTGCCTCCCAGGATTAGCAGGAAGTTGGAACCAGGAGCAGGAGGCAGGTACTGAACCCAGGTGCTCCCCTGTGGGACCTGTGTGTCCTAACTGAGGTCTTCACTAATAGGCTAAATGCCACCCACCCCGGCTTTTTGATGGCAGGATCTCACTGCATGGGGAAACTGGATGGGGCGGTTTAATATGTAAATTACACAGTTGGAAGGCATTTGGGTGGCCTCTGTGAAGTCACTTGCTCTGGTGTGGTTCCAGCATGGATCATTGTTAGCAGCGTGGATCCCCTCACGCCGGCTGGCGTGGCCCTGCTTGGTGCATTCTCCCAGGCTCGTTGGTAGAGCTGCACGTGCAGTTCCCGCCAGTTACTAGTTACGTTGTGAGGACAACTGAACGTCATTTCTTATTAAGCCACAAAAACCCAAGTTTGTAATTCTGTGAGCATTTTTAGGGATAACTCTCAGAGATAATTCTCCAGTCACATAAACAGATAACTTGGTATTTGAAAGAACAGATTGCTGGGTTCTTAGAAATGGTGCCGACAGAAGGAAACTTACAATTAGCATCACATACAAAAGGCGGCTATGGTTTGTGGAAAAATATTTATTTCTCATTTGATGAATGTTTTTCAGCAATGAATGCATTTTTAAAAATGCTCTTGCTTTAAATTAAAAATGCCCGTAATGTACCCTTTGCTGATCTCAGCCTAAACCAGCATTTGAGTTGATGATTTGAATTCGGTGGGCCATAACAAACCATTTCAGGTGCTCGAGAGCTTTTTATTGAGTACAAAATACAAGTGGAGGAGTACAGTGAAGTGCTGCATCCTAGATCAGACCATTCTGTAGTAGTTTTTATTTTTTGAGAGTCATATTTTCTGAGGTGCAATTGGCTTTATTGGACTAGGCCTTTTCTGACATTTTCACCAAGTTTTCTTTCACTATAAAAACTGACAAGATAAATACATTGTTCCAACTTAGCCCGTGTGTGATGTTCCCTGACCCGCTGATGCTACAAGAACGTGCCAGGCCAGGACACCAGGGTGAGAGTAATTCTTCCTCTGAGTTCTTTGAGCATTCGAGCCAGGCAGGCGTGCGTCATTCCTGCTGTACTCCGGCCGTTGACTGCGAGGAGGATGTCGCCGCACCTGGACAGGGCAACAGGAGGGATGTGTGCTTTCTTAGCTGGAGTTCATGCAGATTGATTTGGGTGGCCTAATTTTTGCTAGATTTGTTTGATTTTAATTACTTAAGGGTCCCCCCCCCCCCCCCCTTAGATTCTGTAAACATGTTCGTCATTCAGCTTGTGTTGAAAGGGACGCTCAAGGTAGAGTGACTGCAGTGTGGGGCCGAGAACACGTGTGATCATTTCGGTGCTTTATGTTAAATGCTATGTAAATGTTTTAATTTCTTACCCACCCTTCCCCCCAAAAAGAAGAGCCCTTATTTCAGATGGGACCAAGATTGTGTTGTGTCTGAAGCAAAGGAGCTGAATGTAAGCTCTCTGTGCAGTGGTCGTCTTTATTACCTGATCCTTCCGTCGTTGTATGCTGGTGTGCCTTCCACCACGGATTTGATAAAGAAAGGCTTGTTTCCGCTGTGTTCTTCATACCCTCCCACGATGCAGAAGCCCAGGCTGCCGGCCGCGTTTCTTCGTAGTGCAACGTCTTTGCAGGGATACAAGTACCTGGGATGGAACGGAAGTGGAGGACACGCACAGTTCAGTGTAACGGCTGGAGGCTGACTGTTGTGCCTGTATCTCCCATTCCTTCTGCTGGCATTTTTTGAGGCCAAATAACACCGGACAGCTCCCACCCAAATGTGCTTCGTAGCTCAGCAACCTCTGTGCTACAGCTGGCTTTTCATAGTTGATCCTTTTGTTTTCATAGCTGATTACCCTTAAAAAAGTGACACCACCTGCTCTGTTCAGACATCTACCAGGAAACAGTCTTATTTTCGACTTAAAGAGGACTTAATGCTTGAATTTGTCTTAGCAAGAAGTTGGGAATGCCTAAATCCTCTTTGATAAACAAAAGCAAACATTATGGCCATCGTATTTTTATTTACTGAGTATAAATTTTTAATGAACGCAGAAATCTTTTGAACAAATCATTAACATCAAGAAAATTTAAATGTAATGACTGACTTTGTTAGAGTTTATCTGACCTAGTGCTTATCTAGTTCTGCGTGTTTGACAGGTTACTGAGAAGTGTGCAGGCGTAATGTGAGTGGGATTGCACCTTCAGGGAAGCTAGACGGCAGACCCTGAGTAAGCAGCTGTAAGGGGGATGGGAGGAGCGAGCACAGCTCTGCGGTGGGTGGAAGCCTCCACCAAGGCAGGAAAGGAGAGACTGTACATTCTGGAACTCTCCATGGTCGCTGGCTCAGTGCTCGCTAGGATTGCCGTGTCTGCCACATGTGGGCTCAGTGCTCGCTAGGATTGCCGTGTCTGCCACATGTGTAGTCCATGAACTCTGAGAGCAACACGTTTTCATGTTGGCAAAAATCAAGATATGACTACTGTTTATAAACTGTACCTTCAAATAATGTTGCTTTTTGAAAACCAATAAAAGTCTCTTGTGAATAAGTGAAGTTGCTCATTACATTTGTCACCGATCTTGCTAATCAGGGTAACGTGACTTTTTTTCACGATGTTGCCAATACTCAGTTGAAATAAAACCACCTCTGAGGTTTAATGAATACATTTTAAATGTAGTGTTTTGTATCTGTTGTCCTATATATCATTTATAATAATTCGATAGCTGAAAAACATGAATTTCATTAAATGAGGAAACGACTTACTGTAAAATACCTGCTATTTCACAAGAAACCTTGATGTCAGTTGATGACTTCATCCTGTAGAAGCCGTGGTGCGTGGGATACCACGTTTTACTTAATAACTTACTGAGTGCTTGTGCACAAAGCAGGTGCGTGCCTAGCCCCCGACACCAAAGCAGTGGCATTCCCTGTGGGAGCCCCTGCGCCCAGTGTCTTGGAGAGAAGACAGTAATTAGAAGATGCTCTTCCCGGGTCATGGTCCTGGTCTGCAGACACAAACAGGTTCCTGGAGCAGGACTTGAAACTCCATGTTTCTCATCCTCGTGACCATCTCCACAGTGCTCCCTCTGGGGGCTCCTTCCTCGTAGTCCCTAAGTTCATGTAGTTGCTGCTGGGCAACACCAGAACTTCATCCTCTGAACTGTCCTGCTACCTGTCACCAACCTCCCCAGTTCACAGCCTCGGAACCAGGAATTTACATCCGGGTCAACTCCTTATTTTAGCTTCTACGTTTGGGAGAGGACATGTGGCACCTCACTCAGTAGCCGCTGGTTCTGTGCGTTCTGCTGCAGATGACACAACGTCCCCTTTGTGTGGCTGAATAATACTCCACTGTGCACACACCACACATTTTCCTAAACCACTCGCCCCTCTCCGGGCACCGAGGTGGACTCTGTCTGCTGTTGTGAGCAGTGCTGCAGTCAGCGTGGGGGTGCAGTATCTCACGTGCCGATTGCGCTGTCTTAGCTACGTGTCAGCAGCCAGATGGCTGGAGCCTCCTGCACCGCGTGAAGACGGCTAGTTGGCATTCCCCAGCGGTGTGTCCGGGTTTGCTCTGTATCCTCACCGGCATCGTGGCTGTCCTAGCTGGCTGATACGATACCTCACTGTTAGGACTGCATTTCCCTGCTAAGGACTACGCAGTTTTTCCTCTCTTTGTTGGCCATCTGTGTTTACTTTTTTATTTTACTTTATTTTATTTTTGACAGGCAGAGTGGATAGTGGGAGAGAGAGAGAGAGAGAGACAGAAAGGTCTTCCTTTTTTTGCCGTTGGTTCACTCTCCAATGGCCGCTGCGGCCGGTGCACCGCGCTGATCCGAAGCCAGGAGCCAGGTGCTTCTCCTGGTCTCCCATGCGGGTGCAGGGCCCAAGCACTTGAGCCATCCTCCACTGCACTCCCGGGCCACAGCAGAGAGCTGCCCTGGAAGAGGGGCAACCGGGACAGGATCGGTGCCCCGACCGGGACTAGAACCTGGTGTGCCGGCGCCGCAAGGCAGAGGATTAGCCTGTTGAGCCATGGCGCTGGCCTGTGTTTACTTTTTTGAGAACTGTCTTTAGATCCTTTGGCCTATTTTTAAATTGCACTTTTTTTGTTGTTGAGTTTTTTGTTCCTTACGTATTCTGGATATTAATCCTTTGTCAGATGAAGAGTTTGCAAATATTTTGTCATTGTGTCAGTTGTCTCCTTTGCTGTGCAGAGCTTCCTAGTTGGAGAGAATCCCACTTGTCTGTCTTTGCCTTATTTTGCCCAAGCATTTGGAATTTTACCTCCAAAAGCATTGCCTATATTGTAGTCTTGAAATATTTTCACCATGTTTTCTTCCAGTAACAATTAAGTTCTTTGGTCCATTTTGCGTTGATTTTTATAGTGATTGAGGTGGTGTGCATGTGGCAAGTTTCCGCTCTCTGCATCTGGGTATCCAGTTGTCCCAGCACCATTAACAGAAGAGGCTATCGTTTGTTCTGTCCATTTGTCTGTGTGTCTGTTTCCATGCCAACACCGTGCCCTCTGGTTCCTGTAGCTCTGTCATCCATCTTGAAATCAGGCATCGTAATGCTTCCAGTGTTGCTGCTGAAGCTTGCCTGGGCTCCTCAGTCTATTGTTTCTCTGCGAGAATTATAGGATTTTTTTCTACGAGGAGTGGTACTGCAAGTGAGGATTGCATTTTATCTGTAAAATTGCTTTGCATAACCGACATTTTAAACACTTCTTCCAACCCATGAACAAGGAAGGTTTTTTTTTTTTTTTATTGTGCCTTTTTCAATTTCTAAAAATTAGTGCTTTATAATGTTCATTGTAGAGGTTTTTCATGTCCTTGTACATTCATTCTGTGGAGGGTGTGTGGGGCTATTGTGAATGGGGCTTAGCAAGTTCATTATTGGTTCTGATTTTTTTATGTTGATCTTTTTCTTTAGTGAATTTGTGAACTCTAGTAGTCTTGGTAGTCTAGGTTTTTATGCGTATAGAATCATAGCATCTGCAAACAGATAATTCAACTTCCCCCTTCCTATGTGGAGGCCCTCTTTCTCTTACCTAATTGCTCTGGGAAAAACTTCCAGTACGATAAGAGAGTAGACAGCCTTGCCTTTTCTAGATCTTAGGAACACTTCCAGTTTTCCCCCATTGTATAATGTTCGCTATGGGTTTGTCATATAGTCTTTATTTTAAAGATTTATTTATTTGAAAGAGTGACACAGAGAGAGGAGAGGCAGAGAGAGAGAGAGAGAGAGAGAGAGAGAGGTCTTCCATCTGCTGGTTCACCCCCCGGTTGGCCATGGTGGCTGGAGCTGAGCTGACCCAGAGCCAGGAGCTTCTTCCAGGTCTCCCACACAGGTGCAGGGGTCCAAGGAACTGGGCCATCTTCTACTGCTTTCCCAGGCCATAGCAGAAAGTTGGATTGGAAGTGGAGCAGCTGGGACTCAAACCAGCGCCCATCTGGGATGCCAGCACTGCAGGCGACAGCTTTACCCACTACACCACAGTGCCAGCCCCATCATATAAAGTCTTTAATATAATATTGAGACCTGGAGCCACCGCTTTGGCGTAGCATGTAAAGCCACTGCTTGCAGTGCTGTCATCCCAGATGGGTGCCGGTTCGAGTCCCAGCTGCTCCACTTTTGATTGAGCTCCCAGCTATGGCCTGGGAAAGCAGTAGGAAGATAGCCCAACTCTTGGGCCCTGCACACACGTGGGAGACCTGGAGGAAGCTCCTGACTCCTGGCTTCGGATCAGCTCAGCTCTGGCCATTGTGGCCGTTTGGGGAGTGAACCAGTGCATGGAAGATTTCTCCCTCCCTCCCTCCCTCCCTCCCTCCCTCCCTCCCTTTCTCTCTCTCCCTCTCTCTTTCTGCCTTTGACTTTCAAATAAATCATTTTAAAAAATAAAGATCACTGATAAATAACTTTTTTTAAAAAAGATACAGACTGGCTGAAACATACTTCACCAACAAAGATACATGCAGACTGAAAGTGAAAGGATGAAAAAATATTCCATGCCGATGGAAAGCAAACAAGAGCTGGTGTAGCCATCCTACTATCAGACAAAATGGTCTTTAACACAAAAATCTTCAAAAGAGACAAAGAAGGGCATTATGTAATGATTAAGGGACCAGTTCAACAGGAATATGTGTCTATAATGTCTATGCACCCAATATCAGAGTACTTGGCTATTTAAAACAGATGTTAGTGGATCTAAAGGGGAACAGACTCCAATAATAATGGGGGACTTTAATAGCCCCCTTTCATCAATGGACTGATCAACTAGATAGAAAATCAATAAAGGAAAAACAGAGCTAATCTATACTATGTACCAAGTGGATCTAAATGATAGCTACAGCATGTTTCTTTGCACAGTTGAAGAATACATATTCTTTTTATCAGTGCGTGGAACTTTCTCTAGGATAGACCACATGCTAGGCCATAAAGCAAGTGATAGCAAATTCAAAAAATCAAAATCATACCATGCATCTTTTCTGATAATGGAATGAAGCTAGAAATTAATAACCTAAGAATCTCTAGAAAATATGCAAACACACGCAGCTTGAACAACATGCCCCTGAATGAACAATGGTTCACGGAAGAAATAAAAAAGGAAATCAAAATATTCCTGGAAACGAATGAAGATGACAATACAACATATCAAAACTTATGGGAAACAGCAAAAGCAGTGTTGAGAGAAGTTTATAGCAATTGGTGCCTACATCAATAAATTGTAAAGGCATCAAATAAATTAGCTATCAATGAGTCTCAAGGACCTAGGGAGACAACAACAAATCAAACCCAAATTTAGTAGGAGAAAAGAAATAAGAGAATAAACATTGAAACAAAAAAAAATTACGGTAGATCAGTGAAATGAAGAGCTGGCATTTTGAAAAAATAAACCAAATGAATACACCACTGGCCCAACTAAGACCTCAAAAAATAAAATCAGAGATGAAAATGAGGATGTAACAATGGATACCACAGAAATTAAAAGAATGCTCAGGAATTATTATAAATGGCTATATACCAATAAATTGGAAAATCTAGAAGAAATGGATAGATTCCTGGACGTATACAATCTACCAAAACTGAATCATGAAGACATAGAAAACCTAAACACATGGGGTATATCCTAAGGGAGGTGTGAACCTCCTAGGGGAAGGCACTCTGTTGAGATAGATAGGTCTGGGCCTCTGAATTTACAAGGCCTAAAGCCCACCAGATTATTATCAAGCCCCTTCTATCAGGTTCTATTTGCCTCTCAATCAGAAAAATTACTTGTAGCTTAGACAGCACCTTTCTTCGCTCCTCTAATAATGACTCTGTCCTTTGTTCTAGGCCCTGTCTAGTGCACTTGGGCCTCATTCCTTTGTAATCATAACCTCTACTCTACCACCAATGGCTCTACTCCCAACATGTGTGTACTGATGGTCCTCTTCCCCACTTAATGCTGTATAATTGTTCAAACCTGGTAAATGCCACTCTTAGGATCATTGGTTACTATCCTCACTCTGTCTTTTATGACCTTGTCTAAATATGATCAGAGTCGGCAAACTTGGAAGGCTTCCATAGCCTTGGCAACTCATGACTACAGCCTAGGATGGTTACTGGCGCCATAAACTAGAGTGTCAATTTGTTGGGTCAACAACAGGAGCCACTGTGCACTTGCTCCTCATGTGGGATCTCTGTCCTTAATGTGCTGTACATTGTGATTTAATGCTATAACTAGTACTCAAACAGGATGTTTCACTTTGTGTTTCTATGTAGGTGCAAACTGTTGAAATCTTTATACTAAATTGATCTTCTGTATATAAAGAAAATTGAAAATGAATCTTGATGCAAATGGAAGGGGAGAGGGAGCGGGAGAGGGGAGGGTTGTGGGTGGGAGGGAAGTTATGGGAGGGGGAAGCCATTGTAATCCATAAGCTGTACACTGGAAATTTATATTCATTAAATAAAAGTTAAAAAAAAAAACCTAAACAGATCATTAACTAAGACAGAGATTGAATCAGTGATAAAGACCCTCCCAACAAAGAAAAGCCCAGGACCAGATGGTTTTACTGATGAATTCTACCAGATTTTAAAGAACTAATGTAATTCTCAAGCTATCCAGAACAATTGACAGGGAGGGACTCCTGTATGTATGAGGCTCCCTGTATGTATGAGGCTAGCATCACCCTAATTCCAAAAGCAGAAAAAGATAAAACAAAGAAAGAGAACTATAGACTATATATCACTGATGAACACAGATGCAAATATCCTCCACAAAATACTAGCTAATCAAACCCAACAACACACCAAAAATATTCACCCAGACCTAGTGGGATTTAACCCTGGTAAGCAGGGATGGTTCAACATTTGCAAATCAATCAATGTGATAGATCACATTAACAAAGAATAAAAACTATATGATTATCTTAATAAATGCAGAAAAAGCATTTGATAAAATACAACATCTTTTGTGATAAAAACCTTAAGCAAATTGTGTATAGAGGGAACATTCATCAACATAATCAAGGCAATTTATGACAAACTCAAAGACAGCATCATATTGAATGGGGGAAATTTGGAAGCCTTTCCACTGAGATCAAGAACCAGACAAGGATGCTCACTTTCACTATTGCTATTCAATATAGTCCTGGAAGTTTTAGCCAGAGCGATTAGGCAAGAAAAAGAAATCAAAGGGACACAAATGGGAAAGGAGAAAGTCAAATTTGTACTGTTTGCAAATTATATATATATATATATATATATATATATATATATATATAGGGGAACTAAAGACTCCACTAAGAAAATGTTGGAACTCTCATAAAAGAGTTTGGCAAAGTTGCAGAATATAAAATTCACACACTAAAATCAGTAGCCTTTGTATATACAGACAATGCCATGGCTGGAAAAGAACTTCTAAGATCAATCCCATTCAAAATAGCTACAAAGAATTTAAATATTTTAGAATAAATTTAACCAAGGAGGTGAAAGATCTCTATGCTGAGAATCACCAAATAGTAAAGAAATAAAAGACACAAAAAATGGAAAAATCTTTCATCTTCATGAAGTAGAAGAATTAACATCACCAAAAGCAATTTATAGATTCAATACAATCCTAATCAAATATCACCAATATGCTTCTCAGATCTAGAAAAAATTATGCTAAAATTCATGTAGAAACACAAGAGACCCTGAATAGCTAAAGTAATATTAAACAATAAAAACAAAGCTAGAGCCAACACAATACCATATTTCAAGATATACTACAGGGCAGTTATAATCAAAAGAGCCTGGTACTTGCACAAAAATAGACAGGTAGACTAATGGAACAGAAGAGAAATGCCAGAAATCAACCTATGCATCTACTTGACAAAGGAGCTAAAATCAGTCCCTGGAGCAAGGACAGTCCCTTCAACAAATGGTGCTGGGAAAACTGGATCTCCACATGCAGAAGTATGAAACAAGACCATTTCCTTATACCTTATACAAAAATCAACCAAAATAGATCAAGAATCTAAATATTTGACTGAATACCATCAAATTACTAGAGGAGAACATTGGGGAAACTCTGCAAGACATTGTTATAGGCAAAGACTTCTTGGAAAAGACCCCAGAAGCACAGGCAATCAAAGCCTTAATAG
The DNA here is from genome assembly GCF_033115175.1 of Lepus europaeus. Classification (NCBI taxonomy): domain Eukaryota; kingdom Metazoa; phylum Chordata; class Mammalia; order Lagomorpha; family Leporidae; genus Lepus; species Lepus europaeus. The sequence goes on along the minus strand of NC_084834.1, from coordinate 122,416,673 downwards.
ACGTGAGATTACATCAAGCTACGAAGCTTCTGAACTGCAAAAGAAACACTCAGCAAAGTGAAGAGACAACCAACAGAATGGGAGAGAATATTTGCAAACTACAACTGATAAAGGATTAATATCAAGGGTTTATAAAGAGCTCAAGAAACTCAACAAAGTAATCCAGTTAAGACATGGGCATTTTTCAAAAGATGAAATTCAAATGACCAACAGACACATGAAAAAATGCTCAGGATCACTAACAATCGGGGAAATGCAAATAAAAGCCACCAGGAGGTTTCACCTCACCCCAGTTAGGATGGCTCTCATACAGAAATCAACAAACAACAAATGCAGGCGAGAGTGTCGGGGAAAAGGTACCCTAATCCACTGTTGTTGAAAATGTAAACCACTATAGTCATTGTGTAAAACAGTGTGGAGATACCTCAGAAATCTGAAAATTGATATACCATATGACTCAGCCACCCCACCCCTGAGAATTTAGCCAAATGAAATCAGCATATGAATGAGTTAGCTGTACCCCCATATTTATTGCAGCTCAACTCACAATAGCTAAGATATCAAATCAACTCAGATGTCCATCAACTGATGACTGGATGAAGAAGTTGTGGTATATATACACTATGGAGTACTGCTCAGCCATAAAAAATGAAATCCTGTCTTTTGCAACAAAATAGATGCAACTGGAAACCATTATAATGAAATAAACCAGTCCTAAAAAGACAAATCCCATGTTTTTCCTGATCTGTGGTAACTAATAGAGTGTCTAAAATTTAATGTTTAGGGGTAAAATTCACATTTTGAGATTCTATGATTGTTTACAGCCCTTGTCTCTACCGTTGAAGACCAGTGTTTTTTTCTTACTATTGGTTAAACTCTTTACTTTGTGTAGGGTTGATCTTACGAATTAACTGAAGGCAGATCATTGTACAAAGTAAGAGCAGGAATAGGACAGGAAGGTGGAGGACGGGTGGGAGCGTGGGCAGGAAGGAGGGTAGAGTGGAAAGTATCACTATGTCCCTCTACCTGTGTATGTGATACACAAGAAATTTACCTTAAAATTTTTAAGAAATTTAAAAAGCCAAAAACAACCATCATCAACAACAACAAAGAACGCTTTAAGAGTTTCAGGGAGGGAAAGGTTAAATTCTCGAGAGGAGGTCTGAGCTCCATGTGTGGTTCTAGCCTACGAGTCCAGACAAGGGCATGCTTTGAACGACTTCCAGATGTGGACCGTGGGCACTGAGAGCCCACAGAGGACACAGCACAAAGTCCCCAGTGCCGTCTGAGTCACCAGACCTCGGACAGCTCAGGCCGCGCCTGGCCGTCGGTGCACTGAGCCTGCACAGCTGTGTCTTCCTTTGCAACCACTGCCTGTTCTGGCTGCCCCAGCACACAGCCCCGCTCACTGGGGCCCTCTTCCCAGAGCGTCCTCCACACCTGCGGCCCCGACCGCGGCTGCCGTCCAGCTTCTCCGTCTGCTAACACGTTATAGCACTTTTCTTCCTTGGCAGAGTAGCTGGGCACCTGGCTAGATTCCATTAGGGCAAACACACTTCCTGAAAATCAGGCCAGCGAAAGGGGGAAATGTGTGACCGGGTAGACTTGCCGCTTGGAGGGGAATAACCGGGAACTGGAGACTGCGTGTAGCCGCCATCTCCATCAGCTCAGTGAAGTGACTTGCTGATGTGACAGGCAGCCTGACGTTCGTGCTGGGACACTTAAAGCCGACGATGCTGCCACGGGCAATCACGGAGAAGGTGGGGAGCAGTGCAGATTGGAGACGGGAGCATACCCCACCCATCCGGAGCCTATGGGGAGGCCACACACAGAATGTGGCTGAGTAGATGGACTGCTGGGGGGTGTGCACAAACCTCCAGCTCCGAAATGGCACAGTAAAGACCGCGCTTGCCCCTCTGCTATTGCAAACTCCGACGAGAGCCACGGGGAGACTCAGATACAGAAACGGCAACCCCATCACGAGCAGAGTGCGGTCCTCGTCTCTGAGAGCTGCCAAGGGCAGTCACCGGCAGGGAGGAGAGGAGGCGAGAGGCCAGCCGGCTGCTGGCCAAGAAGCAAGGTGTGTGTGAGGCGATGGGAGCCCGTCAGCTACGCCAGGCTGCCGGCGGGCGCCGAGGCGGTCGGGAGGGGCTAGGCGCTGTGTACAGCCCGTGAGGCTGCCCCCAGTCGGCGTGGGAGAGGAAACACACAAGAAAGCTTGTGCCGCCACAAAAAGCCGGTTCTGCGGTCAAGAGTCGGCCCCTGCGCCTGCCTCGGATGATGCCCCCAGCGCACAGCCGCCCGGAGAAGGGACCTCGCTCGCCGATTTCAGCAGCAGCAGCAGAGAGGGGCGAGCAGAGGAGGAGGGGCGGGGAGGCACAGGAAACACCGAGGAGAAGCACCCCCAGGAAAACGCAGCCACAGACCAAGAGGCAGGGCTGGAGGCAGCGAAGTGTGCAACCAGCCATGGCCTGGGAGACTCATACTCCCGAGTATAGGAGCTGGAACGGGCGCTGTGGTGTAGTGGGTAAAGCCTCTGCCTGCAGGGCCAGCATCCCATATGGCTGCCAGTTCTAGTCCCGGCTGCTCCACTTCTGATCCAGCTCCCTGCTATGGCCTGGGAAAGCAGTAGAAGATGGCCCAAGTCCTTGGGCCCCTGCACCTACGTGGGAGACCTGGAAGAAGCTCCTGGTTATTGGGCTTCATTTGGCCCGGCTCTGGCCATTGCAGCCATTTGGGGAGTGAACCAGCGATGGAAGACCTCTCTCTGTAGCTCTTTCAAGTAAATAAATAAATCAGAGAGAGAGAGAGAGAGAGAGAGAGAGAGAGAGAGAGAGAGAGAAGCTCAATGCAGAGACAAATGTCGAGGATCACGTGGTGAGAGGAGAAACCAGGGGCAGAGCAAGGGAAAGGAGCAGGAGGGAAAAGTAAAAACACCGTGGAGACGGCAGTGGCCGCCAGGAAGATGGACCCGGCAAACACGGTGAGGGATGGTGGGAACAGGCAGGAAACCCTGGGGCAACAGGACACGACAAGGATTTGGGAGAGAGGCAAGGAAGCCAGCAGAGGAAGACGACCCAGGGGAGCGGGAGCTGTTGAAGACCCGCCCCACGCGGAGGGAGGAGAGGAGGGGCCTGGCTTCCCCACACCCTGGGCGCAGTCAGCAGAGTGGGGGGTGAGGCGGCTGGGCAGCGGTCACCCGGCTGGGCAGACCCGCCTGTGGGCAGCCACGCTGCAGGCAGACATGTGCAAGTTTACAGCCTGGGGGTGAGGGAGTGCGTGCGCTCAGTAATGCAGCCCCTACCGCCCGTCCCACGGCCGCTCCGACGCCCCCACAGCAGGACCCAGGGATGCAACAGCGCCCGTGCGGACCCTCTGCAGAGGACGTGGCCAGCCTCTCCCTGAGCCTGGAGAAACACAGCAGAGAGCGGTCACCGGGTCAGGTACAACTTGCAAGCCTCTGCGTGCTTTTCTGTAGCCTCTGAGTTTTGGGCTGTTTCTTCTAGGACGTTCCCGGAAAAGGGCATGAAACGATCAATTCATGTTGTCGCAGGAAAGTTTGAGATCCATGCACGGTTTTTTCTCAACACCCATCTTCCGTGAAGTTTGGGAAGAGGCCTCGTGTGGCCGCAGGGAGAGGAACGAAGCTAAGAACTTCCGGGGCCTGAAAACCAGAGTTGCTCCTGTGCAGACGACACTTGAGTGACAGCAGGGCCGGCCGCAGGTGCAGGGGACAGGAGCACCCTCGTGGCCATGAGAAAGGAGCCTCCCCTGTGCGTGCCCACGTGAGTGGGTGATGAGCTGCTTCCAGACACAGAACCAGCACAGGCTAATTTGAACAGACTCTGGTTTCGTAGGGGGTGGTGTTTGTGGTCTCTGGCCCGATGGCTAAGTCCTGGTTCAGTTACACCCGTCCCGTATTGGAGTGCTCGATTTGATGCCAGGCTCTGGTTCCTGGCTCCGGATTCCTACTAACCCAGCCGTGGGGAAGAGCAGCTGTGGCTCCTGGGGTCGGGTTCCTGCTACCCACACGGGAGTCCCCAGTGGCAACCCCAGCTTCCGGCTTGTCCTGGGCATTTGGGGGAGGGTGCAGGGGAGGAGGGAGGTGATGGGGGCTTTGTCTATCCATCTGTATTCTTCTAAAAACAGGTTCACTAAAAACATTTATTTACAGTAACACTTTTCAGGCTCAGGTCTAACATGTGTAACGATTTTTAAATTGCCTCAACATTTAAGTTTTCAACTGTTTAAGGAGTTTTTTTTTTTACTTTTTTTTTTTTTTAATTTATTTGACAGAGTTATAGACAGTGAGAGACAGAGAGAAAGGTCTTCCTTCCTTTGGTTCACTCCCCAAATAGCTGCTACGGCCAGCGCTGCACCGATCCAAAGCCAGGAGCCAGGTGCTTCTCCTGGTCTCCCATGCGAGTGCAGGGCCCAAGCACTTGAGCCATCCTCCACTGCTCTCCTGGGCCACAGCAGAGAGCTGGACTGGAAGAGGAGCAACCGGGACTAGAACCTGGAGTGCCGGCGCTGCAGGCGGAGGATTAACCAATTGAGCCACAGCGCCGGCCCCAAGGAGTATTTTTTTAAGACGCACAGATTTTGGAAGGCTCCAAAAGGAATCTGGGTGAGTCTGTATTTGAAGCAAGGACTCTGAGTTCAAGGGTGAGGGAGAGGCGGAGAGCGATGGAGAGGGAGGGAGAAAGAGAGGAGGCGGGAGGAGGAAGAATTGTTCCCACCCTCAGAAAGGGGACTACATATCTCGCTTCCCTCACGGAGTCCCGTGCAGTACATTCAGAGATGGAATTGTGTTCAGCAAACCCATGGAAAACACGTTTCACGGCAAGACTCCCTGAAGTGATGGGAACTCCCTAGGAGCAGGCACCGAGGACTGAGGGTCCGAGCAGTGTCCCCACCTGCACGATCGCACGGCCGGCTGCATTGTTTCGTGTGCAACCAGGGCCACTCAGAGCAGCAGGGGGAAAGCTACAGGGGTGTCCTGCTCTGGACAAGGTCCCAGGTCTGCCACCGGCCGTCAGACCCAGGTGAGCCTTCCACTGGGCAGGTGCAGCTCAGCCCTCAGGTATGTGAATTTCCGGCCCCATTTCCTTGCTGCATGAACAACGTGCCCATCTGTACCTGGCAGCCCTGAGGACTTGGTGTGCAGCTCCCCAGGGTGTTCTCTCCAGGCTTTTGTTCTTGCCCGGGGACGTCTGCATGCATTTCCCGTTACAAACAGGAAGACGATGATTTCAAACCGTGCCAGAACCAAGACTGGATCTCATTAAGATGCCGGCGCCTGACTCAGCCCCAGGAAGTGGAACAGCACCTTCGGAGACGAGCTTCCTTCCACCCCACCCCACCCAGGACGTCCCGCGAGGACTCACCGTGGCAGCCCCAGCCACATGACCCAGGACGGGGCCCAGTCGCCAGAGGGGGTCGCGTCGTGGCTGGCGTCCAGGGCCACGGGGCTGCTGTCCTCTTCCTGGGGCTCGGGCTCCCTGACTTCCAAGACCCTCAGCACCACCAAGGACGACGTGCTTTTCAGCAGGGCCACGGCCTCGCTGCGGCTCACCTCGCTGAGGTCCGTGCCATTCACGTTGAGCAGAATGTCACCTGAGGGCCAGAAGCAGAGGGAGGCGGTGTCACCGGCCCGCGTGGCGGTGTGAGGCTGGGCTCATGCGGCAAGGGTCATGTGGCGCGCACCAGAGGGCCGCGCTCGTCCGTGCAGAACCCGGCAATAAACAGAGCCGGAACGAGCGAGTGCGACACCACCCCGAGAGCGGCAAAGGGGCCAAGAGCAGAGATGCAGAGGGGCCTGGAGCCGAGCTCTCATGAGGTGGAGGCGAGCTAGCGCCACGTCCGTTCTCACTGTGCACAGCCCCCACTCGCGACGCACCTGCTCCATGCAGCACAGTCCCCACACATCCTATCTGGGAGCCTCCAGCTCATGGTCTGTCCCTAGCAAATCATTTCTTGTGTGTCCTTGTCATTCGCCACCCAGGAGCTTGCAGAAAAATTAAGAAGAAATTAAAGAGAAATTAAAAAATGATCTTCCCCACCCTCACTGTTTTATTGTTTCATCTCCCTCTGTCTTTCTACCTCCCCCGCAGGTCATTTTTGGAAAATACAGAACAACCTTGCAGGAGTAAAAGGACAAGAGGAGAAAATGGGAAAGGCCTTGGGTCCTTTCTGACCCCAAAATGAGCACCCTTTGGGTTCCGGACTCAAACTCGTAGCACGTTCTCCCCGCGGCTGCTCAGGCTGTGCAATTGTACTTCAGGAACTTCACACTGTGGTTCGTGAATCTGAACCCTTAAATGGCACAGGTGCTCAGCCACCTGAGCTGACAGCTAAATTCAGAATGCAGGGCCAGCACTGTGCTACAACAGGGTAAGCTGTGTCCCATACGGTTCCAGTCCCGGCTGCTCCGCTTCTGATCCAGCTCCCTGCTGGGAAAGTGGCGGAGGCTGGTCCAAGTGCATGGGCCCCTGCCATGAGTGTGGGAGACTCAGATGGATTTCCGGGCTCCTGGCTTTGGCTTGGCCCAGCCCTGGCCATTATGGTCACTTGGGAAGTGAGCCGGCAGATGGAAGCGCTGTCTGTCTGTCTCTCTCTCTCTAACTCTGCTTTCATTTGAAAATAAAATCTTTAAAAAAAGAATATATATTTGTAGAGGAAAATTGGGGGTATTATCTTCCTTTACCCAAAGCCACCCAGGACATGGAAGATTACCATAGCCACATACTTTTCACCAATGGCAAAGTATCTAGCACGGTACCTTCCCCTAATATTCACTGAGTACAAACCCATCACATAATCTCTCCTCTCCATCCCCTAAAATGGAATAATCTTTGAATTAGTTTCATCACAGGCTCAATCCAGCAAAGGACTACTTAGAAGGAATGGAGCCACCCTATGCCATGCAACTGTGGCAACCTGATCCTAACCACTGCAGTTCCCTGTTGGTTCCTGGGGTTGTTTGGAGGTTCTGGCTGCACTAGCCATTGGCCCATGTGGACCCACATGGATCGATAGGGGTGAAACACAGCCTAGCAACTGTGCTCTAACCAGTCATGGTCAACGGTAATAGCTGTTCTGGCCAGACCACTCTCACGTGCTCTCATTCATTCCAGAACTGGTTACCTAACCCAGCCACCTGCTTGTTCCTCTTGATACCCTGCCGCCCCGGGCCTTAATCTCCTCGCTCATTACCTGTTTTTATTCTTCCGTCTCGGCTTATGACTCCTCCAGGCTCAATACTGATGATGTAGATGGGCAAGTCCCACTCGCTGTGTGACGCGCCACCTGCAACCGTCATGCCGAGGGACTCGCTGGGGTCTTTCTGGACACTTACCACCTTCTCATGACAGGTGGCTGTGGGATGGAGGGGCTGAGGAAGGCACAGAGAAACAGGGCATACGTATGCGTCAGGGGGCTTACATGTGGACGTGCAGAAGTCACCAAAGTTGCATAAATGGGGCAAGTCAAAGGGGCATGGTGTTGGTCTTTGATATCCGAGAAGGATACAGGACGAGGACCCTCCCTCTGGCCCCGTCAGCCACATCTTCCTGATTTCTGCAGGCGAATGTAGAGAAAGTTCTCATCTCCAAACAAAGAGCACAGTGAAGGAGGGAACAGGCCTTGAACAAAGTAAACTTCACCGCAAATTTCTCATGGGCGTCACCTGTTCCCGAGGGCAGTGGAGTCAGCCCTCAAATCACTCATGTCACTCGTGAACACCGGGCACTTTGTCCAAGTTATTAAGAAAGAGGGACACTTTGTGGTCAGCTCTTGTACTTCCTTGGTGCTTACAAGCGGCCTTGCCTGTGCCACGTGCCAAGGGGCTCGAGACAATGACCGGCGTCCCTCCAACAGGGCTGGGGGCCTCCAAGGGCCCTCTGCTTCCCCGCTGGAGAGACAGCCATTTCTGCACAGAGCAGCCCGAGGCTCCGTGGAGCCATCACACCCATCACATGACGTCACACCCAGAGCCCCCGATCTCTGGTGGGGGCGGGGGAGCTGACTACAGGGGACTTCAGAAAGGCTGTGGAAAAACAGAATTAAAAGATATTTTTATTTTGGTCTCCCCAAAGTTTGAAGCATAATAAGGATTTACAAATATGCGTGTTGCCATGGGAGACCAGGAGAAGCACCTGGCTCCTGGCTTCGGATCGGCGCAGTGCGCTGGCCGTAGCAGACATTTTGGGGGTGAACCAATGGAAGGAAGACCTTCCTCTCTGTCTCTCTCTCTCACTGTCTAACTCTGCCTGTCAAAAACAATATGCGTGTTGCGTGAGCTCTCTGCAGACCGTGGTTTGACAGAGATGACCTTTCCTTCCCACTCCCCTGCATTGGAGACCTCTGGATTTTCCCTTCATGTGGAAAACCACAGTGTGTGATCGATAGGGAGTCAGCTAAAAAGCATCACGGGTTCCCATGAGGCTTTACCACTCCACCTACACAAAACAATACCCGTCTTGGGTATTCTGAACAAAACGTTGTAGACATATAAACAAATAGAAAGGGGACAAAGTCGCTGCCTGCGATGCTGGCGTCTATGTGGCAGTGCCAGCTCCAGGCCCAGCCTCTCTGCTTCTGACGCAGCTCTCTGCTAACACACCTGGGAAGGCCACGGAAGATGGCCCAAGTGTGCGGACCCCTGCCACCCATGTGAGAGACCAGGATGGAGTTCCAGGATCCTGGCTTCAGCCTGGCCCGACTCAGCCTGCGTAGCCATCTGGGGAATGAAGCCGCAGAGGGAAGATCTCTCTTGTCTTTTTTTTTTTTTTTTTTTTTTTTTTTTGACAGGCAGAGTTAGTGAGAGAGAGACAGACAGACAGGGAGAAAGGTCTTCCTTTTCAGTTGGTTCACTCCCCAAATGGCTGCTGCGGCTGGCACACTGCACTGATCCGAAGCCAGGAGCCAGGTGCTTCCTCCTGGTCTCCCATGCGAGTGCAGGGCCCAAGCACCTGGGTCATCCTCCACTGCCTTCCCGGGCCACAGCAGAGAGCTGGCCTGGAAGAGGGGCAACCGGGACAGAATCCGGCTCTCCAACCAGGACTAGAACCCGGTGTGCCGGCACCGCAGGCAGAGGATTAGCCTAGTGAGCCACGGCGCTGGCCGATCTCGCGTGTCTTAAAAACAAATTACAAACAATACCATGACATCCTACCCGCTGCCCCGTCCGGTGACAGCCCCGGGTCCTCCCTCTGGTCATGGTGCCTCTCCTTGCCCGCACAATGGCCATGCTCCTGCGAGAGCTGCCTCTCGCCCCTCCACTCTCCGCTGGCTAAGGTTCCTGTGCCATCGAGCTGGGCTTCCCTCCTTTGGTATTTTTTGAGTCATTCAGAAGCCTACTTGCAAAAAGCCAGAAAGAGTCGATTCCTAAATCAGACAAAACTTTACTTGGATCATAAAAAAAACGAAACCCCAAACAGCCGCTCGTGACTCAGTTTTCTGCTATCTGTCCCCCTCTTCTGGGCCAGGAGCACCGCATCGGCGGGCTGAGCTGCACAGAACCGTGAGGATAATTACGGTTTCCCACTCGGCCAGCTGGCCCGTGCGCTTCCAGGAATTCAACTCAGGACGAGCAGCGGGAAACACGGAGTCAGAGGTTCCCGCTCTTCTAGTGCTTTGTGATGGGAAAGTGGAAGGAATGGTAAAACCGCTCTGCGGGTGTGGGGGGGCTCCTTCTTAGTAGTTCAACGGACCTTAACTTTTAGTTGTTTTATTTCGATGGCTGAGAGACAGACTGTCTGTAAGAGAGAGAGGTCTTCCATTGCTGGTTCACTCCCTAAATGCAGGGCGGGGCCAAAGCCAGGTTTTGGGAGCTCAGTCCAAGGTCTCCGCTGTGGATGGCAGGGACCCAGGTCCTGGCACCATCACCTGCTGTCTGCTGGGGTGCGCATTGACAGGAAACTGGCGCACAGGCAAGGAGCGGGGACTTGTACTGGGCGCTCGGACGTGGGCGTGGACCTCCCCAGTGACTGCTGCTCTAAGGGCCCACCCCGGTTTACTGGATTAGGATGTAATACATTCTAGTTCACCTGACTCCAATTAGTTAATTAGATACAAACTTTTAATTCATTAACTAAGCCAATAAGCTAGTTTTCTACCGGCAAATACCGTCTGGGTCATGTAAAACTGCTAATGGTGTTCCCTAGGGCGGGGCCGTGGGGAGTCCACATCTATTCGACACTTTAGCCCGACGTGCTGGCTCTGTCTAGGTTGCTTCCTGCAAGCGGACCTGGAATTCCAGACTGGGGCATGGCTGGCTGGAGCGTGGGGGTCTCACCGCATGACTCTGCAGTGAACCGAATAGAGCACGGGGGCTCCAACCCCAAAATGTCGGGTCATTTTTCCCTACATCCGTGGCTCAGAAACTCAGTGGAGAAGCCGCTCCCCACCACCTGGGAGGAAAGGGCACCTCCGCTCTCCGTGGCTGGTACAGGAGCAAGGGGCTCCCTGGGAGACGGTTTCCCAAGTCACCAGCGATGTGCTACAGAGCAGCTCCCCGGAGAAGCGCCGGCTCCAGACTGTTGCTCTGGACCAAGGGCTTGTGCTGCTCAGACAGCCTCCAGACAGAGAGGTCAGGCCCCGGGCGGAGCGCAGGCTGGCCCGAGTCACCTTATCTAAAGGGCAGCTGTGCGCTGATGGCCACAAGGATGGCTCCCAGCCATGGCCACATCTGCTTGGTGCACCGCGTTGGAAGGCGTGGACTTGCGTGCTCCAGTTGGCCCCAGTCCCCACCACTCCCTAACGCCCCTGAGCCTGCAGTGTTTCAGTGATCCTCCTGGACCCTTGCACAAGCACCACACACTGAAAACAGCAAGAGACAGTCAGGGGCATTCCGAGACCAAGCAATCCTCTCACTTCCCTTCAAAGGGAATGGAAAACAGTCCTCGAACAAAATGACTTGGTAAACACATGACACTCATGTGGCTGGCACTGGACGCTGTCGGGTCAGCTTTCCCGAATTCCCCCCGCCCCACCCTCAACACACCTTTCCCTCCCCTGTGCGTGTGAGAGACACCTGTTGTCTCACCAGGGCTCAAAGATGGACCCTGGACTTCGTGCTTTATGACCGCATGGTGTTTCCACACCTGACAAGCCCAGAGACGACTCTGAAGCATTGAGCTCCGCCGCCTTCCCAGAAAATCGCTCTGTGCGGGAGCAGCGGACGCGCCCTGGCCAGCCTTACCTGGTGAGCGTGGCTCCCGTCGCCGCCACTCCAGCCGGCCTCCTGACAGATATCGGGGCTCTGCTGTCGCACGTGGCGGGACACCACGAGGTGGACGCGCTTTTCACTGGCCTGGGGAGAAGACACGCGTGTTAGCCACTCACGGCTCCTGCCCCTGGGCTTACCAAGGTGGCACTTGGGCTGTCCTATTTTTTTTTTTTTTTTAGACAGCAAAACATAACTTCTAGTGTTTTTTAAAAAATTGTATCAGTGTCTGCCTTGTAGTTTGGCCAAAGCAGGAGGGGTCTGTCGTTTATCCTCAAAGCAGGTGAGTGACCCCTGCTTCCAGGGCCAGCCTGGAGAAGCTGGGGTTCATCCCAGCCGCACGCGGACCCAGGGCTCTCCAGACAGGCGCAGGTGCGCAGCCCAGAGCAGCGGACTGAGAAGGAAGCGCAGTCAGCCACAGGATCTTGTTGCCGCAGGAATGGAAGTCTGGCTCTGGCACCGGAAGGGACGGGCAGGTCGGAAACAGCCGGTGACTGCCTAGGTCCTACCCCAGCCCAGTGAAAGCCCTGCTTGGCCCTGCATGTGTTGGGTGACCACCACTCTGATGCCCTTGCTCTCTGCCAGGTACGGTGATGCTGGGACAGGGGATCGAGCGCAGAAAACGCATTGCTTTTCTGAAGCGGCCACTGCATGTTCTGGCTGAGTCGGCATCCTGCCACGGCCAGGCTCACATGGCGTGGGTCGTTACCGCGGATCTGCAGGGCAGGCAGAGTCGCCCTGAGACCCCGAAACGACCCCTGGACTTGCTGACGGCCCAGGCTGGAGGAGCGGGCTGATGAATGAGGTCCAGCCAGACTGGCAGCCCATCCCTCGGTGCACAGAGGGGCACTGGCCTGTCTGCCTGCCTGCTTCGGCGACAGGCATGGTTACCAGGACATGGAGAAGCCAGGCCAGGCCAGGCCAGGCAGGCCCGGAGCGTCCCTGCTCTTCTCTGTGGGCACAGACACTGGGAGCCGAGACATCCGGCTCTCGCATGCTGTGATCTGAATGCTGGTGTTCACCCTGAACCCAGAGGTTGGGATCCTAACCTGCACCTAGGTCACAAAGGCACCGCCCTCGTTATGGGGTTAGTGCCCTCCTGGGAGGCCCAGGGGCACCTGTTGGCGCTTTCTGTCATGTAAGGACACGCGGGGTGGCACCGCCTGCAAGCGAGCAGGTGCTCTTGGGACGCTGGGTCTGCCGGCCTCTGGGCCTGGGAGCAGCGCACTTTGTTACAGTGGCTGGAATGGTCTGAGACCTGGCCTCCCTGCGCCTTCCTTCCCGGAACGCAGGACAAACCCATGTCAGGAGCCGGGACCTCGTTTTCAAAACCACCAGCCACGAAGTGCGCCGAGGACGTGCGGTCCCCGCGGCTGTCCGACCACGCACAGCCCGAACTTTCGCGACTCTGCCTGCGAACATCAACACGCTTGCCTTCTCAGGGTCCTCCTCACGGTCTGGGGCATCAGTGGGTGGCCATGCGCCCATGGGTGGCCAGCCAGGGGAGCTGATCCATTGCACACAAAGGCAGAAGACCCTAACATGACCAGGAAGGACATGCAAGTTCGTAGCCCACTTCCCTGCACATGCAGCCTGGGGTTCCCTCCTGACCTAGCTGGTCATCACACATGCTGGCCCATCTCCAACTACCCGGTGCTTCTTATCATATGTAAATCCCGTGTTAGAATAGAAGAAAGGCAGCAAGCTCAGTGAGCAATCAGGAAGACAGCTCTTGCCAAGAAGGTGGCGTTCGCCCACTACGTCCACTGCTTGGAGGAAGGTTTTGCAATGAGTGCACGGCCTTCTTTGTTCTGCAAACCTCTCTTATCCTCATGCGGTTACCTCTGCAGACCTCAAGCAAAAGTCTCTACAAGATAAGCAGCAGTCAGCACTCAGGTCCAAAATGCAATGCCCGAGACCCTGTTTGTTCCCGTGTTCCAGGGTCTCGGCGGCAGGTCCGTCTCTGGCCTGCCTGTTAGCTCACTTGCAGTTGGCCAAGGAGCAGCCGCGTGCTCTGAGCACCCTGTAAGAAATGAGAACAGCTTAGATGCACACATCAGATCAGCACGCCAGGGGAGGGCCAGACTGCCAAGGAGCAGCCTGCAAGAGCCAACTAATTCACATTTCGAGCAGGAATTTCTCACTGGCTTTGGCATTAAGTTATTGGCAGGATCAGTGTGCCAATACATAGCTCTGGCATCGTTTACTTGGAATTAAGTCCCCTGCAGGGCCGGGTCTGGGGCTGCTGCAGGCCGACTGTTTGCTGTGCTTTCTTCAGCAGTGTTTGGAGATGCAAGTTGGAAAATGGGCTGACGTGTTTGTCCCAGCTCTGACTCTCGTGGGCAACTGGATTCGGGGTACAGGAGCAGCCCCTGGCCCCAGGGACGCTTCCTTTCCACCGGGGCGAATGTGAGAACGGGCCAGAGGGGCGGACGGAAGACCCATGAGAGAATCACCAGGACTTGTTTCTTGGACAATGCAAGCCAGGAAGACAGGTCTGGGGACCTGCCGTCCAACAGAACAAGCAGTCAGAGGGAGGCTTTGCCGCACGAAACAGGTCTGGCAGCTTTGGGGAGGCTCGGCTCAGGCTGCAGGGTGGTTGAGCTACTGTTAGGAGACAGTTCTCTGTCCCCTCGACCCAGGCACGCTCTGGGGACGCTGCTGCGTTCCTCTCTCTTCTCCCTCCCCGGAGCAAGGCACGAAACTCTCGCGCTCCTCCCTGCACGGTGCCAGCCACACTCGCCCGCTGTGGACTTTGGCTATCGGCAGCCACTCGGTAAGCACTCCATGCCCAGAGCTCACGGGCGGCACTGGGCCCGACCCTCACCATAGGGGCCTGGGGACGCGATTCCTGCCTGTAGGGATCCATCCCTGCCTCTTAGACAGAGGGAGGAGGCCTGAGAGAGGTCCACGGAACACGCATTGTGGGCAACTTCTAGCTCAAAAATCAGAACGACGCTAACACCCAGAGGAAGGCAGAGGAGTTAAACAGAGCGGCAAGTGTGGCAGGAAGAGCAGCCGCCTGTTCGGGCAGTGACTGCTTTTCTCTGTCCTGTGGTTTGGCTCAGAATCGCTCGTCCACGCTGAGAGTAGGCAGAGGCCAAAGCAGGGCGCCCCAGTCCGCAGCCTCCCTGACACGCACCATCCTGGAGTAGCGAACGCCCTGGAGGGGGCCGCCCCGTGACGTCTCCAAGGGCGAGCACCCTCTCAGCGTGCAGATGGCTTCCCCTCCCAGGGCCATGGAGGCTCCTGCCGCCAGGCGCAGCCCAGGCCAGAAACCCCACAGAGATGGGAGGTGAGGACACCTGAGCCAGTATCATCCCGCACAACACCCAAAACGGCGGCACCCAGACAGACGGGCGGGCATCAGAGGCAGGCCACGTGCACAGCTGCCTAGGGTCAGCTAGGTTCCGCCTAGGCCCTCAGGGACCCGTGCACGATTGGCGGCGTCTTGTGAGTGACAGGCGAGAGCTGCAGTGGGACTGGTCTCTCTGCCTTCTGAGCTGCTGTCCCCGTTGCGTTCCCCACACGCGTGCTGGAGGCTTGAATCACCGGATCTTAGAAAAACGCAACTCCCTGCATCTCCCGCGCTGGTCTCTTCTCCAAAGGTCTCAGAGGGAGGTGGTCTGACCTTAGCGGGTTTGGAACACAGACTGCGCGGAGGGCTGTGTCCACGCTGCCTGGAACTGCCCACTTCAGCTCCCCTTAAGCAGCTCTTAAGGATCATTCTCAGTTCAAGGACTCGCCAGGCCCCGGGGAGTGGAGGAGGGGTGCTGGTTCCATCAAACTGGACAGTCAAGCTGGCGCCGCGGCTCACTAGGCTAATCCTCCGCCTGTGGCACCAGCACCCCAGGTTCTAGTCCCGGTTGCCCCTCTTCCAGGCCAGCTCTCTGCTGTGGCCCGGGAGTGCAGTGGAGGATGGCCCAAGTGCTTGGGCCCTGCACCCACATGGGAGACCAGGAGGAAGCACCTGGTGGATCGGCACAGCGCTGGCTGTAGCGGCCATTTAGGGGGTGAACCAATGGAAGGAAGACCTTTCTCTGTCTCTCTCTCTCACTGTCTAACTCTACTTGTCAAATAAAAATAAAAATAAAAAACTAGACAGTCAGAGACACGCAGGAGACATCGGGGCTGTCTCGGCCAGCGCTTTGATTCCCCTGCAGGAGCCCCGCCATCGGTCGCTCAGCTCACGCCTCCGCGGCCCCGACGGGGTGCTCACCGGCCCAGGGCGGCGCAGCGCTGCTGAGCAAGCTTGTCCTTCGGGGCGGCTGGGATTGTCCTTCCCTCGTGTGCCCGCTGGCCCTGCAGATGCCCTGACAGCCGACACCGTGTCGCTCCCCACGTGACGACCCCGGGAGAGGGTGACTCGCAGGGTCTTTCCTGAGCTCTACTCCGCCCCAAGTCAACTGCCCCTGGGTACTTCCACACTTGTTTTCAGATCACGTGGAGGGTCTCATGAATGCTGGGCTTGCTCTATTAGAGCTGTGTGCGTGTGCGCGCGTGTGTGCGCGCGTGTGTACATGTGTGCACGCGTGTGTACGTGTGCATGTGTGTGCATGTGTGCGTGTCTGTGTGCCTGTGTTTGAGAACTGGGCCTACAAGATGAGTGCTGATCTGTCCAGCACACAGTAAGACCTCTGCCTACGCACCAGCTGTTCCGGCCTCACTGACAGCGCTCACTATTGGACCGGCCGTGCTGAGGGTCTCACGGGTCGTTACTACGAACATGGGGGATGGGCTCTACAGGCTACTTGATTACTGATCGATTGAACGGTGACGGGGAGGTCCCAGGACCTCACTGTAGAGCAGACTGCAGGGGTAGAGCCCAGCCCTGAGGCTGGGTGGTGGCACCTGGACCTCACGTGGCAGCAGGGACACTGGAGGCGTCGGAACCACAGCATGCGCGAGAGGACTCTGCGAGGCATCAGTCCTTCCTGCTGATGTGGCAACAAACTCCACAGCGAGTGCGCAAGAGGCCCTGGACCCCTCCGCCCGCTTCCGGTGAGTCAGAGAACTCCTGGGGAAAAAATGCCTTCCCTTCAGCAAAACACTAGGGTTGCCAGAAATGCAACTGGAGAACGAGCTAATGACTCACTGGAGCCGACGCTCCCTACGTACCACGGGCAGCTGGAAGCAAACCTGGCGTTGTCGACTCGCTCACCATTGAAACGTCGGCACCCAGCGCGCTGGCCCGTCCTAAGGAGATTTTATGACTCTCTCTTGCTGAAGAGGGGGCAGCTCGTTGAGTGAGCTGCGAGTGGCCAGCGTCTGGCCAAGGGAAAGAGGTTAAATTAAGGAGGCTTTGCGGAAAAGTGGTGGACGGGAGCTTAGGGTTGGGCAAGCACAGGAGGAGAGTCTGGGCAGCAGTCCGGTGGCTTTGCCCTCTGGGCTGTAGTTTCACGTTCGCCCCTGCAGTCCCGCAAGCGCACAGTTCTAGGGGCAAGGCAATCCAGGACAAGACCGAAGACGGATGACACAGGGTCGTGGTTTGTAAGGGTCAAGGTCAACATCAGGATGTCATTCTCACGAGAACTGGAACCTGCTGACTGCTGGGTCCGTATGGTGACGCAACGGCTTGGCCGCCAACGTGCCCTAGAAGTTACTGTCATGGTTAATTCTGCTCCGTGGGCAACAGATATGCTGGTGGGGGATGCCCGGGCTGGGGGAGGGACACTCAGGTTTCAGGTCCCCTAGCATTGCAGCCTGCAGCTGTGTGTGTGTGTGAGAGGCACTCTTGGAAGACCCTAAGTCGAAAGAAAGAAATGCCTGTATCAGGTTTGCTGCAAATACAGTGTTTTGTCAAACTCTGTTTTAAGTCTTTGTCAAACAAATTGTTAAGCGTGATAGAGCACTCTAGTTTTAATGAGCTGTGACTATCTTACAAGTTTACGGTATGCGAGTGAAATTGGCATCTTTTCATTTCGTGATTGTGTATAGTCCCTGTCTATATTCCTGCTGAACCAGGGTCTGTTTACTTTGCATTTGTTGAATTTTTTTATTAAGCTTTTTACTGTCGTTATTTGAAAATGTTCTCTCAACAATTTTTTAAGAATTGGGAAAAAGAGAGGGAGTCTGGGAGTCGGAGCCCAGGGCGATTTGGCGTCCGCATGTGAGGCGCTCTATGGAGGCCTGGTTTCAAAATTTAAAAAAGATGCCAAGTTACAGATTTCATGAACTAAAACCACCCAGCCCAGACGGCAAAATCTGACGACGGCAGCAGGAATAAAATCCACCTAAGCCACACCAGGCCAACAGGAGAAACCCCTGCTATGAAAGGCTGCGCACTGACCGAGTCACACTTAATCCCTAATGTGCAAAACTTGGAGCCCTGAATGAAAATCCTTCAGGCTTTGGGGATTCAGCTCTGGGAGGTTTTTTTCAGAACGTCCATATAGAGTTTGGCCTGTGTGCACTGAATGTGTTACAGTCCGTGGTAAGCCCGTGGTGAGGGGGGATCGGGTTCCACCTGAGCCACGCTGACCTGTAACACACACACACGACCCGGTCAGGTCCTGTTTCACTGGCGATGCTCGCTGGCTCCGGGGGAACTGAACGTTTGGATCCCCGCGGCACCTCTGCCACTGTTCCCAGCTATGTGGCGGAGCTCACGAGCTGGAATCTGCATTCAGAACAAATGTAACACGAGCAACCTGATGTTTGCTCTCTGGCTCTGTCCAAAGGTCCCTGACATCCTTTGTAGAAGTTGGAGGGGCCTCGTGAAATAACCTCTCACTTAATCATCCGTTCACTGGGGGAGCAAACCTCGCACACGGCTCTCGTGGGGCGCCGGGCTGCCGAGCTCGGCTGGGATGGTTTTCATGTGGGGCGCCGGGCCTTCGAGCCCAGGATGCTAAGACCTCTCTCTCTCTCTCTCAGTTCTATCAAATTTTTGTTCTCCTATGTTAGGTACGACATCTGACAGTTCCAACAAGCCATTTCGGTCACAGCCACGGAGCTCAATAAGCTTCAGCCATCGAGGCTGGTTGTCCCGAGTTGCTTCCTGTGGCACAGGCTCCTGTCTCCTTAGCGCTTTCCTTCTCTGGGGGCCGCCTCTGACCTGCGGAACCCAGGCTGCTGCTGGGCGCTGAAGCTTAGAGCTCCCGTTAGGAGCCAGCTGCAGCCTGCGTGTCATGGCTCCCCTGCAAGCAGGCAGAAGGAGGCAGGCCGTGGTGTGGCAGCAGGGGAGAGGCCAGGCCCCACAGACGTGCCGTCTGCGAATTTCTTCGTGGGGCTAATGGGATTCATGGAGTAGACACACAAGGGCGCCCCAGCCAAGGATTGGTTAGAAACTTGAGTTTCAGTCTTTAAGGTATTCAGTTCCATCCCCAGCCTGGGTGTGCTCTGAACATCCCATAAATTAAATCCACTCTGCAGAACCAGCAAGAAGTGGCTTAGCTGAGCTTTTCCAACATTCTGTTGTTTTTTTCTCATTTCTCTTCCAACTAGTTCTGCCCCAGCTTTTATGTATTTGTTTTAGTTTTTTCAAGTGTTTTTCTGCTTACAAAGCACATGGGCTTTATTTAGTAAGTAAAGGAATCTTCTAGGAAGTTCCACTGTTAGGCCAGACTTTATTTCATAAATTAACTTTCTCAGGGAACTTTTTTTGCTCTCCTGTTATTAATCTACAAAAGTAGATGCCATATGTTACCAAGATTTTTCCAAATGACATGAGTAAGGGAGTTTTTCTCTGGCCTGTTGCGAAATTGCAAAGGCTAGCTGGCAAAGCTCATGTTCAGAGTGTGAGCTGCGCTGAGGACCTGCAGGGGGCGCTATGTGCAGCAGGACAAATACTGATGATCACCTAAAATGTCTTGTTGTAGAGAAAAAAAGGCTAAGGATGCGATTTCTTCTGCATAGGAGAAAATGGAGTCTTCCTTTGCCATGCATACGGCCTATTTTGTGTCCCCTCCCAGTGGTGCACCCAGGCTGGGACCCCCCGTCTGAGGCTGCCCTGACTGTCTGAGACGAGACGGCAGTGTGTTTCCAGCACCAGGAGGCAGAAGTGTGTCAGGACCTCAGGCTGCCTGGCCCACAGGAGCTGCTCAACCAACATGGCAGGATGCCCTGGGGACAGACGGCGCGCAGAAGCCGGCGTGCTGCCGGGATGTATCGCGTAACTACTTCCGGCAGGTGCTGATCTCAGCGTCGGGACAGCATCGCCCGCCCCGCTCCACTGCACCGGACCTAAGGCCGCAAGGAAGCTGCTCGGTAGAAGACAAAGCGCCGACAGGATGCAGACTGAGTGCGCTGTGCTATTTAAGTGAGACTGTCAGTGAGGGCTTCCCCGAGGAGGTGACCTGTGTGAGGTGTGCGAGTAGGTCATGCAGATTTCTGGGAGATTCTCCCATGGTGAGGGACAGCCAGCGACCCCGATGAGGACGCTCTGGAAGTGTTTCTGGAGTAGCAAGGAAGCAAGGTGGTGAACAGGCCCACCCAGGGGAGAATACTGATGTCCTCCCCTTTGCCTAGGAATGAGCGTGGAGGGAGAGCCAGCGGCCCAGCACCTGCGGCTCTGCAGCCACTGGAGGCCTTGGGATTTTCATCCGAGTGTCTTGGGAAGCCTCCGCAAGAGTGGCCGCCAATACCGCTGCAGGGACAGCAGAGGCTGGGGGCCCCAGAGTGGAAGCCAGGGGCTCAGGGACCCCAGACTGAGGGTCTGGTGGGGTCCACGGAGGTGCTAAACAACAGACTGGGAGAGGGATGCAGGGGCAGGAGGAGTTGGGCACACAGTGGTGCCATCTCTCGAGACTGGGACAGACAGAGGGCAGTGCGGGTTAGGCAAGGGGCGCAGTGGGGGAGCCGGGGACCAGTGCTGACGTGAGGTTTGAGGGCCAGACTGGCCCTGGGACATGTGAGACAGAGCAGTGGGCTGGGCGAGTAAACTCGGGGAGACGGTGCTAAGCCCAGGAGGAGGCGCCGCTCGTAGCTCTGTCCACCTGCTCTACTCTGCGGGGTGCAGGCACAGTCAGGCACAGGCGCGTCCACAGGGACTCGGAGCTGGGCTCTGAGCTCCCCACCAAGGTGCCCCCTGGGTGCCTCCTGCGCTGAGGAGCAGGGGACAGCCCCCTGTGCCCCCCCCCCCCCCAGGCTGCTCACGTCTCAGAGGCCGAGCCCACCACTCACTGCTCAGCTGTCCTTAAGCGCAGGGATGTGTCACCATGCACACAGCAGGGAAGACGGCCACCACCCGGACGGACCCCTGGCCGGGTCCCAGGGGCTCCTGGACGGTCAGATCTGGAGCAGTGGACTCTCCCCCATGTTCCTCCTCCATACAGCCCCTGCTGTGACCCACCGCCGAGGCCCGGAGCACAAGGCCCGTGTCACCACGTGCAAGTCACCGTATGCCACTGCTGCCTCGAGAGAGATCTTTCTAGAAGATCATGCCACTTCCTTTCCTGAACCCGTCTGACGACAGCCCATGGCCTCGGGAGGAAGCCTGGGCCATTAGCCTGGCTTGCGGCCCTCTCCAGAGCCCGGCCCCAGCCTCTCACTCCTGCCACGTCCACTGCTGCTTCTCTGAGTGCCCCCACGACCCAGCAGTCGCCCGTCTTCCCAACAGGCTCTCGGGAAGTGCTCTTTTGTGCCGCGTCTCCTCCAACGACCCTTGCTGCCTTGTCTACCTAGAGAACTCCTATTCAATCCTCAAAGCCCAGTCCAGGCTTTTCCCCTCTCCGGGAGCACTTGTTAGGACCAGCCATGCAAAAACCACTGTGGCAGCACCAGCACTGTAGGCACGTGAGCCCTCCCCCTGGGAGCCACCACAGCCTTCGGCTGGCTCCCCCGAGATGCTGGGCTCTCTGGGAGAGCGATCTACCTGGTCGCCATCTCTCTGTTCTCTGCACCCAACTCAGGACCAGGAAAGCACCAGTAATTTAGCGCATGTGCACAACACATGGAGGAAAGGAAGGCGTGGCTTAGGACACAGGAGCCCAGAACACCTCTGTCCCTCTGAGACAAAGCTGGCCACCAGGGGAGGAACATTCTTGAGGTTGAGAACAGGATGGAGGGAGCAGAGGCGGCCCAGGGTTGAGTGGGCGGGGAGGGGGGTGGCTCTAAGGGAAACCGGTATGAGGGTCTCTGTGTCGGCACAGCTGTCTGCCTGTGTTCAACCCCATAGATCTGCAAGATGCTAACAGCGGGAAAACCTGGGTAACAGGTGCACGGGAGCTGTCTGGATTAGTTCTCGTAACTACAGGTTCACTTGTGACGATCTCGAAGTAAAAAAGTCTGACTTAAAAAAAAAGAGGCACACAATTTGACGGAGACCCAGCCAAAGTCACAAAGCTGCACGCCGGGGCTTGAGGACATGGCGCTGGTCGGCTGGTGAGCCGGTCTGCACCGTGGTCAAGCTGTTGGCAGCTCCTGTGCCTCTCAGTCAGGGGCTACTGCTTGCATAGCCCTGGGCTCTCCAAGGGAGCTGGACTTGACCCTGGAGAAGCCAGCACTCTTGTGGTCTCGGTCCCTGGCGCCCCAGGAGGCTGTGCCACATGGCTTCTCACTGGAGTGAATGCAGCCGCTGTCTTGGACGTGTCTGGGTGAGCCCTGGGCCTGCGTCTACCATTCTAGGTACCAGGTTGGCTCAGCCCTACCAGCCTCTTGAGGCCACGACACGCAACCCAGAGTGTGCGTCTACAGTCTGGCTAAATGGCTGCAACACAGACCCAAGGCACAGCTGGGACCCGGCGAGCGCCGCTGGCCTGAGTCATCTCACCTGGGCAGAAGCTCAGAGCGTGCAAGCCCTCCCCACTGCCTCCTTGCGAGGCAGGCACCGTGTGTAGCACGGGGTGGTCACCGGGTGGCCGTGGGGTCTCTGGCTGGGCTGTGACCCACCTGGATGAGATGAGCCGCGCTTTCTGGGCTGCCGTATCGGAGGTCGTGGCCGTTGACGGCTACGATGCGGTCGTCTTCCTCCAGCTGCCCGTGGCGGTCGGCCAGGCCGCCGTCCAGCACGCTGAAGATGAACACCCCGGGCTCATCCGCCTTGCGCACCAGTTTGATTCCCAGCTGCTCCTCGGGGCTGCTCTTGTGGAGGGTCACGTGGAAGCTGTCCCGGGGCCCGCGGGCGTCTGGGGCCTGCGCGCTGCTCCTGCTCCGGACCTTGTCCTCGCGCAGCACGGTCAGCCGCAGCACCTGGCAGGGCTGGCGCAGCAGGCGCAGGGCGTAGTTGTGGGGCACGCTGCTGATGTCCATGCCGTTGACCTGCAGGGTGGAGCGGCCGGTGGGTCCACCGTGCGGTCACTCTGCCCGCCACAGCCCTTCCTAGGGGACCCCAGCATAGCCGGCACGCTGTCCTGCTCCGTCACCTCCTCCTGCGCCCCAGTGCCCTGGTTTACCCACGGCGCTGCCCCCTGCACCACCTGTCCAGGCCCCCTCTGTCCTCAGTCCTGCCCTTACTCCGGCCCACTGGCTTACCAGAACCTGATCTTCGCCTGCCTTGCCTGACAAGCTGCTTTTTAAAAAAGTTTTTATAGATTTATTTATTTGTTTTGAAAGGCAGAGTTATGGAGAGGAAGAGGGAGAGGGAGAGGGAGAGGGAGAGGGAGAAGGAGAGAATCTTCCATCTGCTGGTTCCCTCCCCTAATGGCTGCAATGGCCAGAGCTGGTCCCATCTGAAGCCAGTAGACAGGAGCTTATTCCGGGTCTCCCACGTGGGTGCAGGGGTCCAAGGACTCAGACCATCTGCTACTGCTTTCCCAGGCCACAGCAGAGAGCTGGGTTGGAAGTGGAGCAGCTGGGACTCGAACCAGCGCCCATATGGGATGCCGGCACTGCAGGTGGCTACTTTACCCGCTATGCCACAGTGCCGGCCCCCAAGCTTGTTTCTTAGCTGATGGGGTTGGGGAGGAAGGAAGAAAGGAAACGCTCGCACGCGGTTCAGTCCGACGGTGACACGGACGCCGCCTCCAGCCAGACTGCCTTGGCCTTTTCTTTCCAAACCTCTGCAACGGGGCTTTAAGCTCCTGGGTTCTACCACTGTGTGCACGCTCACACACACGCGTGTGTAAGAGAACGTACTTGACTGTATGCGTGCAATGAGTGCTCGTGCGTTAGTGTGTGCACGCGAGAAAGACACTGTGCCCTTCTCAGCGTGTGTGCGTGTGTGTGCTGGTGCGTGTGTGAGTGTGGCTGTGCTAAGGAGGGAGGTGTGTGGGGGAGAGAACGTGCCCGAGTGTGCACGCGTGGGCAAGAGTGTGAGCCTGCAACTGAGTGTGTGTGAGTGTGTGGTGTGTGTATGTGTGTGGTGCGTGTATGTGTGTGATGTGTGCATGTGTGTGTGTGTATGTGTGTGGTGTTCGAGTGTGGTGTGTGTATGTATATACGTGCGTGTGGCATGTATACGTGTGTGGTGTGTGTATGTGTGTGTATGTGTGTGTGCGTGTATGTGTGTGGTGTGTGTATGTGTGTATGTCTGTGTATATGTATATGTGTATGTGTGGTGTGTGTATGTGTATATATGTATGTATGTGTGTTAGTGTGTGTGTATGTATGTGGTATGTGTATGCATGTGTATGTGTTTGTGGTGTGTTTGTATAAGTGCATGTGTGTGTATTTGTGTGTGCATTGTGTATGTGTGTATTTGTGTGTATGTGTGTATATGTATGTGCGTGTGTGTATGCGTATATGTGTATGTGTGTGGTATGTGTGAGCTTGTGCGTGTGTATGTGTATGTGTATGTGCACATGTGTGTATGTGTGTAGTGTGTGTGTATGTGTTTGTCAGTGTGTTTGTGGTGTGTATTTGTGTGTGTGTGTGTGTGGTCCCAAGGGGAGCCTGTAGTACACTCGCTGTGCTCTCAAGAAAAGGAAGAAAACCCACCCAGCGTCAGCCGACCGCGGAGACCGGAAGCCTCAGACCCGCAGCACGGCTGACGTCTTGGTGGCCACTTGGTCGCCCTCAGCACAGCCCTGGTCCTCGCTCACCAATGATGGCCCGGCTGGGCCGCCTGCAGCCGGCTCCCTGGCGCTCACGGCTCTGGCCACGCAGGCCCGGCCTGGAGGCTGTGGCTGAGTCGGCCCCCGCCCTGGAGGCCCCCGTCTGGCGGCAGTGCAGCCCGTGTGCAGGGCGCTCCGCAGAGAGGAGCCCCCGTCTCGGTTCCCCGGCGCCAGGCCCACTTCTGGCCCTCACGGCCGGCCAGGCGTCGGGGAGGCTGGGATGAGCCTCGCGAGGCCTTGCTGGAGCACACGGCCAGGCCGTTGCTTCCTGGACCGGGGAAGCAGGGAGGCCCGCAAGGACAAGGCTCACCGCCCTCCTCCCAGCACTGGCGAGCAGAGCAGCGCCGAGGCGGCAGCTGGGGCCCGGGCACAGCCAGGCGGGGGGAGCTCAGGGCTGCCTGCTGGAGCCCTGGCAGCCCCTTTGCCTGCAGGCGCCAGTTGAAGAACACAAGACTTAAAATGTGCGGCTGTGCAACCCTCCAGGCAGCACGGGGGTCCCGCCCCTGACGAGGAGCCTGGCCGTGCGCTCTACCCCGGGCCCAGTGGGAAGGCGTTGCTCCTCTGTGTCAATCACTCTGCCTGAGCAGTGGCTCAGTACGACAGACACTTGTCCCTCACCAACCTGGACGGGGAGGGGTGGCACGTGTGTCACGCGGGACACCCACGGGCAGGGAGGAGTCTCTCGTCTGATAAACACTGTGGACCCTGTCTGATAAACACTCCCCTCCCCCTTTCTCTTTGGAAACCCCCCCTTCACTGCTCTCCCTCTAGGAAGCCCCCGGGGGACAGCACCCTGGGCACGGGGCTCCTGCCTGTCTCCCCTGAGGGTGTCTGCGTCGGGGGGAGCGACTTTTGTCCCCATGGCTACTACAGGACAGCAGGTGACAGAAAGTACACGATTTCCCATGACTCTGCTCCCCGGCCAATGCCAGGACATGGGAGCTCCAGTCGTATCTTACCAAGGCTGCCTGGGAAGGGGAGGCAGGAGGAGAGAGGCCAGAAGAAAGAGGAGGCGGGGAGAGGGCCAGGAAGATGAAGGCTGAGACGGGGGTGGGGGCGTAGGGGAAAGGAGGGGCAGAGACCAAACCACACAGACAGAAACCTCTGTGTAGGGGGAGGGAGGGGAGAGGCCGGAGGGGCGAGGGACCTGTCTCAGCTCCATTGCAATTCGCGCCTGAGAAGTCCTGAGAACACACTAAGAATGCAGAGCGATGAGCCACACCTGCTACGCTCCCTCGTGGAGCCGCCTGTCTGTCCGTCTGTCCACCCATTCTTCCTCCTTTCCACTCAGCTGTCCACTCATCCTCCTACCTCCCTCTCTCTTTCCCTCCGTCCCTCCCCATCCATCTATCCCTCCCTCCCATCTGTCCATCCCATCTGTCCAGCCACCCGCCCATCCATCCATCCCCCCATCCGCCCATCCCTCCATCCCCCCATCCCTCCATCCGTCCATCCCTCCCTCCCTCCCATCTGTCCAGCCATCCCTCCATCCGTCCATCCCTCCCTCCCTTCTGTCCATCCATCCCTCCATCCATCCCTCCCTCCCATCTGTCCATCCATCCCTCCATCCCTCCCTCCCTCCCATCTGTCCATCCATCCCCCCATCCCTCCATCCCTCCCTCCCTCCCATCTGCCCATCCATCCCTCCATCCGCCCATCCCTCCCTCCCTCCCTCCCATCTGTCCATCCATCCCCCCATCCCTCCATCCCTCCCTCCCTCCCTCCCATCTGTCCATCCATCCCCCCATCCCTCCATCCCTCCCTCCCTCCCATCTGTCCATCCATCCCCCATCCCTCCATCCCTCCCTCCCTCCCTCCCATCTGCCCATCCATCCCTCCATCCGCCCATCCATCCCTCCCCCCATCCGTCCACCCGCCCCTCCGTCCACGCAGCCCGTTGCATGCTGGGACAGGCTCTCCCACCTTCAGCACGATGTCCCCCGGCAGGAGCCGGCCATCCCTGGCGATGGCGCCGTCGCGGTAGATGTGCTGGATGACCATGTGGACCAGCGGCGTCTCGCTGCCCCCCACGAGCCTCATGGAGAGGCTTTCCCGGGGATGCGTGCGGGTGATCTTGACGCTGGTGACCTCCCCGTCCGGAATCAGGTGATACAGCCTCGGGTAGGCTGAAAGGCACACAGCGGCGTTTGTTTGACATCCACCCAGCGACATTCCACCGCTCATCTCGCCAGAGCTGGGTTCAGCCAAACAGGACCATTCATCGTTCCCCGTGGCTGGGTTCCACTCACCGCCTCCGTGCCAGCCCAACTTCCTCTGCCTGGAATACTTTTCCAACCTGGGCCGAAACCCAATTTTCCCTTCAAGCCTGTTTGAAACGGTCCCTCTCCCTGGCTCTCCTTGGCTGTCCCATTCCCCATAACCTTTCTATTACTTTTATTGCACTCCATTTCCAACGATCGCCATTCACGCCCATTTCTCAGGCGCCCCACGGACCCTGGGACCCTGAGGGCATAATGTCTGGCTGATTCTGCACACAGGTCTCTGTGTGCAGGCAAGCTCAGCCGGCGTCTGAGTGGACAGCAATGAATGACCTCGCGGGCTCTACGGAACAAGCTGCAGTTCACCCCTTGCTCGCCGAGAGATGAAGCCAGAGCAATCCTGCTCTCGGTCATCCCCAGTCACCCTGAAGAGCCCACCTTTCAGACACGAGGAGTCATCTGTCCCCCCTGGACTCTGCTGCCCAGGAATGCACATTAAGAGACCCGCGTCGGGACCCAGAGGTGGCCAATGGCTAGCTGGAGGCGGGGACTGCCAACATCACCGAATTCAGAGCTGCAAGGAGACCCACAGATCACCTGACTTGTGTCCCCAGACTCTATTTTTAAAAATTTCTTTTATTTGAAGGAGGGAGCAGGCGAGATCTCCCATTCCGCCAGTTCACTCCCCAGGTGCCTGCGACAGCTGGGGCTGGGAACTCCATCCGGGTCTCTCACACGGGTGGCAGAGACCCAACCACTTGAGCCATCACCTGCTGCCTCCTGGGGTGTGCACCGGCCGGCCGCTGGGATCGGGAGTGGAGCTGCCGCTCTGGCCCGGGGAACTCTGCCATGGGGTGTGGGTGTTCCAGCCAGCATCCGACCACTGCTCCAATGCCCTCCCCTGAGCTCTGCTTTTCAGCTGAGGAACCTGCCTTCCCCATGAAACCTTTCCCAGCCCCGTGCCTCCGCCCCGCACCGTGGCCACCCAGCAGCCTGGCAGCAATATTCAAGCCTTTATTTCCCAAGAGCGGCTGTTTAAGTGCCGTGATGGGAAGGCAGGCACCTGCCTGGGGATCGCAGAGCCTGCTGGCCTGCAGCACCAGCCCAGAGCCCGGCTGTCTGGGCCTCCGTGGGATCCCCCTGCAGCCCCCCACGTGGCAGCCAGCAGCCTGGAACAGCACGGCTTCTGCACCCCAGCTGGAACAGAAGTGCGCAGAGGGGTGCCGGGGACGGCGGCTCCGGCTGGAACACGGAGGCCGGGAAGCTTCTTGGCCCTGCTTCTGCGTTTGCCATCTGGAAAGATCTGACACCGCAGGCCTGGCTCTGATAAATCTAGCGGTTCCCTCCTCCCCGACCCACACCTGCTGCGGCAGGTGTGTGGTATAAGCTGGAGGCTGGGCCACTGGGCTCTGGAGCCCAAGGACCTGAGTTAAGCCCTGGTTCTGCATTTCCTAGCTGGGCGACTGGGGGCTGGAGACCGAGCCCCCTGGATCTCAGCTTATTCATCGGCCCAATGCGAACAACAAACCTGAAGGGAAGGGAGGGTCATGGGGCGGGGGTGTGGCTGTCGCCCCCAGTGATGGACGTCCGCCTGGAAGCCCGCCCCTTATCCAGCCTCGCCCAAGGTTCTTTTACCTTCCGGGCCAGCGATGTCTTCAGAACTGTCCCCGCCCTGGCCAGCGGGGCCAGCCACCGCGCCCCCACCACTCTTGGTCCTCCGGAGAGCACTCAGCGCGCGGTTGATTTTCTTAAAGGAGCGGCTCCTGATGGTGGACCGCTCAAAGGGCCGCGCTGTGGGAGAGAGGAGAGTCACTGTCCATGGACAGAATGTCTTTCACAGGTGCACCTGGTCGGCCACAGTGACTACCGCTGCGTGGCCACATTCTAGCGTCCACTGCCCTACTAGATCTGCTCAACTTTCTACAAAGACGTATTTGCAGCTTGTTGAGAAATCTGTCTTTTTCTTTCTTTCCGGGGCAGAACTGGCTAGAACAGCAGGTGCCCCGGGCAGTGCTGGGGGGTGGGGGAAGAGTCCCACACTGCAGAGTGAGGACCCCGCAGGCCCCGCACCAAGGCACAGACACAGCCTTGGTGATCTGGGATCCTTGGGGCTTTGGTCTGCTTTACAGAACTGGACATTGGATAAGCTGCCGAAACTATCCCAACAGTTTCCCCTTAAAGCAACATTCCTAGAACTGTCCATAGTGAGTTAGCCACAGAGGGCAATCCCAAGGCACAGAGCCCACCCCCGGACTACTGCCTGTTGGACTCACCCCGGACTGGGTTGCTGTGGCCGGCGTCGGCCACACTGTTGGCTGGTGGCTCGTCCTCCGCCGTGGACACGTAGGCAGGGTTGTCCAGGCCGGGCTCGTCCGCGGCACAGGGGCTGGTGGTGGCTGTGGAGGCCTCTGGGGACAGCGTCGTGGCTGTGAGGCTCGCGCAGCCCTCGGGACAGCCATGCTGGGAGCGTCGCTTCCTTTCCTTGGTCAGGCCGTAGTGGGAGACGCCCTTGCAGCTGTGATGAGACCCGTGGGGACACGGTTAGGACAGGCTCCGGTGGGGCTGCTGTGGTCCAGTCAGAGCCTCTTACAAACCCCCAGGGGGGGTGGGCTCCTTCCCCTCCCTCATCCCCTCCCTCTCCCCACAGAAGAGCTCCGCCGACATGCTGCACTATGAGAACACGATTGCATTTATTTATTTACTTAAGATTGATTATTCGACAGGGAGAGACACAGATGGGGAGAGACACAGCGAGTGCTCCCACCTGCTGGTTCACTCCCTAGATGCCCTCCGCGGCCAAGACCAGGGCAGGAGAGATCTGGGAGCCAGGAACTGGACCCGGGTCTTCCACGTGGGTGGCAGGAACCCAGTGATGGCAGCCATTGCCGCTGCCTCCCAGCAGGAAGCCGGAGCCAGGATCCAGGATCCAGGATCCAGGATCCAGGATCCAGGATCCAGGAGCCAGGAGCCAGGAGCCAGGAGCCAGGGACAGGCATCAAACCCAAGCCCCGTGATGTGCAATGCAGGTGTCTGAACAGGAGCTGTAATTGACGGGCCGGACGCCCAGCCCGGAGAAGACAGCTCAAGGCTGCTTATTGTCGTCTGCGAAGCCGTCTCAGCAGTGGATGCTGCACTGGTCACGATGCCCACGAGCCCGGGCCTGGAGCCCGGCGATCCGCGGCCGCCTGGGCATGGCGACGCTCCTGCAGGGTTTGCACTGACCCCGCGAGCTCCAGGTCGCACTCTCACTCTGCTCTTCTGGGTTCTGCTCCCGCAGCACAGAACACAGAATCGGGCTCCTCCCAGGTTCCGTGTGTGCAGCCGTCCAGGACAACAGCATCGCTGTCACCAAAAGCCTCAGAAGTTCACTTGGCATCTCCGGTCCCTGGAGACGGGCTGGGGGGCCTCCCTTCTCCAGCCTTGGGCTGCTCTGAACCGGCCCCCGTGCTCCTCCGAGAGGCCAGGCCCAGGGGCTGGGGCTCCCGTGAGCTGAAAAAAGTCACTCATTGCAGCTGGGAGCCGAAAACAGCGTCTACGATTTTTAACAAAGCCTATTCGTTCCCGCCCATTCATCATCCTTGTAATAAAAAAACAGGCCGCTCCCAACCCTCCTCCCCTTTGTGAGGAAGGCGAGCCACTGGGGTAATAGATGGAATAGGGAGAGACCGGCCGGGGCTCAGGTGGGGGCTGACGCAATGCGGGTGTCGTGCAGGAGCCTACGGCCACCGCCACGGGGCTCATCTCAGCTAGCAGCCCGGTTTTCACAGGGAGATGGGGATGATCTCACTGCATTGTGGTGAGGGTGCCACGAGCAGCCAGGCCAGCTCCCACGGCTGTGGTGAGGGTGGAAATCACACCAACGAGCCCCTTTAAAAACCGGCCACTTGTTGGGGAGGGCCTTCGGCCTAGCAGCTGAGCCACCTGAGCCCCATGTTGGGGTACTTGGTTGCAGTGCTGGCTCCATCCCTGCTCCGGCTCCCTGCTAGTGCACACCCTGGGAGGCGGCAGTGATGGTCCACACAGTTGGGTCGCCGTGGCCCACGTGGGCGACGTGGGCTGAGCTCCCAGCTCCCTCGGATGGATGTGCTAGTTGTAAATTATTCTTGTCAGTTCGTTACACAAACCCCTGTGTGACTGCACCTTATTAAGCACCTCTTTGAGAGCCTGTCTGGTGTGGTGGTTCACGTGTTGGACAGAACCAAACCTCAGCCCGCAGCTGATCTGCATAGGATTCACACTGCCTGTGGACCCTGGGAGCCAGCAGGATGGGAGGTCCTGTTGTCTGGACCAGAGTCCTGGCTCTGAAATTCACCTGCTGGGAGTTCTGGGGAACTTGATTGTCCTGGCCACACTTCCTGTTGTGCACACTTCTTGCTGTGAGGGTTGATTGACATTAAATCTAGTGCCGAGCCAGACACGGGGGGTCGCCCCTCATCTGCGTTTTGCCCTATGTGGTTTCAGTTCCCCCAAGATTAACAGTTTGTGAGCTTTAAGCCACCTGCTGTTCTGCATAGCAAGACGAGATGACGAGGTTGTGTGTGGTCCTGCTCCCTCCACCTGCGTCCAGCGTCTCCCTGCTGCCCGTTAGTCATCTGGGAGCCATCTCAGTCACCAGGTCGACTGCCACAGGACCACAGCTCGCGTTCAAGCCACTCTCATTATACTTACCATCGGCCTCAAAGTGAAGAGTAGTGATGCTGGCAATTTAATTACAGTCTAGGATTTTAAAGGTTCTATTTGATTTGTTATTGCTAATATTGACTGTGCCTAATGTATGAATCATAGATTTGTATAGAGAAACAAACAAACAACACAACATAGCACCTGCAGAGTTTGGTGCGTCCAGCAGCAGTCTGGGAATGCAGCCTTATGCTTGGGTAAGGGGAGCACTGTGCAGAGTAAGTTCTCAACAGACTGCAGCTGCTCCCACAGTTCGTCCGTTCTAAGACGCTCGTTCGTCTACACTTGAACACGTCTGAGAGCACGTGTGATGGACAGGGCTGAGCAGTTTCGGTTGCCCAGCAACAGTCGCGACACACATGTCACAGCCTGGGCATGGCCAGCACGGACACAGGTGTTTGTCGCGTGCCCTCTTACTGCTACACCACTCTTTAAATATCTTTAAAAAGACTGCCTTCTGATGACTCATTGCGTGAGAAGTCAGGGTATGTATGTGTAGAGAGTCTCAGAAATGCACATGGGGTACACATCTGGCATCCCTGGAGCCAACATCCTCCCTTGGAGGAAAGGCTGCAGCCCCAGCTCTGCTTGCCGAGGGACCAGAGAGCCTTCCTCCCCTCAGCAGGAGTGACTTCCCCAGGGCCTGAGCCGTGGGCCGTTTTGTTATGAGGCTCGCTCTGCAGGGCTGACTTCCACGCCACACCACACAACCCAGGGAAGGTGCCACATGGGTCTGGATGGATTTTGAGGCCACTAGAGAGGCTGGCGTGCCCGGCCCACACACCAGGGGGACATCTTCAGAAGTGTTTGGGACTCATCTTACGGGTGGCTCACTTCAACATCTCCTTTCCCAGTTGTACATGAAACCTGCTACTTCTCACAAGCGCTGGCATCCTGGATGTGATGAAATGTGGTTTTGACATGAGCAGCAAAGGGCTTGAACTGCACAAGCCTGAACCCCCTCTTCCAGCTGCGGGAATGGGCTATTGCTGGCTCCAGCTAGCTACCCGGCGGAACGTTCAGCTCTGTGCTGTGGTGGTGGTGGGGGGCAGCACCATCCTGCTCAAACACAGCTGAGCGGTTGGAAGGGGAAATTCACAAGAAACAATGTGTGATGGAAAAAGAAGCCAGAGTGCACCTGAGCTACCAAAGTCACAAAGACGTGCACGGGACACTTGCACGGGGCAGCAGCATCTGACCCGCAGAACAGGGGCCGTTCCTGCCAGTGGGTCTGCACGCGGGCAGCGGTGGTCTTGACCGTGAACTAAGCTTCTCCGTGGACCGCTGGCAGCAAAGCCACAGGGGAGAAGAGTGCCAAACATCGGAATCCCAAGGCCGTCTCTTAAAGATACCACTGCTGCTCTAAATGCCTGGGGTTCCGATGACACAGTTTAGAGCCCAGGAAAGAAGTGGGGGAGCAGCCCCATGTCACGGCTCTCCGTACCGCAAGGAGGAAGGGCGCGGAATCGGGAGGCACTCTTTCAGGCTCACAAGCGTCTGGTACGAATCGGTGCTTAGAGCAGCGCGTGGTTACGTAACGTCAGCTTTCTCCAGCCGCTTGGCTTAGCCTGGGCTCACGGCACGGAGTGATCCATGAGGTAGCGGCTTGTACTTACTAATTATCTCTTCTGTAGTGACTAATGCAGGGGCCTCTTGATTTATAAGCATGAACGAGGGAAGGCGAGGGGAAGGAGCTGATTAGCTTTGGCCGGAGCGTGGACATATGGTGAGCCCTGGGTTGTGTTCAAAGCAAGCAGGATTTATGCTCTCTTTTAGTTACTCTGAGCTCTAAGTACTCTCAGGTGGTGATGGCCGTGAACTTGAAGGATGAACACACGGAACACAGAAAACCATTTTTCAACCAAGCTGCAGCTTTGGATGCGCCGCCCGTTCAAAGAAAGGATTCTGAAAATCAGCTTCCTTGGTAATCACGGAGTTGGGAGATGGGCTTGCTGGTCGGGGCAGGCAGAGGCGAACCATCCATCTCTCCCCTGGAGGGGGCAGGGAGAAAGTGAACCCAGGTCCCAAAAGATCCCCATGCCTGTGAGGTCCCTGGTGATGGGGCTGGGGGTGAGGCAGGCTGGATCCAGGCGGAACCCAGGGAGCCCGGAGCGGGTGTCCTCCGTGTTGCTCGGCCATGCGGGCAGCACGAGCCGGTGTGCAGGCATGCTGACCCACTTAGGGGACAGGGTCAAGCATGGGCAACAGGGAAGCGAGCCTCTGTGCCCGGCTCACCATGCTGGACCCACCCTGACCCCCCCCCCATCCCTGGAGCTCCCTTGAAGTTCCCCCTCCCCGGCCGCCTCCACACTCTGCTAGCCTGGAGAGCAGCAACTGCACTTGAGAGCGTGGTGGTACTTGAACCCAGGGCTTGCACAGCTATCGGAGTCAGGGGCAGGAAGGCGGCAGGCGGGGCTGGGGGTGAGCAGTGGGTCTCCGGGAGAGCCACAGGCAGCTTCTAATGAGAACTCGCTCGGCGTTTCAACATTGGCAGCAGACTCGAATCGTTCAAACACTGTGTGGTCCAAAGGAAACACACGTGTGCTGGACGGAGCCGTCTCCAGGGCGGCCACCAACCTTGGGAGCAGAGGGGCCGCTCCACCTCGGCCTCCCCCGTCCTCTGCCTCTGCCTCCCTCCCTGTGCAGAGGTGAGGTGGCCCCCGTGCCCACAGGGCCGAGAGCGAGCCTGGACCCTCCAGTGCTCTTGCTGGGCGTGGTCATGGCTAGAATTCAGCTGGAAGGTACACGTTGGGCCATGAGGACATAAGTAGGGGACACAATTTCTTTCCCACTCCGAGGGCCCTGACGAGGCCGGGAACGGGCAGAGTTCTCCCTGCCCAGAGCTGGGTCTGGAGTGAGCGACTGGGAAGCTGGGTGGGGCATGCACACTGGAGTGGGCCAAGCAGAGACTGGACTGTGGCTCTAGGGAGGAGATGGCTGCGGGGAGGGAGCCTTGGCAATTCTGGTGCCAGGGAGCCGGGGACCCCAGAGACGGAGGGTGGGCCTGGGCCTGTGTGCCCAGCCCCCGACTCCATCTCCAAGGCCACGTACCTGGCCCTGCCCTCACCCGCTACCTTCCAGTGGTGGGGAATGTCCTTGCAGGGTCACTGGGTCTGGCCCGGCCAAGGCTACCACACGCCGGACTTGAAATACGGCAGGCTCATTTTTCAGTTGATGATTTTGTATGGCCTATGGATTGTGCTATTAATACCCAAATGGCCCTCCGCAGAAAACAAGCATCCCCGCCCTTGCTACATTGTAACTGCACCTGCCCACTGAACCGTGTCCTGTTGCTGATGGGACCAAGTCCCACCTCCCGGGTTGTCCCGGGCCTCCCCGATCGGTGCCATGCGGGAGTGGTGGTCTGGAAGCCAGCTGGGAGGAGCAGTGTGGACCCGCAGGGACACAGTGTGGGACTCCCTCACTGCCCCACTGGCTCGGTCACCCACGTGGTGCACAGATGAGCATGTGGGGGCTGCAGGGGCAGGGCCTTGTCCAAGGCCACAGGGTGGAGCTGGGTCTGAGCCTGGGCGGCGGGCCCTTGCTCTCCCCGCTCCTGGCTGTCGTCCCTGAGCGTCCCCTCGGCTCCATGTCGTCCGTGGCTGACTGCCAGGTGCTGTTAGCACATCCGGGGCCCAGAATCCTCCCCACCAGTTGGCCCTGCCGGCTTCTTGCAATATCATGAAATCGAACCCGAAGTGCTTCCCACTGCACAGGCCCCGCCTCCTTCAGACCCATCCTTAACTCTCTTCCTTTCTCTCAACAACCCTGCAGTTGAGCGAGAAGCATCTAGAAGCCAGCGACTCCGCTCGGCTCCGTCCATGCCCCAGCCCCCTACGTGTTCCTCCTACCCACATCCAGCCCCCTACGTGTTCCTCCTACCCACGTACTCAGAGCAGAGTGGCCACGGGTGCCTCGGGAGGGGCTCTCCGTCTCCCTCCAATGCAGGACCTGCGCCTGACCCGTGGATCACCAGCCTCATCGCCACTTTCGCGGGCACAGCCTCCCTGCGTGGCCCCAGACCTGCCACTTGGGCGTCTTCACACCCTGCTGCTGCCCCTGCCTGGAGCGCCCTGCCCCAGGCTGCCCCTGCGTTGCTCCCTCACCTCCCCCAGGCCTCTGGGAAAATTCACCCTCACCATCCACCGTGCAAAGCCGCGGCCGCTTTCCTGGCACGCCCTGCCTCTCCTCTGCTTCCCTCTTTGTCAGTGTGCACAGCCTGCCAAGGGTGGGGATTTGGGTTTGTTCATTGTTCTATCTCCAGTGCCCACCATGGTGATGGCAAAGCCAAGGTGCTCGGTCGGGCGTGAGAACTGCTCATCTTCTAGATTTATGTTATTTATTTGAAAGTCAGAGTTAGAGAAAGAGAGATACAGAAATACAGAGATACAGGAGAGAGTTCTTCCATCTGTTGGTTCATCCTCCCAAATGGCTGCAATGGCCAAGGCTGGGCCATGCTGAAGCCAGGAGCCAGGTGCTTTCTCCAGGTCTCCCACGCAGGTGCAGGGGCCCAAGCACTTGGGCCATCTTCCACTGCTTTCCCAGGCCACAGCAGAGAGCAGGATCAGAAGTGGAGCAGCTAATACTGGAACCAGTTACCAAATGGGATGCCAGCACCGTAGGCAGTGGCTTAACCTGCAGCACTACAATGCTGGCACCCTCCCTTACTTCTTTAATAATTTTGATAGAATTTTATATTTTAGGGGCTGGCCCTCTGGTGTAGCGGGTAAAGCTGCTGTCCGCAGTGCTGGGATCCCATATGGGCGCTAGTTCGAGTCCCGGCTGCTCGACTTCCAATCCAGCTCTCTGCTATGGCCTGGGAAAGCAGTGGAAGATGGCCCAAGTCCTTGGGTCCCTGCACCCATGTCAGAGACCCAGAAGAAGCTCCTGGCTCCTGGCTTCAGATTGGTG
Source organism: Lepus europaeus (assembly GCF_033115175.1). NCBI lineage: Eukaryota > Metazoa > Chordata > Mammalia > Lagomorpha > Leporidae > Lepus > Lepus europaeus. The sequence continues at coordinate 122,380,704 of NC_084834.1, read as the reverse complement.
CAGCTCTGGCCATTGCTGCCAATTGGGGGAGTGAACCAGCTGATGGAAGACCTCTCTCTCTCTCTCTCTGTCTCTGTCTCTCTCTGCCTCTCCTTCTCTCTCTGTGTAACTCTGACTTTCAAATAAATAAATAAGTCTTAAAAAAAAGACCCCAGTGCCATGGGGTCCTTCAGGTCTTAAAAAAAAAGAATTATATATGTCAAACAAATATTTGAGAGATGAGAGAGAGAGAGAGAGAGACCTTCTACCTCCTGGTTCAGCCCCCAAATTCCTGTAACAGCTGTGTCCAGGCGAGGCTGAAGCTAGGAACCAGGAATTCAGTCTGGGTCTCCCACGTGGGAGGCAGGGAAGCGACTCCTTGAGCCATCACCTGCTGCCTCCCCAGATGCAGGAAGCTGGAATGAGCTGGTATTGGAACGCAGGCGCTCCAGTGTGGGACGTGGGTGTCCCGAGCCGCAACTTAGACCCTGTGCCAAAAGCCTGCCCCGTTATGTGGGCTGTAAGACTATTATGCATGTAATAGGAATAAAGAGAAATGAATACCATATGCTTTCTCTGGACGAATTCGGCCGGCCCAGTGGGTTTTTTTAAGAGTGATAATGAAATGTGTGTGTGTGTGTGTATGTGTTTCAATTCAAAGAGCATCGATAGATGACTTAACAAAGCCGGCACAGGCAGTGGACAACGCAGGCTTCCGTGTTCAGAACCGAATCTCGCCCGCCACCCTCCAGCGACGTGACTTCGGCGAGCTCCTCCACTCCTCTCTGCCTCGTTTCCCACGTGTGGACTGGGCACAGTGATGTCCACTCCCCGTGAGGGTTACGGATGCCTGCCAAGTACCCAGCAGTCCCTGGACGGCAGCTGCAACCCATCAGCAGTGACCAGCGCGAGTGCGAGGCATCGAGGCACAGTGCTAGACGCTGTGGATGCAAAGAAAGTGCCTCCCAGCGTGCGCTGGCACGGACACAGAAGCACAAGACCAGCGAGGCACGGCGGAGTCGGGCAGGGGCCACCCACGGTGCTCAGGGCAATCCGGGAGGGCTTCTCAGGGGAGGTGACATCGGAGCTGAGTCTGGGAGAACCAGACTGGCCTAGCAGACCAGGTAAGAACACCACATGCCAAGGCCCCCGAGACTCAAGTCCACAGCAAGTGCGCGCAGGAGTGGCTGTGGCACAGACTCGGCCCCAGGTGACGGTGACGAGGAGGAGCAGGGCTGAGGTGAACCAAGGAGCAGGCGAGGTGCTGGGTCCCGGACACCTGACCACAGTCCACGTCTCCACTGCTGGGGTCGGCAGGGCTAAGCCACGCCACGCGGGAGAGGACAGGAGCAGGCAGGAGGGAGCAGCACCCCCCTCCTCGCTCTGTCACCCCTCCCACCCCCAGCACTTACACCCTCGGAGGTGACATGTATGGCGATCGCTCCCTTTCAATGCCCAGTTTCCCCATCAGAAACATGGCTCCCGCCCGTCTTGCTCCCGGCTGAACCCTCAGCTCGGAGCCGGAGGTGCGGGGGAGGGGCCGCCAGACAGGTTCTGCAAGCAGTTATTATTATTTTTTTAAATGCTTTCAATTGTGTTGGCCCGGATTTGTTTTAATAGCTGCTGGCTGTTTTCTTTTCTTTCTTTCTTTCTTTTTTTTAATTGGGAGTAGGCAGGCTATATGTTTTAAAGACATGATAACAACTAATATTTTGTAATTCCTTTAATGCAAAGCACGAGAAATCTGTGTGTATGTGCATGAGATAAAAATAACTGTCCCCGTCTTCTGTTAAACCAGCCCCATTGGGGTTCCTGCGGCCCACCCCCGAGAAGGGCCCACCCTTGTAATTGAGTCCCGACCGTGCACTTGGCAAAGCCGCGCCTCTGGGACACAGGCGCCCCGAGCCTCCACACAGAAGTCTCCTGGGGTCTCTTGAGCCCACGCCGGAAGAGTATTTTCTACATTTTACTCTCCAAACCTGCAGCGTGGTGTAAGAACTTCAGATAAAGTCCTGCCCGGTTTGAGTTATTCCTTGTACCCCTCTAATTTAAGACCCCCAAGATGATCTTGGATGGGAGGACACGGCCACCCACATAGCTCCCAGAACTACACGTGAAAATAACCACTAGCATTCTGTGTGGTCATGAGTGAAGTAACTACCGGTTAATATGTAACAGAGGTCGACAGAGGTCATCGGTCGGGCAAGCCCACGGTAGACCCTGAGTGTGACCTTGAACCTGAATGGCCCTGCTTTGGAGAGCCGATGGGCTTCTTGCATCACCCCAACCACAGACTGCTTCTCCCCAGCAGCCCCCTTCATCTGCCTCCACCCCACGGGGAGAACGTCCCCAGCTCGCCCCACCCCCCATTTCCCTTGTCCATGACCACCAGAAGAGGCAAACTCAGAGCTGGACAGCCCTGTGGAAGCAGGGGCTGCTGGCTCCCAGGCTCCTGGCTCTGTGGGAGAGGTGGTGACAGGTGCAACGTGCTGGGGAACACCACCGCCAACCAAGGCCAGCCCACTCGACTAGGTGCACCCAAGACGCCAACACAGCGCTGAGTTTTGGGAGGTGGGGGCAGCCGGGGAAAAGGTAGCACCTGCCCGCACCCCACGCTGACCTCCCCTTTGCTATCTTTTTTCTATTAGTTTCCAGAGTGGGTGTGAGAATCCGCGGCTAGAGCCTGCCAGCCTTCAAAGCTCAACTCACAAAGTCATAGCCAATGCTTCCGGGTGATCCTCGCCTCCTCCCCGTGGACACACCCCCTCGGCTGCCCACTTTGCCTATGAGAGACTAAGGCACAGAGAGACTCGGCCGCTCTCCCGGGCCCACACAGCTGGCAAGCAGAGTGCTTGGACCTGGACAGAACCTTGGTGGAGACATGCACCTGGTGGCTGGTGACTGGGCGGTGAGGGACCTATCTTCATGGCAGCTCCCGAGCTGCTGCTGTAGGGGCACCTTTGGCCCACGGTGGACGGGCAGGAGCTGTGAGCGCCACGCAGCCGGGCTTGGCTTGTGCCCATCATCAGGGCTAGGCGTCAGGGCCACCGGCTCCCCCTCCAGCTTGCTGTCTCCCTGCCACACTTCCGCACTGAACAGAAACCCGATGGGCACCTCCGGGTGATTCACTTCTTCCACCTCTAGGGGGAGCCCCTTCGCCCAGGCACCCAGAAGTCACACTTAAGGCAGGGGTTTGTGGGTGGAGGGGAGGCTGGTGTGCCCCTTCCCTTGCAGCCAGGAGCGCCTCTTCCCTCCCGGGTCACAGCAGTGCTCGGGGTGGGCACCATCCTACCAAGCACCACCCTAGCTGGGTTATTTTGTCCCCATTTCACAGATGGGGACAATGCGGCTTAGAGGTTAGGGTTATGACACAGCAGGAACATGGAAGAGCTGAAGTCACACAGAGCTCTCCTGGGATCTCGTTGCTGGCTTCAACCCGGTATCTCTCCATCAGGTTACATTGGGGCTGGCGCTGTGATACAGCGGGTGAAAGCCCCAGCATGCAGGGCGGGCATCTCATATGGCTGCTCCTGGCTGCTCCACTTTTGATCCAGCTCTCTGCTATGGCCTGGGAAAGCAGTAGAAGATGGCCCAGGTCCTTGGGGCCCTGCACCCATGTGGGAGATCCAGAAGAAGCTCCTGGTTCCTGGCTTCAGATTGGCGCAACTCTGGCTGTTGTAATAATCTGGGGAGTGAACCAGCAGATGGAAGACCTCTCTCTCTCTCTCTCTCTCTCTCTCTTTCTCTCTCTCTGCCTCTATGTAACTCTGACTTTCAAATAAATGAATAATCTTAAAAAAAAAAAAAAGTAACCCCCCCCCCCCCCCACGGGCTGGGCAGTTCTGAGCACTCTGTCCACTACTCAGGTAATCCTCATAACAACCTAATGAGCTAGGGTGGTTACTGCCCCCACTTTGCAAATATGGAAACTTCACCTGAGGTTAGCTTGCCCGGGGCCCCACAGGTAGCATCCAGGAAGAGCTGGGACCATCAGGCCCCAGACCACTGGGTCAGGCCCTGCACGGCAGCCACAGGTGGAGCTCAGAACTCAGTAACCCTATAGTCGGCTGAGTTTTACATTGACGAACTAGTGTGGCCTGCAAATGACAGCACAAATATCCACAACGGCCTTGGCAGAGAAAAGGGCCCCCATCCAATTCCAGGGGGACGGGCAGCCCGTTTCCCCGGGGTGGACCTGGGTCTTGAGAAGCAGTTTCCAGTTTTACAACCGGCCAGTTGGGGCTGACGTTGGGATGTAGCAGGCTGAGCCGCCATGTGGATCCTGTCAAGTCCCGGCTGCTCTACAATTTTTTAAAAGATTTATTTATTTATTTATTTATTTGAACAGCAGAGTTACAGAGAGGCAGAGGCAGAGGCAGAAGCAGAGACAGAGACAGAGACAGAGACAGAGAGAGAGTGAGAGAGAGCGAGAGCGAGAGCGAGAGCGAGAGCAAGAGAGAGAGAGAGAGAGGTCTTCCATCCACTGGTTCACTCCCCAGATGGTTGCAATGGCTGGAGCTGCACCAATCCGAAGCCAGGAGCTTCTTCTGGTCTCCCACGTGGGCGCAGGGGCCCAAGGACTTGGTCCATCTTCCGCTGCTTTCCCAGGCCATAGCAGAGAGCTGGATCAGAAGTGGAGTAGCTGGGACTCGAACCAGCACCCATATGGGACGCCGGTACTGCAGGTGGCCGCTTCACCTGCTACGCCACAGCACTGGTCCCTGCTCTATTTCTTCTTCTTCTTATTATTATTTTTTTTTTGACAAGCAGAGTTACACAGTGAGAGAGAGATAGAGAGACAGAGAGAAAGGTCTTCCTTCCATTGGTTCACCCCCCAAATGGCTGCTATGGCCGGCACTGCGCCAATCCAAAGCCAGGAGCCAGGTGCTTCCTCCTGGTCTCCCATGTGAGTGCAGGGCCCAAGCACTTGGGCCATCCTCCACTGCCTTCCTGGGCCATAGCAGAGAGCTGGACTGGAAGAGGAGCAACTGGGACAGAATCCGGCGCCCCGACTGGGACTAGAACCCGGTGTGTTGGCGCCGCTAGGCGGAGGATTAGCCTAGTGAGCCGCGGCGCCGGCACCCTGCTCTACTTCTAATCCAGTTCCCTGCTAATGCACCTGGGAAGGCAGCAGAGGATGGCCCAGGGCCTTGGGCCCCTGTACCTGTGTGGGAGACCCAGATGGAGCTCCTGGCTCCTGGCTTTGACCTGGCCCAGCCCTGGTCATGCGGCCATCTGGGGAGCCAGTGGATGGAAGATATCTGTCTGTCTCTCTCTGTAACTCTACCTTTCAAACAAATCAATAAATCATTAAAAAAAAAAAAAAAAAAGCCTGGCCAATCCCAGGCCAAGCAGAGGAGTGAGTGACCTGTACATGGCCGACACAGAGTCTAAGGTCGGAGTTGTGATCCCCAGGCTCTGAACCGTGGCACCGTGCTGTGTGGCCGTCCTCTGTTTCTCCCCCAAACGCGATGCCTTCCTTCCCCTGCGCTTAGGCCGACGGTGAACCGCCAGGGCTTGCCCAAGCCCTCCCCGGGCCGGGTGTCATGGCTCCCTCGGCCGGCACGAGGCTGTGTCCTTGCTCTGAGCCAGGCCGTGTGTGGTGGAGAGATCCCACTTGGGCTCTTTTGGGCCAGATCTTGTTGCATGAAACGAACAAAACTCGTATTTTTCCAGTTTCCCTGTGTGCTAAATGTGCTTCTTCCCCCTTCACCATGCATTCCCAGGAAGCAAGTTTACTCCTCTGTAAACCATAGTTCACTTTCCCCAAGCTGTGTTCTGCAGGGGGCGGAGCAGAGCGATGCTCTGTCTGTGGGGTGGAAGGAGCTGATTCTATACAGGGTGCTCCAACAACTCAGTGCGAAATGGAATTAAGGAAGTTCATTTTGGGGAAAAATTTGAAGTGCATGCATGTTTTTTTCCTAATATGTATTTCCATGATCTTATTGAAGACATCTCATATCAAATGTAAAAAAAGCTATAAATATTATATATATGTACTTGTACATACTTAAGATATCTGTATGTATAGGTGTATACGTATATTAAGATGCATACATGTAGGGCTGACACTGTGGCACAGCTGGTTAACGCCCTGGCCTGCAGTGCTGGCATCCCATATGGGTGCAGGTTCATGTCCTGGTTGCTCCACTTCTGATCCAGCTCCCTGCTAATGTGCCTGGGAAAGCAGTAGAAGATGGCTCAAGCCCTTGGGCCCCTGCACCCCTGTGGGAGACCCAGAAGAAGCTCCTGGCTCCTGGCTTCAGATCAGCTCAGCTCCAGCCATTGCAGCCATTTGGGCAGTGATCCAGCAGATGGAAGACCTCTCTCTGTCTTTCCCTCTCTCTGTAACCATCTTTGAAATAAATAAAATAAATCTTTTTTAAAAAAGATGTGTAGGTGTATTTGTGTGTGTATATACATACACCTACATATTCAAGTTTGTAGAAACTCCAAAATTTGTAGAAAAATGGAAATAGAAGTTACATTTTTGTTACAAAAAACTTTGGAAATGCATGTGGATTTTTCATAACGCACATTTTCCCACCAGCTTTTTGCAGACCCAGCACGCCGTACTAGGCAACTGAAAATCCCCTCTTCTCCGTCTCTCTCCCACCAGGCACAGCTCTCAGCTCCTGCTCTGCTCGATTTTGTTCACTGGGCATCGTCCGGGCACTCGACAAGGCTTCTCATGGTCAGGCCAGTGGACAACTGCCCCTCGTCCCATCAGACCCAACCCTGCCACAGGCCCTTGTCCAGGCTGGCCGCCATCCAGACAGACCCAGCTTGCACACGCCGATCTCACACTCACCACTGGAACTCCGCCGTCAGCTCGCCTCTCTGAGCTCATGCACCCATTCCCTCCAGGAATAGCGGGGAGATGACTAAAGTCTGCAGGCCACAGCACGAGAACCGGTGGTCCTGAGCCTGCCCCTTGGCTGGTTAGCGATGTCACGGGGCAACAAGACAGGCAGGGGAGCAGACAGGACAGTGGGGCCCCGGTTCAGCCCAGAACCTCAGCCCTCATTTCACGCCGATGCTGCCCCGGGCCTCTTCACCTAACGGCACCCCTGAGAGCAGGTGTCGGGGCGCCCGTGCTTTCCACCATGCCTCCAGGTACAGGATGTGACCAACAGTCACGAAATCCTCCTTCATTTTATTTTTATTTATTTTTTTTATTTTTATCTTTTGACAGGCAGAGTGGACAGCAGAGGGAGACAGAGAGAAAGGTCCTCCTTTTGCCATTGGTTCACCCTCCAATGGCCGCCACGGTAGGCGTGCTGCGGCCGGCGCACCGCGCTGATCCGATGGCAGGAGCCAGGTGCTTCTCCTGGTCTCCCATGGGGTGCAGGGCCCAAGCACTTGGGCCATCCTCCACTGCACTCCCTGGCCACAGCAGAGAGCTGGCCTGGAAGAGGGGCAACCGGGACAGGATCGGTGCCCCGACCGGGACTAGAACCCAGTGTGCCGGCGCCGCAAGGCAGAGGATTAGCCTATTGAGCCGCGGCGCCGGCATCCACTTTCAAGGCAGTGCCCTGATGTGCCTGAGAAAGCAGCAGAAGATGGCGCAAGTGCTTGGGTCCCTGGAGAGCGTGAAGGAGTTCCAGGCCCCTGGCTTCAGCCTGGCCCAGTGCTGGCTGTGTGGGAGTGAACCAAGGATGGACGATCTCCATCTCTCTCCCTCCCTGTCCCTCTGCCTTTCAACTAAATAAAGTAAATCTTAGAAAACACATGCTTTCATTTATTATATGTTGCTGATCACCAATACAGAGGGCTTCCGGCTAGATCAAAGAACAGATTCTCCTGGGAACCTTGCAAGGGGACACCAGCCTGGGCATGGGTGTGGAGTCCTGACAGGGAATACTAAAAGATTCCTCTCAGGGAGAATGCTGCATTTCTAAACTGGACAAGGATCATCTCAAGTTCTCAAGCTGTGTGATGTTTCCAACATAAATATTGTAGAAAATAACTTGTATAAACATATTGTATAAAACAACTTGTACAAAATCAGACAGGGGATGGGCACTGGGCACGGCGACCAAGATGCTGCTTGGGGCGCCTGCGTCTCATACGGGAACCCTGGGTTCAAGCTCGGGCTCTGTTTCTGATTCCAGCTTCCTGCCATGTGCACCCTGGGAATTCTCACCTCCTGGGTGTTGGGGGGAGAGGTCTTTCTGTCTCTCTCCTTCTGTGTCTCTACCTCACAAGGAAGATCCATACACGAAAGAGAAATAATAAAATCAGACAGTTGGAAGATGAACATAGATTTTCTTCACAGGTGAACCTGGAAGTAGCTTTTGCATCTCCAGGGGAAGACAGACCCAGAGCTGGGACACACGTCACTCTGCAGCCTGGTGGCTTGAGACCCTTGGCCCGCTCTGCTTGCCAATTACCCTTGAACGCCCAAGGAGGGCTCCGTCGCCACTGCTCCCCTCTCCCGCTGCTTGCCTGCCCGAGGGCTTGGTGATCACAGCAGAGGAGTTAGTGAACCAGGAAGCTGAGAACCGGAACTGAGAAAGTGATTTTCCTTGCCACTGGCTTCAAACTCTGGCTGCTCGGCCCGCTCTTATATTGACCAGCAAGTGGGTTCCACAACAGCGACACGGACACCAGGGGAGCTGGCTCGGGGTCTGGCCTGTTGTTGTTAACGCAGTGGATATGTTTTGAGAAGATACAGTTTGATGAGAAACAGCCCTGTGGCCTAAACTCCTCTTCTCCTGTGCTAAAATTACAGTCAAAGTGAACAGCTTTTCCCTGGACCTTGGTACTCTATGGCCATTGGCTTGGTGAACGTGGACTGAGTTTGAAAGGGTGGAGAGGGAGACTAGACGTTTCCTGTCCAGAAATAGCCAAAGGGTCAGGCTCAAGACATGGCACGCAGGGACAGGAACACTTCTCCAGGGCCGAACGACGGGGGACCACATTCAACACTCATCGTCAAACCTGAGGACCAAGGCCGTGCCGGCCCCCACTTGACAGGTGCGGAATCAGACTCAGAGGAGCTCCGTCACTCACCCACGGCCGCCCAGCAGGGACTTAAGATGATGTTCCCCATTCGGCTCTACTGGCACCGTACACGGTAGAGCAAGGGATGAACAATGGGTCGCTGGGGACTTGTGTTCTGTGGGTTAGTGAAGGAAACACAGTTGAACCCTGGGATGGCTTGACCATGACCTGGGCCTGAACTCAAGCAGAACTTCAACCCCAAAGACCTAAGTGAATGGCACGAAGAGGGTAGAAGCTGACTCTCTCCCAGCGTTTAGTTGGGGGTCCCGGGGTCACTGGGCTGTGCCCTGGGACGGTAGCCCTGGTGAGATGGTTGCTATAACGGCCTGGGTTTGGGCCCAGCCTCGCTCTCTGCTTCCTGGCTCCTCTCGCTGGATTTTTCCTCCTCTCATACTCCCCCGTGGCCATCTGCTGCCCTCACCACGGGGCCACCTGATGTGGGCCTTGTGTCTCCCAAACTGCGAGTGAAGGAAACCTTTTCTCTCTGTAAAGCGAGCTCTTCTAGTTACACCACTCCACGCTTTCAGCGTCGCCAGGCTGCACCAGCTAACCACACAGATCAAGACGCCCGGCTTCCTGCCTGCAATCCCAGCTCTGTTTTGACCTCAACGGAGCTCAGGGCTGTTTCAGTCCCTCCGTCAACAGCTGGTCAGAGAGTCCCAACTTCCCCCCGACTCCACAGCTGCCCGGGGAGACTCCTGGCTGCAGCCGCACCAGCCGCCAGCCTCCCCTGCTCCAACACCACAGCCCCTGCCCCGGCCTTCCCTCTGCTCCGGCAGCGGCTGGAAATGCCCTTTGCCTTTTGTGGCCCAATGAAAGCCCCCCGTAACAGCCAGGCCAGGAGCCTGGGGCTCCAAGCTGCTGTCCCATGTGAGCGGCAGGGACCCAGGCACTGGAGCCTTCAGCAGGAAGCTGTGTGGGACGTGGAGTGGCCAGGACTTGGACCAGGCGCTCTGATATGGGGTGTGAGGTCCCAAGTGCGGGGCTCACTGCTGTGCCACGTGCCCTTAAGCGTCAGGGTAGAAGTACAGCCGGCCCTCTGTCTGTGGCCACGGTCCCACCAGCTGTGGTTCATCAACAGCATTGACGAGTCTTTGGTCCTCTGCTTCCAATCCAGCTCCCCGGTAACACATCCTAGGAAGCAGCAGATGATGGCCCAGTGCTTGGGCCCTGAGACCCATGAGGGAGACCCAGATGGAGTTCCGGCTCCTGACTACGGAATGGCCCAGCTGCTGATGTAGCCGAGGAGGGAGCTATCAGACGGTCCATTTCTCTCTGCGTCGTTCTGTTCTCCAAATAATTAGGATAAATAAACATGGAAGAAAAGAACCACTTAAAAAAGATGGGAAAAAAAGGAGGAATCTGGACAGCAGCTAGTGAGAACAGAAAATTGATCAAGGGGCCCTAAGGAGACTGCTCACTTAACCTGGAAACATCTCCCTTGGAGGTAGCAGGTGGAGTTGGGGAGGGGTGACACATGTGACCAAAACCAGCCAATCAGGACACCCACAGCCAGAGGGGTTGGTTCCAGGATGGACATTTGATTGCATCAGATCCATTGAGCTGGGGCCACGCATGTCTGGAGCGCGGGACGAGCCAGCACTGTGAAGTGTGGAGGCAGCACCACGTGGACTGAGCCCCAGGACCCGGCGTGCCTGGCATTTTCAGTCTGTGAGCTGTTTGCTCTGCTGACTCTGTGACCAGCACCCAGACAACGGATGGACAGGAGCTGGGAGCTGGGGCCCTGGGGTGGTGCCCCAGCGGGCACCCTGCCCCGTGCACTGCGTGCGTACTGCCTCATGACATGCCGCAGAATCTGCAGGGGCAGGCGTGGGGGAGGGGGGGGACAAGGGCATCTTCTCCCTCACCCTTCTCTGCTCGCTGTCAGAGACACAGGAAGTTCATTTCACCAAAAAGTAGGCTATGAGGGTGCTGAGTTAAGGCAAACAAGCTACCACGATCACATTCATATATGAGTTAAAAAAAATTATAACCCGGGCCTAGTTTTTTGTAATACACTATTTCTGTGAACTTTTAAAAGAGCTCTCTGCATGACAGCAAAGTCATCTTTTAATTTAACTTTCTGCAAACTCTTGGAGGCAGCCTCGTCTTTCTTAGCCATGGAGAAATCGCTATGCCCGGGGGAACAGCAGGGAAGGGGCGAGGGGACCACACTGGCACCCTGGGTCCTGGGAGGAACAGCATGGAGCTCTGTTCCTCACCAAAGCCCCCAGCATGTGAATGCATGGTGGGGGGCGGTGGCTGGATGCCCCCCTCCAAGCCCCCACCCCAGCAGAGCACAGCAGACCCCCGCCACAGGGTGCTCCCCATGCTGTGGGGATGGCGTAGGCTTTGCCGTCCCCCAGGGCACGGTGATCCCAGCCAAGGGGAGTGGACTCACAGCATCAGGGCTCACAGAGCCCCAGGAGGGCTGCCCTAAGCGAGCAGCATAGACGCGCTGTGGAGAGGGGAGAAGCTGTGGTGGGCACTTTCCGACCTCAATATGGAGAACACGCCCAGGATGTGGGAGAGCAGTGCTTGACGCGTGCACCCAGTGAAAATGGAACACTTCTCTCCACCAGAAACTGCTGTGAGCCCAGGGCAGTTACGGAGCCACGCTTGCCTTCACGCCCCACACTGGCACGTAGCAACCTCTGTGTTTGGACGCCAGCAGATGTTTATGGCTGTTGCGTGCAAGCATCCTCTGAGACACAGAAAGGATCTCCAGGGAAACCAAGACTGCCGATGGCAACAGCGATTCCAGCGCGTCAGCCAAGAATGAACATCTCCAACGCACAAGACGTATGCTAAGGTCACCACAAAAGCTACACCAAACAACTAAGGAATAGCACAGACATGCAAATGGCAAATGAAACACGAGAAAAAAAGTTGCATGTTTGTACTTGAAGAAGTGCAACATTGTAACGGAAGGAACAGCGCTGAAATCATATATTGGTGAATGGAATCGGCAACCGAATGCCCACTGCTGGTATAAGCACCGTAAGCGAGGCACTTTTCCTAAAAGCTGACAACGGGAGTAGAAATCTTTAGGAAGCCATTTGGCAAGTGCATCAGATATTTTAAAAATCTCCACTTTGAGCCAGTGATTTTATCGCTAAGAAGCCAGCCTTAACCAACGGAGGTTTCTTTTAATGGGGGATCATCACAAAATTACTTGGGATGGTGAGAATGTGAAGTCTAAAGTCCACGTCTTAGTCCATCAGCTATGGCCACAGGGCAGGATACTATGCAGCCAGTGGCAGCCATACTTTTGTTAAAGTATCTCTGGGTGAAATTACATGGTGTCCAGAATTTGTTTTAAAATATTCCAGTCCCCTTGGTGCCGATGCTGTGGCATAGTGGGTAAAGCCGCCGCCTCTAGTGCCTACATCCCATATGGGCGTGGCTGCACCACTTCCAATCCAGCTCTCTGCTGTGGCCTGGGAAAGCAGTGGAAGATGGCCCAAGTCTTTGGGTCCCTGCACCCACGTCAGAGACCCAGAAGAAGCTCCTGGCTCCTGGCTTCAGATTGGCCCAGCTGCAGCCATTGCGGCCAGTTGGGGAGTAAACCAGTGGATGGAAGACCTCTCTCTCTGCCTCTCCCTCTTCCTCTGTGTAACTCTGACTTTCAAATAAATAAATAAATCTTTAAAAAAAGGAGGGGGCGGCACTGTGGCATAGCAGGTAAAGCCACCGCCTGCAGTGCTGGCATCCCATAAAAAATATTCCAGTCCCCCAAAGGCAGAGGCTGAAATAAAGTTACAAAATGCTGATAGTTTGCTAAAACTGGGGATGCACACATGGGGTTCCTGGAACTTCTCTCTCCACTCTTGAACCCAGACTGGGTTCCCTGCTCGTAGCGTCCATCTGGTCCAGCCCTAGCCATTGTGGGCATTTGTGGCACTCCTCTGTCTGTCTCTCCGGTCCATTCTGCCCCTCCAATACACAAAACATGTGCCCACTCACTGTATGGTCTGAATTGAGGCCCCTTCAAATTTGTATGCTCACGTCCTAACCCTTAATACTTCAGCAGGTGACTGTGTTTGGAGACGAGACCTTTAAAAGAAATAAATTAAATTAAAATGAGGTCATCAGTGTGGGCCCTAACCCGATATGGCCACGCTTGGAGAAAGACAAAATTAGAACACAGACAGGTGCAGAGGGAGACTGCAAAGGCACGGAGAGGGGCCTGGGGCAGACCCTACCTTCACAGCCCACAGCAGAAGCCGGTCCTGCACACACCCGGGTCCTGGGCTCCCAGAACTGTAGCATTTCTACTGCTGAGACCATTCAGCCTGTGGTACCGCATGGTGGCAGCCCAGCTCCCCATGCATGGGTGCGCACGCACACACACACACACACACTCACACACACTCACACACACCGCCCCAGGCTTCCTGCTCTTCTTCCTGCAAGAGAAACTCTATGGGCACTGCTGGAGAATTTTTCTCTACATATCTGGAGCAAGGAACTGTTGTGCACGAGAGAAAGAACGCCGCTGGGCAGCAGACCTCTACGGTCAGCAGAAAACTGGATCAGAAAGGAAGCCTCTGCCCTACATTCTCTTAGGCAAACCTCTCGAGCAGGGCTTCAGTCTTCTCGTCTGTCAGCTGAGAGGCCTAGACTGGACATCCTCTGACTCCCCAAATGATTTTTTTAAAAACCTGCATCGCAGCCTGGTTCTGATACAGATCCATTTCATACTCCACTCCCCCAGCGTTCCGGACAAGGCACGCGGAAATAGACGGTGGTTGGGACAATATTTACCTTTCAAAATGTGTGTCTTGTAAATTATTTTAGCTTGAAAGCAGTTGTTAGGGTTGGACTGCTCTGAGGCTTCCCTACCATGTAAACATATCAGCCCGGGGCAGCGTCCAGGCGGGCACAGAGCCGCAACCGCTGTGTGCACCACGAGCGAGGCCCCCACGTCTGCAACGCGTTTGAACCCCGGTCTCTGCACTTCATTTTTCTTGACCCTGTGCATCAGCAACGCTCAGACTTCTAAGAGGGATCCCGGGACAAGTTCTGGCCGGCTCGGGACGTTGCGCTTTGTTCCACCGCACGCCCTGGCTGTGAGCTCGGGTTCTAAGTGTTCAGGGTGGAGGCAGCACGGCCGCTCTGAGGACTGGAGATCACCCCTCTAGCTGAAGGGGAATTAAAGGCCCTTGGTGCTGTCCTAAGGAACACGAGGAGACTTCACAAAGTTCATGGACGATGGAATGAAAAATAAGTTTATTTTGGTGTCAAAAAGGCCTATGTCCATGCATACCAGGGGTCTTCAAAAGATTCATGAAAAAATGGATATTGTGCATGGGTTTCAACATTTTTTTAAAAAAGATTTATTTGAAAGGCAGAGTAATAGAGAAAGGAAGAGGAAGAAATTACTTCCATCTGCCGGGTCACTCCCCAGATGGCTGCTATCGCTGGGGCTGAGCCAGGAGCTCCACTGGGTGTCTCCTGTGGCTGGGAGGGACCCAAGAACTTGTGCCATCTTCTGCTGCCTTCTCAGGTGCAGGGAAGTGGATTGGAAGTGGAGCAGCCGGCACATAAACCGGCACCCATATGGGATGCTGGCATTGCAAGCAGCGGCTTATCTCAATGCATCATAACTCCAGCCACTCAAAATTTCTTGGACCAAAATAAACTTGTTTTTTAATTCCATTTCCCCATGAACTTTTTGAGGTACCATCCTACGTAAGCCCAAAGCTGACCCTAAAAATCTATTCAGTCTTCCAATGACACACACAGGCAACACCACTTCTAAAGTTAGACTCCCACCTGGGCGGTGCTAAAGCTCTCGGGAAGCAGCTGTGCGAAGGGCACACTCTCCAGCCACATACTCAGGCTCCTCTCCCAGAACGCGCCTGACCGAGCCCAGCAAGCCCGAGGGGACACCTCTGAGCTGTCAGCTCGTGTCCAGAGCACAGCCCCCCCAGAGCCCTTGCTGCGGCTCACGTGGCTGCTCCCATGTTCACGCAGGAACACAGTCTTCAGTCTTTTGTTAATGGACTAACGGGAGCGGCTACTTAATCCAACGACGCTTGGAGAAGGGCTCGGATTAGATCGGGTCACTAGGGTGGAGCTGCGTGCTCCCTGTGTCTGGCCATGAGACGACGTCCCCTTGCCACCTCATGACTCTGACAGCAAGAACACCAGCCCCAGAGGCCAGCCCCCCCCCCCCGGGGGGGCGGGGTCTGAGCTTCGGCAATGGCAAGCCAAGGCAGACCTGGGTCCTTTATAAAGCCAGGCGGCCTCAGGCATTTCACTATGGTGACCCTCCGCCAGGTGACACAGCCCTCACAGGCAAGCGACCGGTGTCGGTTAGGAAGCAATGTGACCACAGCAGGCACAGAGCGGACAGCGGAGCCCCTGGCAGTCTTCATGTCTTGTGTGCTGGAAGGGCTCCTGTGGGACCCCAGGCAGCAGGCGCGGCTCGGGTGGATTCCACCCCATGTCCCCCCGGGGAGGCTCCCAGCTGCCGTGGGAAGCACCTGCTGGCGTCATCGCCCAGAAATGTCCTCTCCAGGAACCGGCCATGCTGATGCTCTCTGTCCCTTTAAGGGTCCCAAGATGCCACCAGGGCACCTGTTTTCTGCTTTCCTGGGTTGCACAGCAGGGGGACCTCATTCCAGGGGGACCTGTCTAGAGGCACATGGCCCCCTGGTGACAGGGACAGGCCCTGCACAAGTCCTAGGCGCAGGTTTTGTCTACCTGGCAGCATGGGTAGCCTGGCTGGGAAAGGCGAGCAATCAACCACCCACCGGTTCACTCTCCAAATGCCCACGATGGCCAGGGCTGGGCCAGGCCACCAGGAGCCAGGAACTCCATCCAGGTCTCCCACACGGGTGGCAGGGGCCCAAGTACTTGAGCCGTCATCTGCTGTCTCCCAGGGGGCATCAGCAGGAAGGGAGCTGGGTGGGAAGCAGAGTAGCCACGTCTCTAACGGATACTCCGATACAGGAAGCAGGTGTCCCCTGACATGGCTATACCCACTGCACAATACCCGCCCCAACACGCTTCACCTGCCCGTCTCATGGCATCATACGAAGCGTCACCAAGAGGATCCCTCAGACAAGGCCTCTTTTAAGATTCATTTATTTGAAAGGCAGAGTTACAGGGAGGGGGAGGGAGAGGAGAGAGAGGAGAAAGAGAGAGAGAGAGAGAGAGAGAGAATCTTCTCTTTGCTGGTTCATTCCCCAAGTGGCTGCAATGACTGGGGCTGGGCCAAGTCGAAGCCAGGAGCCAGGAGCTTCCTCCGGGTCTCTCACATGGGTGCAGGGGTCCAAGGGCTTGGGCCATCCTCCACTGCTTTCCCAGGCCACAACAAGGAGCTTGATCGGAAGTTGAGCACCAGGGACTTGAACCAGCACACATAAGGGATAATGGTAATGCAGGCGGTGGCCCTACCCACTATGCCACCGTGCCCGCCCGGGACGGGGCCTCTGAAGAATGACATTCGAGTGGACATTTAACCAGCAGTTAAGATGTCCAAGTCCCACCGCGGATTTCCGGGTTTGACCCACAGCTCCAGTTCCCTGCTCGGGGGTCCTGCTACCGCTGACCCTTGGAGGCAGCAGGGACAGGCATTTGAGGAATAAACAGATGGGATCTCTCTCTCTCTTTCTCTCTCTCTCCCTGTGTCTCTGCCTCTCCAATAAATTAAAAAAATAATAATAAAGAAGAAACGACATTTGAAAGCAATGCTTGGGCTTGTAGGTGGAGGACAGAAAGCTGTTATTCACCCGTTAACGTGCGAATGTTTTCCTATGAAGTCATGGAGCTGCTCATGGGCGGCTATGTCATTTCCTTGGAATAATTAGCTGTGCACAGGGTTGTAAGGGATCCGGAGAGGAGCAGAAGCAGCCTTTTCTAGATGCACCGTAAGTTAAAGGGTCGGACTTCTCTAAGGAGCACAGAGCCTCTAACGGAAGCTGTATGCGACTCTCCAATCCTAGTTTCCCTGCAAAGGAAGCGAGCGGTCTACAGACGAGCCAGGCCAGGCCGTGTGGGTTGGTTGCCCACGGCTGCCTCTTTCTGTCCCCTTTGCAAACGTCACTGAACCCTGTCTTTCTCCAGCGATGTTATTATCGCCGTGCTATGAGAATCCGCACCTTGATTTGCCCCGCGTGAAACATCCGCCCTGGGTCAGGAATAACAAACTCCAAGTTGCTCCGCTCACCTCCAAGGCCACGTTGGAAACCGGCATAAAGCAGATCAGCCCCCCGCCGCACAGCAGCGTGGACAGGACTTGTTTCCAGGGTGAGCTTCACCCTTGTTCGTGAGCACTCTCACGCCTGCGCGGATGCCGGGTCCTTGCAGGTCAGCCCTGCCCTTCGCTTTCTCTGTCTCTCATCTTCCGTTGTTCCCCATTCACCTATGGGCCTGGTTCATGAGCACAGGGGGCTGGGGCTGACTTTACTTCTCCCATGGTATAGCGACTGACGACTGCTAACGAAGTCACATCACCCCGCTCTGCCGATGGGGAGGCTCAAATGCAGGGCGCGAGTGCTGGGTGGTGAGGCCAGCGCACGGGAGAGGCTTTCCGGGATGGCAACCACGTGGCCTCGCGGCTGATCCACCTGCACTGCCTTACTCTGTTGGAGGTGACATTCCTCTCAACGGGGTGGCAGGCTTTCCTTATGTAACCACGAGGACACTGGCAGAGAGTAGCAAAGGCCATTTCTGCACAGAGGCGATGCCCTCCGTCTCAGTACAAACCAAACCACAGGAGTTCCGAGAGGATGTCCCCTGTGCAGGAAGTCCCGGCCCCAACACAGCACTGCACTCAGCAGGGGTGTCCTCCATGAGCGTGGCCATGGCAGAGCATCTAGCATGTCTCTAGGCCACAGGCAGCTCCTACAAAGGTTTCTTCCTCCCTTGCCTGGGTGGCAGAGCTCAACGTGTTCTAAGAACAGGTGTTAGAAAAGTGCACGTGGCCACCCAGGGGGCCAGCTCTGGGTCAGCGCTCAGGGCCATCCTGCCCCCTTTGGGGATCCATTCTTGCATGGCATCCTCACAAGAGAGTATCACGGATACCAGCGGGACATGGTGGCCTTGAATGCCGGCCTCAGATGCCTCTCGGGACCTTGGATGCCACCACGACGCACAAGACACCCACGACCCATCACTGCTTGGCCTCCCTGTAATTCCCGGTTCTCTTCCTCGCCTAATCCTGCAGCCGAAGAGGCTTGGGTGCAGTGACCAGCGGCGGCACTAAGATCTATTAGCATCAGCACCGAGATCTGTATTTTCCCCAATAAAGCACCTCTAACTTGGCCTTGGAGTGATGGTTTCTATCGACCTGGACAAGGGACTTTGTTGGCCACTGTTTGATCTACGGCCTGGGCCATGAGAATGTTCTTAGGAGAAAGTGCTTATGACCAAGTCCATCCTCCTGCATTTTGGTGTGGTCGTGGGGCCAGGTGTACCAAGCCCCCACCAAAGGTTTTCTGCCCTATGGTGTGCTCAGGGTGGATAGGGGCATTGCTGTTTTGCAAAAAGAACATCTGGCACTTTCTATGGCATCAAACACCCAGCAACTCATAAAGAAATGACAAGCGTGCCTGTAAGTGCTTTGAACTGGCGATCAGCACCCTCAGGGGCCCCCCCTTTCCAAAGCTTGTGCCTGGCAGCCAGGTTCTGTCGTCCCTGTGCTGGGTGGAGAGCGGAGAGAGCCACGGGGGGCCCACGCAGGTTCTGTAGAAAACATTGTCAGTTGTATTCCTTTTATAGCATCACATACAGCAAAGGGAGTGGTTGCAAAGGAATGGTGTAGGCCTTCTTTCCACATTCCCATCCATTCATTTGTTTTCATATTCTCTCTCCCTCGTCTCCAGCAAACCTTGCAACCAACACCAGGCTCACCTGTCAGGCCCCGAGACCCCCGATGCTGCCTGGAACCATGCACAACCTGGCCCCGGCCTCTGCACCATCTCCCCAGCCTCGCGGACCTGGGACCTGAGCTCCATAGAGGCCTCCCCCAGCCACAGCCAGGACACAGCCAGGGAGGGAGTGAAAGAGCTGCATTCCTTCCCCACGAAACACAGGATCCAGCTCGCCCACCTCCTTCTGCTCCGGGGCTGGCACAGCCCCTGCTCTCCGGCGACTGCTTCTCCAACTGTTCTCAACCTGAACAGGAAACAGCGAGGGACACAGAGTGCAGAAAGAGATTTGCCCACAACGGCTCCCCATCCATCATTGGCTCAATATTCATGTGTCATTAAAGAAAGCCCCAGAAGCACAAAACCCCACTGCCAAGCACAGGACCCAGAGCACAGGAAAGGGCGCCTGCACATCACACGTGGCCCCAGGCAGGGACAGTGCCTGCTCCACGGCCTGACGTGAGACTGCTATGGACGGGGGCCGCCCACGCAGGCCATGTCGGCAGCCACACCCGAAAGGCACCTCTGCCAGCCACAGCCCCTCCCCGCCCCGGGAGTAGCTTTCCTCGGAGTTCCACGGGGGTGGCGGCTACATGGCGGGGCAGGCACGCGATGAGAGGTCGGTGTGCGATGGGAGAAATCTCTGGATTGCACGCCAGCCACAGCGAACCTGAGCAAGCCCTACGTTCTGGAAAAGTTAGTGTCAATCCACCCGCTCTGACGGAGGCTTCAGCCCGCTGCATGGCGTGTTTCCTGTTAAAACCTCTTCTTGCAGCAGCCCGAGTCTCGCTCGACTCATCTGGGACCCAAAAGCTTCCACGGAAGGAGCCGGGGACCTCGCAGGTGCTCGGCTCGCCGGCGACACCAGGCACAAAGCAAAACGCTGTAGCCATTAGTGTCCACTCTCATTATCATCACAGCCGGGGGTGGGGGCTCAGTTGGACATTTGGGAAGAAGGGACCTGTTGGGGTGGAGGAGGGAAAGAGACGGCGTTTGAAGACCCTGAATACGGACAAGATGTTCGGGAAGATCTGGAAGCAATCAGAGGGAGGAGGCAGCTGGCCGATTAACCTCAGTGGAGAGTCCCGCCTGGCCACGGCCCCGACAGCTGACCGGGAAGGGGACCCAGCAGGAGGAGGAGGTCAGGCGGGTCTCACTTGGAGCGGAGCCAGCCCTGAAAGGACAGTGTGCTTTACAATGTTTTTTTTTTTTTTTTTTTCCACCTCCACTAAGTTTCCTGACTCTAATTGGATCCGCGGTGGTCACAGCAGGTTGCAGTATCTGGCACAGCCACCATCAAGGGCTCTGTCTGCCATCAAAGGCCCCAGATACCAAGACACACATGCACACGCACACACAGACATACGTACAGAGAGAGAGAGAGAGAGAGAGAGAGAGAGCGAGAGAGAGAGGTCTTTCATCTACAGGTTTTCTCCCCAAATGGCTGCAACAGCCGCAGATGGGCCAGGCTGAAGCCAGAAGCTTCCTCTGGGTCCCCAACAAGGGTGCGGGGGCCCAAGGACTTAGGCCATCTTCTGCTGCTTTCCTAAGCACACTAGCAGGGGCTGGATCAGAAGTGGAGCAGCCTGAACTTGAACCAGCACCCATATAGGATGCCAACATGCAGGTAGAGGCTTAACCTTCTATGCCACAGCGCCGGCCCCTGCTCCACTTCTGATCCAGCTCTCTGTTGAGGTGCCTGGCGGAGCAAGCAGAAAATGGCCCAAGTACCTGGGCCCCTGCCACCCCTGTGGGAGACCGGAGGAAGTTCCTGGCTGCTGGCTTTGCCGGAGCCCAGCCCCGGCTATTGTGGCCATTTGGGAGTGAACCACTGGATGGAAGATCTTTGTCTCTCCCTCTTTCTCTGTCACTCTGCCTTAGAAATAAATTAAATATATATATATATATATATTTTGGCACCAACATAAACTTTTAATTCCAGTTTCCACGAGCTTTGCCACGCAACACCTTGTGACGTCGGCATGTCCATTAGCCTCTGTCTATGGAGAGAACGGCAGAGGCCATGGCATTTGCTGGGTGAGGAACATCTGAGCTGCTAAGATGCTCAGTGGGCCCCAGCCTTTGCTTTTGTGTTCAGTGCAAATCTTTTAGGACTTTTAAAACGGAAGGCTTTGTGGCAGCGAAATGCCTGCCTTAGCAACAGCAGCACCTGGCTCATGGAAACATTTTTTCCATCGCAGGAGTTGACGCCGTCCTAACTTGTTGGATGAGCTCCCGCTCTGTGCTCTGTAAGGCTTCACGCGCCGTGGCTCCTGGTACCCACGCCCCACACGGTCAGGATGTGCCCACAGCAAGTTTTAAAACTAAGCTTTCAGAGGAGCTGTCCCCGTAAGCACCGGGTGGTTCAGATGCGAGTGTCCTGACTTCCTGGGCTCAAACGTTGCTCTTGAGTAAAACAAGGGCATGGACTGAGCCCAGAGAGCCAGTGCAGGAACGTGTGCTCTGGTTGCAGGAGTCTCCTGTGGGTGGGAGGGTGGAGGTCTCCTCCCAGCTTGGACGCCGCCGGCTGCCGACTAAGCTTCAGCAAGACGCTCGCTCACCTCGCGCTGGCTGGGCACGGTCCTACCCAAGAGGAGGTCGGGCTGCATCTGAGCATCTCTCGGAGGAAGCGTGAAGTTGTGCCGAAACGCCCGCCAAGTGGAACGTGCCGTGTGCCTCGGACGGAGGAGAGGCCGGCCCGCCGCTCCGATCAGCACATTCCACTGTTTCCTAAAGAAACTCAGGGCCCCGCACTCCCTCCCCAGCCACCCGCTCTTCCTCTCGACTGGAAAGAGCAGGCCCCTCTTCGGTCAAGTGTCAGAAACGCTTAGGATCACGCACAGCTCTGAAAGCCCGAGTCAGGGCGGGAGGGTCGGAGACAATGGGTTCCTCCGAGGTAGGTCATCAGAGACAACACCCGGCCCGAGCACCGAGCGCGGAGTGAAGACCTGCAAGCTCCCCCGACTCCTGACAAAACAGGCCAGGCAGCTTGAAAGAACACAGAGCTCCGAGGAAAAGCGGCAGAGGCGGCAGTAAAAACCACGGGGAAAGCCCGAAACGCTGCCCTCCAAGAAGGGAAGAACAAACAAACGCGCGGATACGTTTGGATGACAAATAGGTAGAGGACTATTTGGCAAACATGAGCACGCACACATCAGCGGCTGCAGATGACACACGGCCCCGGGGAATACAGGAATTTGAGTAATATGCTTCCCGCACCACGGTGCAGTAAAAATGAGTAATTATTTCTTGAAAAATTACCTTGCGCTCAGGGGGATGTCAGAAAGTTGGAAAAAGACCAACAGCATGGGATCGGACCAGGGGAAGGACACAGAAGGAAAAGGCCGGGGAAGAACATCAGTGCACAACGCATGCAACTGTTGGTTTAAGAAAAGCCGCAAGCAAAAGGCGAAAGATTCAGAAAACCAGGGCTGGGTCCGCGAAGAGCGGTGTGCCTTTACAGGACCAGAGCGGGTTTAGGGCAGGACCTGGCAGCCCGCTAAGTGCGTTTGGAGGCCTGCAGGGGTGGGGTAGGCCTGCAGGGGTGGGGTGGACCTCGCAGCCTCTCCTGGGAGAGATTGCATTTTGGGTGTTCTGCCAAGGTTCATGGTGTGTGTGTGTGTGTGTGCGCACGTGCTAAAACAGAAATCACAAGCAACAGGGGTACTCGGCGGGGTCTGGAAGGTGTTAACAGTCTGCCAGCACCTGGATCTGGGTCCACACCGCACTCAGGGCCTGGAAGCCAGGGTCCCAGCATGCATACGTGATACCCAGGGCGGGGAGGCCCCGGGAGACACTCGGTCAGCGGCACACACATCCGTACAAGGGTCCACCGCAGACAACGCGGAGCGAGCACCCAGGCCCAGCGGGGGGTGGGCGCCGGTGTTTTCCATCCCACCTGGAAGCGTCCTCGGAGCAGGTGACCCAAGACGACATTGAACCCATGAAACTCCCTCCACCTCCCCCGTTCTGGAACAAGCCGGCCCAGGGGAAGGTGAGCGGAAGCGTCGGGCTGACGGCCGGCACCGCCCATCACGCAGGTGGCCGTTCAGGCAGGTGGACTTCGGAGTTGAGGGCCCAGCCGTGCGCCCGGCTCCCTCCTGGCCTCTGCCCCAAGACCTCTCTCTCAAGGAGGCCGCCTTGGGCAACAGGGCTTCCCCGGGGGGGGCCTGGTTGTCTACTTCCCACAGTTCATCTCCGCCCGCTGCCGCACGCCCTGGCGCGTCTACCGCCCCCTGGCTGGAACACACGTGTACTGCACGATGCCCCCATATTTCACTGACTCAGGGCGCCAATCTGTGGAGCCCGAATCTTTTCAGACTTGCAGAAGCAAACAACACCTGCATCCTAGAGGGCGTGGCGCTGTTCCCGTCTCCTTCCCCTTTCCTGCCCCGTTTCCATATTTTTTGCCCCCTTAACCATTTCACACAAGTTTTAAGCGCATGCCTTTGATTGACACGTGGCGAAGGTGCAGGTGGTGCTTCCGTGCACAGAGGCAGCGTATAGTGAGCAGATCAGGGTAACGCACCCATCACCCCGACACCTATCGTCTCCACATGCTGGGGCATTCCAACTCCTTTCCATTAGGGACTTGGAAATGTCCAGTTTAGGGCTTGGCCTAGTGGTGTAGCAGGTTCGGCTGCTGTCTGTGATGCCCGCATCCCCTGTGGGCGCCGGTTTGATCCCCAGCTGCTCCACTTCTGGCTCAGCTCCCTGCCAATGCTCCTGGGAAAGCAGTGGAAGATGACCCCGTGCTGCCAGCCACGTGGGAGACCCAGAGGATGAAGCTTCAGGCCCAGCCAATGCGACCATTTAGGGAATGGCAAATGGACAATCTGTGTCTCCTTCTCTCTCCAACTCCACTTACCAACTAAAAAAGTCTCATCTCATAGTCACCGCGTGTGGCTGATGCCCGTGATGATGGTGATGGTGGTGGTGGTGCTAACTCAGGACGCCCGTGCTGTTGCCCAGACACGCGCCCAGCAAGCTGGGAGCCAGGGTCCATCCTGAGAGTGCGTGCTGGTGATGATAATGCCACTCGACCTGCCTGTCCCCAAGGACACCTCAGACCTGCAGAGTCCGTGTCCAGGATGGAGAGGCTGGCACACCTGTGCCAGTGCCTTGTCCTTGTCCCTGGAGCCCGCGCAGCATCCAGGAGGAAAGGTGCCCAGATGACTTCCTTCATCTATCGCTAGGAAGCCAAGAACATTCTTGGCTGACACTGCAAACAGCATATTTGGGACCCCTGCCCTGTTCTGCCTGCCACAGTGGAAAAATAATCGTGTGAGCTGGAAAGCTCCGTGTCTAGCAGGATTTTAGCTGGCCCCAGAAATGACCCAAGTGTGCTAGCCAGAGGGGGTTAGCTCACAAAGCAGTTAACTTTCCTGGTTCTGAATCCATCTCTGTCTCCTAACCCGGTCCTAGTGAATGATAAATGCCCGGAGCAGCCCGACAAACACCTGGGCAGTGCTGTTTCCATGGCGACACAGGAAGAGAAGCCGCCAAAAAAAAAAAAAAAAAAAATCCCTGATCCTGGAATGAGGATACGAGTGTGCCAGGCTGCCTGGGTCACCCGAGGACGCGTTCCCTGGCCTCGCTTAATCTCAGGCTGCCGCCCCGGAAGATGGGCAGCCCCTGCACGTGCTGGGAGGTTCAAAGGAGGTCATTCATTCTCCACCCCCATGGCTCATATTTACAGGGCGCGGACGACGCTCCAGGCTTTTACAAACGCTCCAGGTAGCCTGTGCTCACCCCCGCCCCAAGGAGATCTGTGTGAGGATGAGAAACTTGAGGCTTAGCCGTGGTTAACTGTGCTTTTTAACTTGTTATGTACTTGACACACACACACACACACACACGTCTGCTGGTTTACTCCCCACATGCCCGCAAAGGTGAGACTGGGCTGCGCTGAAGCCAGGAGCTCAGAACTCAGTCCCACGGGTGTGGCAGGAACCCAGTGCCTCGAGCCATCCCCTGCTGCCTCCCAGAGAGTGCATTAGCGGGGAGCTGGAGGAGCTAGGGTAGAGTTTTGAACCCAGGCACTCTGACGCGGGGGTGGGCACCGTGACTGCTGGCTACCTGCCACCCTGGAGGTTAAATAACTAATCCATGCTGCGTCACATGGCTAGCCAGTGATGAGCCAGGATTTGAATTCAGACCCAAGAGACGTTGGCACCTGCGGTTCTCACCAGCACAAGCTGCAGCTTGTAAGTGCTTCAGATGGGGCTTTGCCTGCCTCTCTGTGGCCACGTTTCGAATGCAGAACCCTTGGAATGAAATAAGACGCTTAGGACGCTGTGTGAAAACGCAGAGCTCCATCCTTGCCTGACGGCCTCAGGGGGGCCTTTGTGTAAAACTGCTCGGACAGGGAGCCCCGGGTTCACGGCTTCCTGAGGACACATCCCACATGAGCATTAACATACCACGCCATCCCCCAACAAGACATCAGGGCTGTTCAAGGTCACGGAGTCTGTTACTGGCAGGGCGGAGCACTCGGGTAAACGACCTCTGGTTCTTCACCTACAAAGTGGGAGGTGTGGGCTGGATCATGGCCAAGGTTTCCTTGGGTTCTAGAACACTCGGTGGGCCACAGACTCCAGCAGCCACGCTCCCCGCTGGAACAGGGTCAAGAAGAGGGGTCAGGTGTGGCCAAGACCCACGCAGAAGCAGAGGTGTGTGGAGGGGGCATGGCCTTGTCCAGGCGTCTCCCCACAGCCTGTACCCCGAGATGCCAGCCGGCCCCTTCTCGGTCTAGCCACGTCACGGGGGAGGAGGTGACCGTGTGGCTTCAGCTCCTCCACTTTTCTGAGCCAGTGCACCTGGCTCACCGTGGGTGACGTGGAATCACTACTGAATTTCATAACCCTAAGGCTGACCGACAAGGGCATACACGCTGCAGAGTTCCTTTCCTGTAACTGCTGCTGCCGCTAATAGAGCCCGTAGCTAAGAGCTTCCTACACAGCGGGCAGAGCAGGAAACGCCTCAGAGAACTGTATTCGGGACTCACAACAGGGGCCGATGTCCTGGTGCGCTGGGTTAAACCACAGCCTGCACAACCGGCATCTCTTCTGGAGCGCCGGCTAAGTCCTGGATGCTCGGCTTCCGATCCAGCTCCCGGCTAATGCACCTGGGAAAGCAGCAGCAGATGGCCCAAGCGCTAGGCCCACTGCCACCCAGGTGGGAGACCCAGAGGGAGTTCCACGCTCCTAACGTCAGCCTGGCTCGGGTCTGGCCATTGTAGCCATTGGGGGAGCAAACCAGTGGATGGAAGATCTTTCTCTCTCTCTGCAAATAAATACATACTTAAAAAACCACAACAATCTATGGGGCAAGTATTCTTACCCACATTTTTGTTGGGGAAGTTCAGAGAGGCTCAGTAAGTCACCCAAGGCTGAACAGGCGCAGCGAGTGTACAGGACGGGACCAGCCTCGCTCCAGAGTGGGCGCTGGTCCCATTCCAGAACATTCACCCCAACTTCCGATGGAGGCCCCTGGATTCCGGCCCTTGGGGTGGCGAGTGGACTCACTCACATGTTGCGGCCTGTCTTACTGGTCTGGGCAGAGCTGCAGGTGAGGGAGGGCTTAGAGGGCAAACAGGAAGACGTCCAGCCCCAGGTACCAGGAGTCAGAGCTCAGGAGAAGGGGCTCAGCAGGGCCCCGGGGTCTCCAGGGCAACAGGGGAAGAGAATGGGAGAGGGGATTCGGGAGGAGAGGGTCTCCATGAGCTCACGCAAGAAGCAGGACTGCGTGAGGCTGATGGTTGGTCGGGGTTCAAGGTCTCTGGCACGCACAGGACCTCTGAGTTCATGGTTTTGCCTCCCTTTCAAAAGGGGACTCACCAAATCCTACTTCCGGCTTTGAGAGCCTGAGTGCCCCCCAGCCTGGCTCCTGGCGTCTGGGGAAGCAGGTGCGGTTGGGGGAAGAGGCCGCAGGCAGGCTGGAAGGCAGAGCAGCCCCCCGGGGATGTGTGCTGGGAGGAATGACAGTGACAGAGGGACTGCGACTGGGAGAAAGGAAGGCCGCTTCCTGCCCTGTGTCTCCCAGGACCCACCCCAGACGCCGGCGGCGAGAACGCGCCCTGCGTTCACCTTGAAGAGGCTGTGTCCAATGTCTACAACCCACTGCACCGGTGGGGCCGCAGTCCACGGGCCACGTGGGGAAGGCCCCCGAGGATGTCTTTCTCTTTCTTTACAAACGCTTCTGGCATGTTCCCCAGTGGGTTTGTTACTGCAGGAGGACGGTGGCTAGTTCACAAATAGTCAACTCTACACGTGGCTGTACGTACACACTATTCACACCCGGGTAATGGGTCTATGACTGCGTGACTATATAAACATGACTCATGCGTACACACACACACATGTACACCTGCCTGCAGGTATAGATAGATACCTATAGCTCTGACACACACATGGGCAGACTTCTTTATTGAAAAATCAATAAAGAGCTGGAATTTGGTGTAGTGGTTAAGGTGCCGGTTAGGGCGCCTGCATCCTACAACAGAGCACCTGGGTTCAGTCCCTGGCTCCGGCTCCTCACGCAGCCTCCTGCTAAGGCAGACCCTGGGAGGCGGTGGCAATGGTCGGAGTCGTCGGACTCCCGCCCCCGGCTTGGGAGACTGGATTGAGTTTCTGGCTCCCAGCTTCAGTCTCCGAGCCATTGCAGGCATTTGGGAGTGAAATGGCAGATGGGAGTTCTGTCTGTGCCTCTCAGAAACAAACACACACCTGTGAGGCTGTCACCTTAGGAGGAAGGAGGTTAAATCCAGGAGGATTTTCAGGTTCAAGGTTTTGATTTTTTTTCTTGTGTACATTTCCCTCGATTTGAATGCTAGATCAGAGCATTGCGTCATTTCTCCCAGTTGCCAGGCCAGTGTTTGCAGCTAGGGTTGGAGGAGGAGGAAGAGAAAGAAGCTGAAGCGATGTGACCGTTCGCGATGCGTGGATCTTAGCTCACGACCAGACCGCAGAGGAGGATGATGGGATGAGGAAGAACAACACTCCCTGGGTACTTGGTGAGAGTGTTGTTTGCGTAGTCCATACTTGGACGTCTCGGTACCTGTTCTTGGTGTGATGCTACTGTTGTGGTCACATTTCTTAAAGCTCCATCCTTGAATGCTAAACACCAAAGCATCGGCAGGTTTGCACAGCCACAGTTGAGGGGGACCCACGCGGAGCATGGTTGGTCACGAAGGGACAACGCTGACGACGAGTACCGGGGGCGTGGAGTCCGCCATCCCCTCCCCTCTGCCTTTGTGTTGTGAAAACAGAAAACTCAAACAACCGCGTGTGAGGAAGACGACAAATCGACCGAACACGAATCTGTGTCTTTTGAGGAAACCCCAACCTTGGCCGTCAGAGTCACGTGACTAGACAGGCAAAGGCAGTCGCTGGGCGTGCGAGTGAGTGCCCACGACTGCTGGGTTTGCTTAGGGTCCACGTCCTCGGAGGGAGAACGTTGGGGACCAGACAGCGAGCAGTTAGGGACTGGGGCTGCTTTGCTGTTGGCAAGAGTTCTCAAGCAAAAATACGTCCCTGAAACAGGATCGCAGTGCTCCCTGGGCAGCCAAGGAGCCTCGCGACGCAACACTGATGAGTTTGGGTCAACGAGTCAGGAGCACGCAGTGCCAATCTCCTTCAAAACACACGCGTCTAAAAATCGCAGGGCAAACGTCCTATTGCAACATGTGCTGAGCTGAAACGCCTCGGAAGCCGCAGGACAGCCACCGAGCCCAAGTGGGCCCCTGCCTGGCCCCTGAGACCGGCCTGGACTTCTCTGGGTCACCCCTGTCTTCTGTGAACGCCCCCCCACCAGGCCAGACCCACAGCCACGTCGGATGCACAAGACACATGACAAGACACATCCAGAGATGAGCCTTCTGGTCTCCGTTACTGCCCAGGTTGATGAGAAATAAAATTCTGGGAGACTCCACTTGGAAACCACTTACTGGCAAAGCCACACAGCGCTGTTGGCTTGGTCTTTGCCTGTGTTGGGAGCCGTTAACACAGAGCAAATGAAAAGGGGTGGAACGGGGCGGGCGGGCGGACTTCCTGTCGCTCAGCCCCAGGCCTCCCACTAGGGCCAGACAGACCCCAGCAGCCATCATCCGGACTGGCTCAGGTGCACCTCCCTTCGCACAAAGCTGTTGACAAAGATGCTCTGCCGGGTTACAGAGTTCCCAGCCCCAGGGCCTGTGTCCCAAGCTTGGCAGAAGTCACAGGAAGAGGAGCCACAAAGGCCGCTGTTGCTACCCAGCCCGGCCTAGCGCAGGGACCCTGGGCAGCCAGACCCAGAGTGGGCCGTGAAACTACAGCAGGCGCGCTCCTCACCTGGCCTGGGAGCCCGAGCGACGAAGTTCTTGGTGCTGGAAACCATGCACCCTGCAGCGGGGCCTCGCAGGAGGGCGCTGGGGGGTGTGAGTGCCACCCATGGGTGTTCTGGGTCCCGAATCCCAGGGCCGACCCCAGCTGGCACCTAGAACTCTGCTGCCGTGGGCAGCTTCCCCACAAGACCCCATCCTTGACTCAAGTTGCGAAACTGGGTATCGGTCACCTTGGTTTCCCAAGTCTGAGGCTCCGTTGGGCATGGGCCGTGCCCACTCAAAGCCACTGCCTTACAGTGCCCTTGTCCCCTTCGGATTCTCGCCCCAGCAGTGACTGCACTCACAGGCCAGGATCACTCATCTGACTACGCCAGCAGAGAGCCAGCACTTCCCAGTGTCGCCAGAAGCCACAGCTTGACGGCGGGGGCACGAGTTCCCGAGACCTGGCCCCTCCAGCCACGCCCTCTCTGCCTTGTTGCTGACTGTGTCCCTAAGACGCCGAGAAGCAAGGGCTTGACGCGCTGTGCGCCCACTCAAGGCCCCACGGACACGGACACGCATGGGTCATGGCGTCTACCAGAGCCAGACACAAAGTGGATGAGTACATCGGCAAGGGTGCTGGAACGCGGAACTGCAAATCCCCCCCCCCCCCGCCCCGAGATTCTCCACGGGGAAGCCCAGCTGGGGCTCCGAGGCGGCGGATTGTGGAACCACCTGGGGTGGGAAGGGAGTTTCGCTTTAGGTTTGATTCAGAGCCCAGGCACCTGCACTGGGCAAAACCTCCTGGCCCCCAGGGCTGAAGCGGGTGTTTCTGGGAACCTGTGCGGCTCCAAGGCCATTCCCTACGAGTGTCCCGCCGTGGGCCCGCAGCACCAAGCCCGTGACCCCGAGTGTCCACTTCTGAGCGTCCTCAGCTCTCGGGCCCCGCCCACCACACACTGCCCGGTTTCCGGCTTCCGCTGTGATGTCACCCTCCCCTGCCGGAGGCAACAGGTGACACTGGACCTGTTTAAGGCAGGGGTAGCCCAGGGCCACGGAATGTTGGTCCTCGGGGCCAAACCAGGCACACGGCGGTCAATGCTGGGCGGAACACAGTGTTGTGTTTGAAGCGAACATTTGAAGTCGAATTTGATTGTTTTCAGGTGTGATACGGTAGGAGCTATCCATACATCAAGAGGATTATGGAAAAGTGGAATTAAAACATCAGTTTCTTTTGGTGCAAAGAAATCTTGAAATCCGTGCGTGGTTTTTCCTCACACACATTCCCCATGAACTTTTGGAAGATGCTGTGTCAATGTGCATGCATGAAATTCATGGCTGGCCACGTCTTTCCCACCACCGTGTGTCCCTGCTTCCTGGGGCAGCTGAGACCCCCGCTCCACAGCTACCTGGGACCCATCTGCTGGATTAGCCCGTGCCCCAGCTGGGCCCCCAACTGCGAGCCTTGGCGTTGGACGGGAAGGGAGACGCAGCGGGGACTGGGGTGTTTCACGTAGGGCCGGGCCCCAGAGCTCAGAGCGGGGTGGAGGAAGCCTGAGAGTCCCCTGACACAGCCTGGCTCCAAGCCATAAGAGTGGCTCTCTTCAAGGCTGGTGCTGCAGCACAACTGGTTAAGCTGCCACCGGCATCCCTAGGGGCGCTGGTTCGAGTCCTGGCTGCTCCACTTCCAATCCAGCTTCCTGTTCATGGCCCGGGAAAGCAGCAGAAGATGGCCCAAGTGCTGTGTCCCTCCCATCCTTGTGGGAGACTCGGAAGAAGGTCCTGGCCCCATGCTGGCTGTTGTGGCCATCTGGGGAGTGAACCAGTGCATGGAAGGTCTCTCTCTCTCTCTCTCTCTCTGCTATGCTTTCAAATAATTTTTTTCAAACAATAGTTATCTTCATGGTACCACCTATTGTGCCTGTTTCCCAGGGTGCTAACCTGGGCCCCACAGGCCCATTTGCTGCTAGAAATCGGGCTTTGGTGACAACCACAGCCACCCCAACCTCTGTGCTATTTGCCCTGCCTGAGGCACCTGCTCTTTCCACCCCCCCCATTCTGCCCCACTCCCCCGGCTCTCTAACAGCTGCCCCTGCCCGGGCAGTGGGCCCTCTCCCCCCGCCTCACCTATCGCCTGCTCCCCCTGCCTCGGTATCCCCTCCACCTTGGAGCACCGCTTATATCCTTAAGTGCAGTTAGATTGTCGGCGGTTCCTCTGCCTGCACTGGCCAGCTGGAGGCCCAGCACGGGCTCCGTATGGAGGACAGAGCTTTCTTCTGGTGCACGGCTTTAGGGGTTCATAGCCCCAGAGGGGGCAGGCCCCTGGCTTAGCCTCCTGGTGAGGCTCGGACGGCAGGCGTGGTACAGGTGTGGAGAAGGGGTCACTTGCTGAGCCAGGAAGCAGAGTGCCGGCCCAGCCTGGCCTTTGCAGGGACCACAGTGTCCCAGCCACCCCAGGCCTCCCTTTGGGCCCAAGTCTTAGACAGCATGATGGGGCGAAGGTCACACCCTCCCAGCACCACCAGCGCACGGCCCTGACAGGGGAGCTGGTGTCCCAGCTCCAGCGATGCCTCGGTAGCTGATCTACTAGTGAGTTATCTCCAGCAGTCAGGTGGCGGCTGGCAGAGCCTCCCCGGCCACTGGAAGCTTCTAAGAAAGCTACGCCCCTTACGTTAGGGATCAGGCCTGGGAAGCCCTGGCTTCACGCTGTCTAGATCACTTCACGCGCTGGGAGGAATGGCCTGCCTGGGCCCACTCTGTTATTCCGAAGATTGGTTGCCTTTCATTCATGCGATTGGAGGAAAAAAAGTCACTAAGGGAGCAGGAAGAGCCTTCCTCCTCCTGGTTACAGAACTGAAGGCGAGGAGTGAGCAGGAGGCTCCGTGGTGGCCCCCAGGCCCCAGGTCCCCCCGGAACCTGTGACTGTGACCTTCTTTGGATAAAGGGTCTTGCAGGATTAGTTAAGGGTTCCGAGATAAGTGGGCCTGGACTTCCATGGCAAGGGCCCCCGCAGGAGGAGAAATGAACAGGCTGGGGCAGGCCACGGAGAGGCCGGGGTGGACTCCAAGCCTTCCTGCTGCGGCCAACGGAATGGCGGGAGCGTCGGGCCTGTGGGTCACAGAGACCCAACTTGTCGGCCTTTGTGACAGCAGCCCTGGGACAGGAGCCTGCGTCCAAGAGGAGCAGCAGGTGCGGCCGGGTGGGCAGGCAGGGAAACCAAGGCGGCCTCCTCTGAGAGGAAGCCAAGAAGCTTCGCAGAATCTCCGAAAGCTCTGGCATCCGGGGCTTCTCTCGAGAGCCTGCCGCAATGTGGTTATCCCCAGAGATGCTCAGGACTCGGCTTGGAGCCAGCCACTTGCTCCTGGAGCCTGCCTTATCCAAGATGGACGTTATGATGGGGGAGCGCCCCGACATGCTGCATCGCCCAGACGGACAAGCTGCCCCCGAGGACCCAGCTCAGGTGTTCACGGAGCATCTACTGGACCGGAGCATCTGGCTGGGACGCAGGCTGTCCCCGCGTGACCGGCCACCTTTGCTGCCGTGAGCCCCAGGAGCAGTCCGGGTCTCGTTCGCCCTCTGGCTCCGTCTCACACGTAACCAACTCCGGC
This sequence comes from Lepus europaeus, assembly GCF_033115175.1. Taxonomy (NCBI): domain Eukaryota; kingdom Metazoa; phylum Chordata; class Mammalia; order Lagomorpha; family Leporidae; genus Lepus; species Lepus europaeus. Next base: position 122,347,930 of record NC_084834.1, on the reverse strand, counting down.
TATTTTTATCTGCCTGGCAAAGCCCCACAGAGGAGGAATGCATTCCTACAAACGCTGCAAAGGAGACAGGGAGCTATGGAAGCCTTTCCCTGGGCGGCCGCCGTGCCGACTCTCGAGTGTGGAGATAGATGCTCTCAGCAAGTGGAAGGCAGCAGCCGGGCGGGGGCACAGCCCCGCACGCAGGCTCAGCCCCGCACGCAGGCTCTGCGGGTTCTATTTATGGCAAGACGGCTGCACACAGCGATGGAGGAAGAACACAGCACAAAACGCACACCCAAAGCAGGAACACAAATGCCTCCTTGGGACGGCACCACCCACGGTGGGACAGACAGCTAAGTGCCAGCAGGGCGTTCCCCTGCACCGCCCCAGCAGCAGGGGGCAGCTGCCTCAGGCCCCGCCCCCACCACGGGGGGGGCACACACATGCATGCACACACACACGCTTGCACGCACACACACGCATGCACGCCGGCCCGACTGGGCAGTGGACTCACAGTTCTGAGCACAGGAAGTGCAGGCTGCCCACGTTGTCAATGTAGTTGGCAGGGCTGAGCCAAGGCAGGACCAGTAGCAGGAGCGCCTTCATGGTCCCCGCCGGGCGCTGCTTCTCCCTGGCCGCCGGCCCTTTAAACACACAGGGCCATGTGCGCACAGGGCCGGCTGCTGGCTGAGAGCCTGCCTTGCCCAGCCTCTGTGTGCAGCCCCGCAGGTGAATGCTGGGGCTCTCAGGGGATCACGCTGTGGCCGGCTGGGGCCCAGGCTGCCAGCGAGAGGCACCGGCCCCGCCTGCAGGGCTCAGACTGGCTCTCGGGAAGCAGCTGGTCTGTTGACATCACCGGCCGGGGACAGGCAGGCTGTGTGGGAGCTTGGCACGGCACACGCTGGTCCCCACAGTGTGGACAGCAGAGCGAGCGATCGGAGCAGCGCTTGTGGCAGACCCTGACCCCGAGAACTGGCCCCCTCCCGGGCGGGCGCAGCACAGCCCCTCCGCTGCCGCCGCCATCCTGACCGGCTGGCGGCTTGGCTGTGCTGGACAGCGGCTGTCCGCTCTCTGAGGGCGACATGAAGTCCCCACCAAGCAGGTCCCTGAGCGAGCGGTGACGGCAGGGGCCGCCCCTCCCCCGCCCCTGGCCTTGGTCACCTCTCCCGGGGGATGCAGCTGCAACACTGGGCCTTGTCACCCCTCCAGCTTTGGGGACTGCCACTCGAGAGCAGGGGTGGGGACCCCTTTTTTCCCACCAGGGGCCACGGGGGTATCTACAACATCACACAACATTCGCAACCTCAAAACGAGCCGGCTGCAGACTTCGCAATGTTCCCGTCCCGCCCTGCTGCCTTGGAGACGCCAGAACGCGTGATTCCGTGGGCCTCACGTGGCCCACGGGCTGGATGTTCCCCACGCCTGTTCTGGACCGACGGCCCCTAATATCGCAATGCCCCGGCTCCTGGAGGAGCCCCCAGTCCCCCTCTCCCCACCCCGGATGCAAGAGACCGAAGCCCATTTTGCCAAGTCAGGGCCTAAAAGTGGCTCAAATGACTACCAAGCAATCTGGCAAACTAGACTGGGTAGGAAGCTGTCCAGGAGAACTCGAGGAGGAGATGAGGGGCCCCGGGAGAGCGGCCCCGGGCTCTGCACTGACCTGCGGGCAGGCTGAGGGCGTGCACGGATGGACGGTGGGCCTTCTGAATGCGCACACCCCACTGCTCAGCTCGGCTCAGAGGTAAGCAGCCCGGGGAAAGCGCCGTGCCGAGGCCCAAGTCTGAACTCTGGTTCTGGGTGAGGATGGGACGCGAGAGCGACTCAGAGCAGGTGCAAAGCGGCCCTCGGGAAGCAGGCTTGGCGGCCAGGCGTCTGAGTGCTGGCTCTGCCGCGTTCTCGCCGGGTGACACGGGGCCTGGGGCTGGCCCTCCCTGAGCCCCCGTGCCCACATCGCTTGTCTCAGAGCATCCTCAGAAAGCAGGCATCAGATGCCATCCTAATTAGTGTATCCCTGTAGGGACACAAATCTCAACTTCGAACGATCATGCATTGCTCTCGTGTTTTCTTGCCACTAGGCCCTAGAGCCAGCCCTTGCACCCCGGCTGTCCTATTTGTCCCTCAATGTCATTACCCATCACCTCCTGCTTTCTCGTTTCTTTTTCCTTCACTCAACAGAGGCTGGAAGGAGGGGGGCAGCAGGACAAACCGGGTTCAGGGTTGGAAAGCTGCAGTGAGGGGGTACGCCCACCGGGGCACCATGACTGTGCAGAGGTCCAGCCCGCGGGCAGGGCCGCTGGGCGTGGGAGCAGGCCTGCCTCTCTGCGGACAGCGGTACGCCCTGGTGTCTTCCTCCCTGCGGGCAGCGAGCCCCGTCTGGGCTGCCCCACACAGAAACAAGGGCCGACAAAATCCAGGGTACACGGCCATGAACGAAGCTAACCAAGGAATATTCAGGGGGCCTCCAGCCAGCCGTGTCGCGGGCCAACCACATCGCGTTCTCACACGGCCGCTTTTCAAAATACCAGTGATCTCTTCGTGCTGGTGAACTCTTACGGAGGGTTGGCCTTAGCATCCCCTACGTGTGTTTTCAATTTCTCTCCTTCACCTTCCAAAGTTCTGTCCTCCAAGGCAGACAGCACGGCTTGGACAGGTGTCTTGGACAGCCCTTTTCACCCAGGGCCCAGCCTGTCGGGGGTCCTTGATAAGTATCATCTGTGCCGATGGTGGTTCACACACCGGGGAGGTGGCCTTGGTCCCGAGGTCGGGCTCACACAGGGTTCAGGAAGTCATGTTTCATCCTGGAGAGCCTCTCGTCACTGGACCCGCTACTGACCATGGCCTCTGCTGGGGAAGGCTGCCGGTCAACGGGACAAGCCCACCACCTGCCTGGGAGTTCTTTGCAGCAGAGCTGGGCAGGGGAGTAGCCCTGTGTGACGGGAGTAGCCCCATTAGACACCAGGGGACACGCTGATGGGAGCAGCCCATGCATGGGAGTCCATGTTCCCTAAATGAGGCAGAAGGCAACAGTAGAAGATTCCAAACTCCAGCTTCCAAGTTCACGGCTGCTTCCAGAGCAGGGCTCCTGGGCTGGAATCGGAAAAGCTGTCCATGCAGCCGGGGGTCGTGCCAGTCAGGCAGCCCCCCAGGCAAGGCCGAGAACGTCCCTTAAGGATTGACGCTGAGCTCAGTGCTGGGGCTGAGGTAATGGCCTGGATTCTGACGGCTCGCCGCCTTCGTTCAAGGACGTGTCACGGCTGCCTGCCTGCACCCCGGACTCAAGTCCAGTGTCGGTCACGGCGAGATCCCAGACAGGGCAGTGAGCCGACTCCACGGCAGAGTGTAATGACTGCTAGCAGCACCACACTGTGCATCTGAGACTCGCTGGGAGATTGGAGGTGTTCTCACCATATAAACTGTCAGGATGTGAGGTCACGCATATTCATTAGCTTGCTGTAGCCATTCCACATTTCACATTTCAAAGCATCGTGTGCACCATAAATATATACATAATTTTGGTCGATCATAAAAATAGTTACAAGGCTCCCTACGTCCTTTATGTGCGTATTTACTGAATAAAGTGATATTAAAGAACCAGGGGACAATGCCAAGTTCATAGTGCAGGGCCAGCCTCCAGCACTCCTGTACCAGCAGGTGCCAACCTGCAGGCCTCACCCAGGAGCTGCAGGAAGACTTGGCCCTGGTGACCTGAGCGTGCCGGCTGGGGGGCTCCAGAGGCACTTGGCACTTCGCCTCCCAGCACCCCTCCTAAGGGCAGGAGGGTGGTCCCAGGAGGGGCCAAGGGCCAGCTGCTGGGTGAGCTCCAAGTTCTCAGCCCTGGCCCAGGCGTGCCCGGGCGGGGGTGGAGGAAGGGTGCGCTGAGCCTGGCGTGACTAATGCATACCAGGTATTTTTGGAAACACCGGTGTCAACCTACTTAGGAAGCGGAAGTGTGGAAGGGCTCACGAGCAGGTGTGAGGCCCACAGCTCAGTGAGGCAGTGGCCTCCGCCCGAGACGCCTCTGGAGCCCCGTGGGGGGATGACTCGATTTTGGCCATTCTGGGGTCCTCCCATCATGGTCCTTTTCCTAGTGTGCACGGCTTTCTCAGCTGAGTGCCCACCAAGCCTTCATCCCACGCTTCCTCGAGGGGCGTGGGTCCCACTGGCTGGCCGTGTGCTGTGTCATTTCTCTCCCCGAGACCCCGTAGGAACCCAAGGCCTCTGCCCAGCCCTGCCCCTGCCCATCCCTGCTCTGGCCACACCCTCGGATCCAGGCAGTTACCTCCCAGGGCACAAGGGACCTTGGAAATGCGGTTCACTGGGGCCGGGGGCTGAGAAGACCGCCTAGGCTCGTCCAGGTGGGCCCAGCGTAGGCACCTGGGTCCTTAAGAGCGGCCTGAGGTCTGAGCCACAGCAGGTGTGGAGATGACAGAGGAGAGACCAGGGCAGACTGGACAGCGCCAGCCACTGGCTCAGGAGCCGGAGGAAGGCGCCATAGCCGAGGAAGGCAGGCGGCTCGGGGAGGCGACGCAAGGGGCTGACCCCTCGGGGCTGGTCTAGGGCAGCTGTGCGGGGCTCCCTCCCACCCCGCTGCAGCAGAACAACCCCCCAGGCTTGCATGGCCTGAAGTCACAAGGGTTGCGATTGCTAGGGCAGCCACGGGGGACGCGTACAGCTCACAACCTGCGGGTCACGACAGCCATGCCAGGGTTGGTGGCCTCTGGGGGAACCTTTCTCCTGCCCCGCCCCTCCCCCACACCACACGGCCTTGCTCTTGGCCTTGACTTTGGACCAGCACCTGTCAGCACCGAGCCTGCCTCTGGCCCTGGACCCACCTGCCTCCTGACAGTGCCTCTCACTCAGGAACACTCTCCCATGACCCCTGGGGCCAAAAAGCCCAGTGTCAGGAGACAGCCAGCGGCAACCACAAACCCAGGATGATGGCCCTGGCTCAGCAGATTGGGGGGGAAGGGAGTCCCCCGCCATAAGTGGCAGAGAAAACCCGTGCTAAGCATCACAGCCAGGCCACGGCCTTCGGTGCAAACCTGCATCCTGGAAGATCCACGCGTGTCCCGAAGCCAGGACCCAAGGTGTGTGACCTCCGACACAGAGCAGGGCACCTTGCCCTTGTCACCACACGAGGTAAACGCGCACTTCCAAACGTCCTTGCACAACATAACTGGAACTATCGATCACCGCAGTGCCGAGAGCATTCCTGGGGTGGAACAGGACCGGGGCCGCCCCGAGGCCAGCCACACAGAGCGCCCACCCTGACCCGCGGTCGGGAGCACACCGTCTTCCCGGCTTGGCAGAAGTGAGCGGGAGACTTGGAAGACAACGCTCCGCTCACTTTCCCCTTGGAGTCCTTAGTTGAAAACACCACCTCGGATCTTCTCAACAAACAACTGGCTCTTGTCCGCTCCCAGCCAGGGGAAATTCTAACTGTCCCGGGTCCAAGTGTGACACGTGGAAGACGGTTAATGCCCGTCTCAGAGACAGCTTCTCACCCTGTCCCTCCCGTGTCTTCCCTGCTCCAAATACACGGACACGAAAGAAGCCAGTCGCACAGGACAAGGCACGCACCAGAGCGAGGTGGAGACGTGGGGCTTGCAAGGGCTGGGGAGGGTGCAGTGGGCAGTGGGCACTGGGTGCGCATGGAGAGAAACAGGTTCTGGAGCGGGGTGTGGTCACAATTGCACAAAACGTAACCATGTTTAATGTCGCTGAACTGTACACTCAAAAATGGCTAAAAATGGTCCATTGTGTTACGTATGTTTCTTCCACAATGAAAAAGCCCACCGTAAACCACACTGCGCGCGCACACACACACACACGCGCGTGCGTGTGCACAACTCTGCCAAGTGCTGCTTCCTCACAGGGACCCACAGCCCCAAACACCCAGAGATCTCCGGCTGTGAACACGTTGTCTCATTGCTTGCAATGGAAAAGACAGAGCAGCAGGCACCCCAGGGAGCACCCAGGGCCCTGGAGGCCGCCTGGCCCTCGGGGCACAGGGGAGCACCAGCTGCCCCCGGAGGGCAGGTGGAGGGGCTCCGGGGGGGGGGGGCAGGACCCACCTGGTCTGAAGGTGCTGCTGCAGGTCGCAGCGCGGCAGCACCTGGGCGCAGTGCCCGGCGAAGGGGCAGGTCACCGGCAGCTTGTCGAGCAGCTTGTGCACCAACACGGTGGACCTCCTGCAGTGCTGCAGCACCAGCGGCAGGCGGTCCACGGGGCAGAAGTCCTTCTCCACCAGGAAGCTGGTGAGGCAGAGCGTGCAGTAGGTGTGGCCGCACGGCGTGTCCAGCGGGTCCACCAGCGCCTGCAGGCAGATGTGGCAAATGAGGTCGTCGTCCACTTCCTCCGCGTATGTGTAGCAGTGGTTCTCCTCGGCGGAGTGGGCTTGGCCGCACACCTCGCACAGGGGCTCCGGGCTGGGGTCCGGCTCCTCGCCGGGGTCCGGCTGGCTCATGGTCAGCGGGCGGACAGTGTCACGGGGAGCTCAGTAGAACAGCATCTCCTTGGGACAGAGCAGGTCTTCGAGGAGCCATGCACAAACCTGAGAGAACGAGACAGTTTAGCCTGGCTTTGGTCCACGCGTGACAGCACTGCCAGTGCCCACCCAAAAGGAACAGACAGGCGCGCAGGCAAGTGATTTGACCCGCTGTGCCTGTTTGACCATTCCTTCCAGCGGGAACAGGGCTGCCTTGGAACATCCCATGTTGCTATGGTAATAGCCACCTGAATAGAGGCACCCACTTCAGAGGACCTGGTTTGACTCCCAGATTCGGCTCCCGACTCCAGCTCCCGCCAACACACACCCTGGGGCACAGAGGTGATGGCTCGAGGGATCGGCTCCTTGCCATCATATAGGAGACCTGGGCTGAGCTCCTGGCTTCCGGGCCGGCCCTGGGCCCGCCCCTCTGTGGTGGACATTTGGGGCATGCACCAGCGATGGGCCATCTTTCTCTTTCTCTCCCTCCCTGGTAAATATTTATAAAAGTCACTTGGGCAATATCTGTGAAGTACTTAGAGGTGCTCAAAGAATCATGCCGTAAGAAATGTAATTTGGTGATAAATAGGCTAGTGATTTGTAAAAATTGTTGTCAGATTAGGGCAGGAAAAACCAGCTAGCATGCTGACGGCTTCCTCTAGCGCCTCTTCTCCATAACTCAGGGGCTTCCTCTAAACCATCGGAGCAGTAAGGGCGCCGTGCCTTCCGCATGGTCACAGGCTCAGCTGGACGCATTCACTCTATGACACAGTGCCTGGGTTCAAATCCCACCCCCCTGTGCCCCCGGGGGTTCAGCGTCTGTGCCATGGGGACACTAAGAGCCCACTCCATAGGGCTGCTTCGATTACGTGAGAAATGATATTCTTAGATGGGTGCCTTGCACTCACTAAATGCTCAGTGAGCACCAGCCCTGCTTCTTTCCTGCATGAAGGTGCTTCAAGAAGCATGTGGAGCATGCAGTTAAAGTCTATTTTGGTGCAAAAATTCGAAACCCATGCATAGTCTTTTCATGATATTCATTTTCATACGTGTTTAAATTTGGGAGGCAGGCCGGCGCCGCGGCTCACTAGGCTAATCCTCCGCCTTGCGGCGCCGGCACACCGGGTTCTAGTCCCGGTCGGGGCACCGATCCTGTCCCGGTTGCCCCTCTTCCAGGCCAGCTCTCTGCTGTGGCCAGGGAGTGCAGTGGAGGATGGCCCAAGTGCTTGGGCCCTGCACCCATATGGGAGACCAGGAGAAGCACCTGGCTCCTGCCATCGGATCAGCGCGGTGCGCCTACCTTGGCAGCCATTGGAGGGTGAACCAACGGCAAAGGAAGACCTTTCTCTCTATCTCTCTCTCTCACTGTCCACTCTGCCTGTCAAAAAAAAAAAAAACAACAACAACAACAAAAAAACAAATAATAAATTTGGGAGGCAGACACAGGCACACATGCACACACATACACATACACACACAGGTCCCATTTACTGGTTTAGTTCCCAAAATATCCCCAGTGGTCAGCAAACAAGAATTGGGAGCCAGGAACTCATTCCAGGTCTCCCACGTCTCCCACGTGGGTGCCAGAATCTAACTGTTTGTGCCAGCCCTGCTGTCTCCCAGGCTCTGCATTAGCAGGGAGCGGGAGTCAGGGGTCAGAGCTGGGGGCTCACCCAGCCTCGCAGTGGGTCACGGGCATCATAGCCAGCGTTTGACCACTAGACCAGATGCCCAACCTTTCATGACCTATGTGAGGGTCTCTCCTATGCAAGGATTCCAAAAACGCTCTGCCCTAAAATAAACTTATGTTCTAACCGCATTTTCCACCAACCAGTTGAAGTGCTTCCATATTTATTAGATGGTCCTTTTGTCTCCGGGCTAGCTCTCTCTTGCCTGCACACTGGAAGCCATGGTTCCTGTAAGGGGTCTCCCAGGTCCTTGCTAGTAGTGCTCTTTTGTTTTTATTTGTTAAACATGTATTTATTTATTTGTTTGACAGGCAGAGTGGCTGGAGGTGGGGGGTGTGTGGAGAAAGAGAAAGAGGAGGAGAGAGAGAGAGAGAGAGAGAGACAGACAGAGAGAGATAGAGAGATAGAGAGAGAGAGATCTCTTCCATTTGCTGGTTCAGTCCCCAAACAGCCACAATAGTCAGGACCAGACTGAAGCCAGGAGCCCATAATTCCACCCGGGTTTGCCATGTGGGTGGCAGAGACCCAAGCACTTGGTCCTTGCTCCGCAGCTTTCCCAGGCCATGAGCAGGGAGCTGGATGGGAAACAGTGCAGCGAGGACGCAGCTGCGCTCCTATGGGCTGTCGGCACTGCGAGCTGCAGGGGAACCCGTGCGCCCCAGCAGCAGGCTCCACAGCACTTTCAAACCAGCAGAACACGCTCACGTATGCGTTTCCCTCTGATGCTCACAGGGATCCCAAACCACGGGCTTTTCCAAACATACTCGGTTTACCTCCCGGCGGTGTCGCGGACAGTTAATACTCAGGTGGCAAGCACCACCCTGGGTGAGGGAGCTTTAAGGGCCTGCCTCCACCCTCGGGGAGCCCCCAGCCCAGGGGGACGGCACCTGCACACAGCGGTTAGGCGCTGAGTGAGTCAGGGCAGCCCACAGCTCTGGTTGGGGCGATTGAGAATCCTCTCCCTCCGGCATCCCCCACTCAACCGCCCTCTTGTCCAGGATGCACGAAAACCCGTTTGGCTTAGCCCAGGATCACAGAGACAGGCTGATGTCGGGACAGGAAAGGGGCCGTCGCTGGAATCAGAAGCCGCATTCCAACTCCGCTTTTCTCCAACCCCGGCCCCAGCCTGTCCGCGCCGGCACAGCCTCATCTCCAGAAGACAGGCACGCGCTCACACCTCTGTGCTGTCCTGCTGCGCCCTGGCCAAGGGAGCCAGGCGCTGCCCTGAACGGGCAGACAGTCGGGGACCACAGCAGGCAACGGGGGAGGTGCAGGAGGGGTCAGTGTTCTGGACAAATCCACAGACACCCACCGTCACAGGTGGGGGCACCAGAGACAGCGGACGACAAACACGAAAACCAGATTGGCCCCCCCAGGGCGCCGTCACCACGCGGGCAGAGGTTCCCACAGCGGGGGCCGCACATCGGAGTCTTGAGGGGCTCTCCCCGAGGGTCCCGCCCTGCACGAGAGCTCTGGGCCTGGTGTTGTTTGCCATCCCATGTTGGGGAAAGTGGCCCAGCAGGAAGCCAGCCGCACCCCCCAGCCCTTTATAAGCTGGGAGCCGAGCAGGGGCTTGCGGACACAGCAGGCGGGGCTGCCTGGCTCCCTGGCCGCCATCCTGATCACACTGAGAAGCCCAGCCGTGGCACTCGGGAAGCACAGGAGCCCCAGGAGCTAGCAGAGGCTTTGGCTCCCTTTAGGCTCCATGGCAGGAGATGAGGAGAGGCGAGGACAAGGACCCCGATCTCACAGATCTCACAGAGGCAGTGAGGGGAGCCGGGGAGCAGCGGCAGGTTGAGTGCCTGCTCCGATTCTGCCCCCCGTTTTTCCTTTCTGGGAGCAGTGGATCCCCTGGCACTCACCCACGTTCTTATTGAATATTCATGTCAGCACCGCTGAAGACATTGCCCGGCTCGACTTCAGGCTAAACAGAGCCCACAGGGAGAGGGACAGATTACAGGAGCAAATCGACTGGACAAGTGATGTGGGCTCTGCGAGTGAACACCAGGTAGACTCCACACACAATGGTAAATGTCACTCACCCAACCGCTCTCACCTGCGGTTTGTACCTAAACACTTGTCTGCCCGTCTTGGTGCCGAACCGAGACATTATCAAACATCGTTATGGCTCTCTCTTTCTGTCTCTCCCTCTCTCTCTGTAATTCTGATTTTCAAATAAATAAATAACTCTTAAAAAAAAAAAAAAAAAAAAAAGACGGGGCCAGTGCTGTGTGGCGTAGCGGGTTAAGCTGCTGTTTGCAGTACCAGCATCCCATATGGGGATCAGTTTGAGACCTGGCTGCTCCACTTCTGATCTGGTTCTTTGCTATGGCCTAGGAAAACAGTAGAAGATAGCCCAAGTCCTTGGACCCTTGCACCTACATCAGAGACCCAGAGGAAGCTCCTGGCTCCTAGATTTGGCCTGGCCCAGCCCTGGCTGTTGTGGCCATTTGGGGAGTGAACCAGCAGATGCAAGACCTTTCTCTTCCTCTCTCTCTCTCTCTCTCTCTCTCTCTCTCTCTCTGCCTCTGCCTCTCTGTAACTCTGTCTTTCAAATAAATAATAAATCTTTTTAAGAAAAGTCATTAAGGCTTATGGGTAAGCTACGTTCTCTGCCACAGAGGAAGAGAGGAGCGGCGGCTTGGCCCCAGCTTCGGTGGCCTCAGAGCGCCTCTGTCAGCGCTGGGGACTCGGGCTGAAGGAGACAGCAGCAGGTGGATCCCCCTCAGGTGTGCGGGAGGGGCCCTACACCTCCTCGGTGCAACCCCAAGTGTGCCCAAGGGCCCCCCCTTGCTGGGGTGGGTAGGATGAGGCCTGGGGCGCAGTCTAGCCCACCCACGCAGGGCTAAGCAGAAGGAAACCCCCGGCCCTGCTTCCTTCCCCACGGTCGGACGGCGTCGCCCACCCCATGCCGACTTTGCCACCCCAGAGCTTCCCGGCTGCCTGCGTGCCTCTCGCGCCGCTGTGAGAACACCAGAACACCAGACGGGGTCTGCGGCTCCTGCTGCTGGAGGGCTGGGCTGTGGGCAGGGGATGGGCCAGCCCAGCCTTCTGTAACTCCCGTGGGAGATGACAGACCCCACCACCTCCACGGCCTGCCTCTCAACACACGGACAGGTCTTCACCCTGGCAATGAACGTCCACATGAGCGTCCGCGGGGGCTTTCGAACCACAGCTTGGTTGCAGAGCAGAGCGCACGCGCCTGGTGCTGCCTGCAGCGAGGGGGCGGGTGTGTGGCGCCGACGGCCAGTGGGACGTGCCGTGGCCCTGCTGATGTACCTTCCTGCCTGGGCGTTAAGTCATGATCTGGTGCGGAGGCCAGAAGACGCCGTGCCCTCCGGAGGAAACGCAAGCGGCTGCACCACTCCACCCCCTCCTCCTGCTGGGAGGCACCTGCCCAGCCCCAGGGCTGCTGCTAACTTCCGTCTTCCATCAGGGGGTGGGGTTTCCACATTATTGTCAGAACCCGAGTCCCGCTTTAGGGCCTTAGCCTGGTCCAAGACAGAACACTGGCAGAGACTCCCAGCCCAGAGGAAGCCTTGAGAGCAGTCCTTACGTGAATTATTTTGTTACACTGTGCATGGCCCTGCCAGGGGGAAAATCCACAAATCAAGCAAAAATCGGCCTCCCTGTGACTCGCTCGCGGCTTCCATGGGCGCCAGTGTGAGCCTGGGCCCAGCCCCAGGGCCTTTGATTGTTTGGAAACAAACCCTGGTGCCCTCCGCCAGGCCTGGCAGCCTCAGGTGCGCCCAGCAGCCTCAGGTTTGCAGATTCTGCGCTGCCAACCCTGATCTCTCAGTGTCCCCACTGTGACGCGCAGGTGGAAAGCACCCCAAAAGTCCAGGACACAGCGAAGCGGGAATGTCGGCTCCCTCAGCCCAGACTGCACCTGCTGTGTGTGGCGGGGTGCCTCGGCTTTCCTGGAGCCCGCCTCTGCCCAGAGAGAAAGCAGAAACAGTATCTCTCTACCCACCTACCCATTATCTATCTATGGATAGACGCATAAGGCACTTCAAAAAGTTCCTGGAAAGTGTGCATTATTTTTTAGTTCCATTTTCCACAAACTTTTAAAAGTTCCACGGGTCGCACTTGCCTGTGTGTTTATCTCAAAAGTATACAGTAGCACAGGCATTCGGCTTAGCGGATAAAATGCTTACATCCCACATCCGAGTGCCAAGGTTTGAGGCCCAGCCCTGCCCCCAAGTCCAGCTCCCTGCTAACGCACACCCTGGGAGGCACTGGTGATGGCTCAAGTACTTGGGTTCCTGCTACCCACGTGGGGAGACCTGGATGGAGTTCCCGGCTCCTGGCTTTGGCCTGGCTGTCTCGGCCCTTGCAGCCATCTGGGGAGTAAACCAGCAGATGGGAGCCGTCTCCCATTGTCTCTTTCCCATCAGAAAAAAAGTAATAAAGTAGAAATGCAGAGGTTTTTCTAAATGCACCACGGAAAGTTACAAACACTGTTTAGAAAATGGAGTTTTTAAACAGAACGTCTTCAGTGCTGCGGTCAGCCCTGGAATCCCCAGTATCTACCCTATCCCGAGAATGCCTGGTATCTGGGGAATTTGGGATGCTGCTAAAATATTTGTAAACATGCTTCTATTTTTGATCTATCTCATTCCAAAGTGTGCCGACACAATAAATAACATACATAAGTGGAAACCAATTATGCCAATGGCAAATCGGAGGTGATTACCCCGCACCGAGTACAAGCACTGGTTACAGTTCACTGACATTCACTAATGAATGGAGAAGTGAAAACAGTAGCAGGCCGAGGGCAGCTGGGGGTGGCGGGGTGGGGGGAGGCAGCAGTGGGGACAGGAAGAGCCCCTCTGGATGCCCCCACAAAAACCCAGAACTAGGGAAGGGCGTGTCCAGGAGGCGTGTCAGTCACAGCCACGCCCTCATCAGGAGAAAGACAGCCCTGCCCATGGAAAACTCCTCCTGTGCCACAACAGGTCAGAGAGATGCAGGGCCATAGACACATCTACTGAGAGAGAGGGAGAGGGAGGGGAGGGGGAGGGGGAGGGGGAGGGGGAGAGGGAGGGGGAGGGGGAGGGGGAGGGGAGGAGAAGAGGGAGGGGGAGGGGGAGAGGGAGGGGAGGGGGAGTGGGAGTAGGAAAAGGAAAGGGAGAGGGAGGGGAAGAGGGAGAGGGAGGGGAGAGGGAGAGAGAGAGGAAGGGAGGGAGGGAAAGAGAGGGAGAGGGAGGGGGAGAGGGAGAGGGAGAGGAGAGGGAAGAAGGAAGGGGGAGGGGGAGGGGAATAGGGAGGGGGAGGGGGAGAGGGAGGGGAGGGGGAGGGGGAGAGGGAGGGGGAGGGGGAGGAGAAGAGGGAGTAGGAAAGGGAAAGGGAGAGGGAGGGGAAGAGGGAGAGGGAGGGGAGAGGGAGAGAGGAGGAAGGGAGGGAGGGAAAGAGAGGGAGAGGGAGGGGGAGGGGAGGGGGAGGGAGGGAGGGGGAGGGGGAGGAAGAGGGGGAGGGGGAGGAGAAGAGGGAAAGGAAGAGGGAGGGGAAGAGGGAGAGGGAGGGGAGAGGGAGGGAGGGAGGAAGAGAGAGAGAGAGAGAGAGAGAGAGGGAGAGGAGGGAGAGAGAGAAAGATCCTATGTGCTGGTTCACTCCATGATGGCTGAGGGCTGGGCCAGGCTGAAGCTGGGAGCAGGGAACTTGATCCGGATCTCTCAGGTGGGTGGCAGGGCCCCAGCTGCTGGGGCCATGCCCGCTGCCTCCCAGGGTGTGCAGTAGCAGGAAGCTGGAGTCCGGAGCCAGAGCCAGGAGCCAGTTCCACGGGCTCTGCTGTGGGATGCATCTGTCTTAAGTTCCAGGCTAAACACCCACCTTTTTAAATGGTTAATTTGTTTCCAAATCATTAAGGTAATTGAAAAAAAAAAAAACGTGGAAAGCGTGAACCTAGGAAGCGTAAACGTGGATCCTACCTATACTAAGACCAGAATTTAAAAAGTTTTACTTTCTTGGCTCTAAAGGAAGCAAGTTCATCAATAAGTTCTCAAAAGCTACCTCTTTGCTTATTTCATTTTTGACTTGAGTATGTTCTTAAATAACTTGTAGTGAATTCTAACCTAACGATGGTGCCTTTATTTAACTACGCTCTGATCTTCTGTTCGCTCTGGTTTTTCCTGGCTTCGATTTCTTAAAAGACTGCACTAACTGCCAGGCGGGCCTCCCCTCCCTCCTGGCCTCGTCACTGTCAGTTTTAATCCCAAGTGGGGCGTGTGGGGTGACAGCCCCGTGCTTGCGCCCAGCTCTGCCACTGACCCCTCTGGGGTTCTGCATGCTTTTTCCTTTCATGTGACCTGGTGGCCGGCCAGGTGCACCTGACCAAGCTGTAGAATGACACACGCTGCCCAGGTGTGCCGGTAAACTTTAACCAAGGTCCACGCTGACCTTGCTGCTGGCTGTTGTCCCTGAGAGAGACGCAGGTGAGCAGCCTGCCGAGGGGCTCGCCAGGCGAGAGGGACCCCTGTCTTCCAATAAGGGGGAAAAGAGCAAGCCAAAGCCAGGTCTCAGAACAGACCGCGAAACGACTGGACCCCGCAGGAGCTTCGCTTCGTGAGCACGAGGGGACTTCCAGAAGCTTGTGCAAAACTAGAAGAGAGAAGTTCATGTTGGCACCACCACATCTGAACTCCATGCACACAAAGAGTTTTCCAACAGCTCAGGGGAAAGGCATACGACGAAAAAGGTTTGCACGCATTGCAAAATTGTTTGCGCCAAATAAAGTTACCTTTCAGTTCCGGTTTTCCAAGAACTTTTGGAGGGGCCTCGTGGGACAGCCCCATCACCCTATCAGCAGCTCCCTCCAGCGAGGGGGCCACACAGAGTGGTGCCCTGCGAGGCTCCGCCCACCCGGAGCTGTGTTGGCTCTGCCACGCTTGCTGACTTCAAGTCCGTGAGAATCTTCCTCTGTGGAACCGAACTTACGGTTCCACAGCGTGTTCGCGACACGCACAGACGACATCTGAGGTGACTCCCAGCTTCAGGACACGGAACTGTGGGGCTCACAGCGTTGAGGGCGCGTTTAAGTCTGGATGAAGCCCCGCGTTGGTTTCAACCTGGCCCCTGGGTCTGGGTCACTTTAGTGCAGAGACCACGGTCTGGACACACAGCCTGGGTGGAACCGAACAGCCCGGGGACAGTCACTGCCTCCCACGCTGGCCTGCTCTGGCTTTCTCAGTTAACTTGGCCAGCGGGCACGGGTGTCCAGCGACAGACCTGGCCCCGGCTGTCACTCCTAGGTTAGATGACTGGGGTGGGGGAATGCAAACTCTAGCTTTCTCTATGACACAAAGTGAACTGGTGACTCTGTCTTAAATTCCAGATAGATGGAGCAGGCCCGGGAGCGTCCGTGTGTTTATAGGCACCCATGGTGAGCTCACAGTACATAAACGACGGGTTAAGGTGCTGTGGCGACCCCTCGGCTTCCACACTCAAACACAACATAGGAGAACCGGGTGCTGAGTCACCTGAGTGAAGATGATCACACGTGGGATAAAACTGGGCTCAAAGCGAGAGCCTGGGCTGGCCGTGAGGGCGGTGCGTGGGCGCGTGTGCGTGCGTGTGCGTGTTGAGGCGGGGAGGGCGTGCACTGAGAGGGAAGAGGCGCAGGTGCTCCGGGCCGCTGGGAGGCTGTGCTGGCTCTGCCTCTGCTTGGCATCCAGACCGACAACCTCAAAGCAGGGGGGACCCATTCATGAACCCTGCAAGAGACACAGCCCACACTGTGTCCTCGCACGGCGTTCCAGCACAGCAAACATGGAAGTCGTTAAAGAAATCTCGGAGTTGAACAGCAAGGAGACACCGGCACGTATCTGGAGACCGGAACTTAGAACACAGCTTCCCAGGAAGTGGAGAGGTGAGGAGGGCGGTTAAGTGAGAACTGTCCTTGTGCCGCTGGGTGATACAAGAGCCAGGCGCCAGGGAGGGCCTAGGGCAAGCAGCCTGGGGAAGAGCGCCGCCCTCCTGGGGCAGGCCTGGTGCGCTGGTCACACCCGGGTTGGGCTGGAGGAACCCGGTGCCAGGAAGATGGCTTTCCATTTCCTTGTGCGTGAACCTGGGCAAACAGACCCAGCCCCGCAGACAGTAACAGCGAGGGCACAGGATTCTGCACCGACCCTGGGCTCTGTCCACCCAGGACCACGGGATCCTGGCGGGGCTGATGTCAGACGAGAAACATGGAAAAGAAGGAAGCTGGCGTTCTTCCGCCCGGAGCTGAAAAACAGCTCCAGGAAATGCTTATGTTTTTTTCAACAGATAACCGTGTTTTATAGAAGGAAAGACAAGAGGCAGAAATGGACAGGTTCAGTGTTCCTTATCTGAAATGCTTGGGACGAGATGTGTTTCCGATTCTGGATTCGTTCAGACTTTGAAACCCCCGCGTATACACACAGATGAGCTATCCAGGAATAGAACCCAAATCGAAACACAGAAGTCATGTACGTTTCATATGCCCTTTTGCACATGGTCAGAAGGTAACTAGATAATATTTTCAGTGCCTCTCCACATTTTAAAAGGTTTATTTTCACCTACTCGGAAGACAGAGTGACAGAGGGAAAAAGAGAGAGAGCGAGAGACCAGTTCTCCCCCACGGATAACAGGGGTCCAAGCCCCTGGGCCTCGCGGGATGCATGAGCAGGAAGCTGCCCTGGAACTGGAACAGCCAGGACTCAGACCAGCTCTCTGATGTGGAAGCCCCTACGCTCTGCCACCTGTCACCGTGGGTCAGGTGTGGGACCTTCCACTTGTGGCATCCTGTTGGTGCTCAAAAAGTTTTGAGATTTGGAGAATTTTGGATTAGAGATGCTCAACCTGCACTGCATTTTTTTTTTTTTTTACAGGCAGAGTTAGACAGTGAGAGAAAGAGACAGAGAAAGGTCTTCCTTCCGTTGGCTCACCCCCCAAATGGTCACTACCTCCGGAGCGCTGCGCCGATCCAAAGCCAGGAGCCAGGTGCTTCCTCCTGGTCTCCCATGCGGGTGCAGGGCCCAAGCACTTGGGCCATCCTCCACTGCCCTCCCTGGCCACAGCAGAGAGCTGGACTGGAAGAGGAGCAACCGGGACAGAACGGGTGTCCCAACCGGGACTAGAACCAGGTGTGCCGGCGCTGCAGGCGGAGGATTAGCTAACTGAGCCGCGGTGCCGGCCTATACTGGAATTTGCAACACTTTTCTGCTGTCTTTCGGATCTGCATTTGGTGATAGCTGAGTCCACACCTGGCTCTTGTCTTCAACTCTCAGGGAGTGCCTAGAAGGAGTTCAAGTTTATCTTCCGGCAGAGTCAGTCTAGCTAAGAGCATACATAGGGCAGGCCTGTGGCCAGTGGGTAAGATGCTACTTGGAACACTGGGATTCCACATCAGAGTGCCTGGGTCTTGGCTCTACCTCTGATACCAACTTCCCACTAGGGTGCACCCTGGGAGGCAGCAGGTGGTGATCACGTGGTTGGGTCCCTAGCACCCAGGGAGGAGACTCGAATTGAGTTCTGGGCTCTTGGCTTCAGCCTGGCCTAACCTTGGCTGTTGTGGGGGTTTGGGGAGTGAACCAGTTGATGGAGGACCTCTCTCTGCCTGTCCCTCTCTCTCTCTGCCTTTTAAACAAAGGTACATAGGAGCACTTAGCCATAGGGCGAAAAATGTTAAAGCGCAGAAAGAAAATACAGTTGTCCCTTGGCATTCAGGGGGCATTGGTCCCAGGACCCGCAGAGCCACACGAACCCTCACATCCTCAAGCCCCTCCTGTAAAACGGTGTGGTATTTGCAGAGACCCCACACATCCCCTCCAGATGATCTACAGCCTAAAGTGATGTGAAGAGTGGTGATGCCGCCCTGATAGGGAATAGCGCACACGTTCAGGACAGGCGCGCTGTTTTATGCCGATGGTTTCCGTCCGTAGTTGGCTGAGTCTGCGGGGGGGGGGAGTGCATGGATTCGGGGAGCTGACTGTCCACACAAATGGCAATGAAAAGGGTGCCCCAGGATAGGAGCCACAAGCAAGCTTTGGAAGAGAACAAGACCGCAGTGTGGCGTGGCCCAGCGCAGCCAAGGAAAGGTGACGGCATAGATAGAACCCAGGAAGGGTCAGGAGAGGACCAGGTGGGAAGAAGTCAGATGAGGGCTAGGACCTGCGCCAATGCACCCAGCCACGTCAGGCCGACGTGTCTCCGTGGCTGTCTGTGTGTGATGTGTCGGACGGGCTTACTGGGAAGTCACAGGACGTAGTCGGTGTGGGTCCTGGCTTCTCCCCAGGTGGGGAGATCCTCTCTCAGTGTCCCTAAGGATGGCCTTCCAGCTCCACCGGGGCGCCACTGATGGAGGCAGGGCCCCAGGGCTGCGCCGTCCTCTTGTCACTCTGACTGCTGTCCTGCCCGCAGGTGCAACACACCCCGCGGATCTCCCTGAAACACGGCAACTCCCCCACCCGGGTTAAAGACGGGGTTCACGCTCCCTCACCCCCTTTATTTATTTGCTTCTTTGTCTCTGGTTTTTCCGACTATTTTCCTGGGTCGCCCTGGTGGTGGCAAAGGTGCCAGGAGGGTGCCTTCGAGAAAGATGTGTGCACAGCCTCACCTTGGAACCTGTACACGTGACGCTGCTGGGAAAACTGTCTTTTTTTTTTTTTTTTTTGGACAGGCAGAGTGGACAGTGAGAGAGAGACAGAGAGAAAGGTCTTCCTTTGCCGTTGATTCACCCTCCAGTGGCCACTGTGGCCGGCGCACCACGCTGATCCAAAGCCAGGAGCCAGGTGCTTCTCCTGGTCTCCCATGCGGGTGCAGGGCCCAAGGACTTGGGCCATCCTCCACTGCACTCCCGGGCCACAGCAGAGAGCTGGCCTGGAAGAGGAGCAACTGGGATAGAATCCGGTGCCCTGACCGGGACTAAAACCCGGGGTGCAGGCGTCACAGGCGGAGGATTAGCCAAGTGAGCCACAGCGCCGGCCTGAAAACTGTTTTTGAAGACATCATTACATTCAGGATCTGAGAGAGAGCGAGAGCTTCCCGGGCCATCGGAACGGGCACTGTATCCAGTGACTAAGACCGAGGAGAGGCCGCTCCGGCCAGAGGCACAGCAGACTCACGCAGCCACAGCCAAGGAACACGCAGGGCCACCGGAGCCTTCGGAGAGGGTGTCCCCGGGCCCCTGGAACAGTGCAAGAACAGATCGGAGTTGTTTGAAGCTGCCGAGTCCTAGGCAGCCTAGGAAAGGGACACGGGGGCCCTGTATTTGCAGGGCCACTCACACAGGAGCGGGAGACCATTCCCAGTGAGGCACCCCAGCACTTCTCCACGTGGCTTAGGGAGATGCCAAGTGTTTCTAGGGGGCAGACACTCGCTTAGGGATCACAGCTCTGCCCAAGGCTGAACATATAATCATTTCCTTTCAATCCACGAATAAGTTAGAATAACAAACATCTTTAGAGACAACTGGTAAACCAGCTCGACAAAAGCCTCAAGGAGGAAGGAGCCACAGGTCGGATGGTTGAGTGTGTGTGTATAGTGGAAGCTGTGACATAGGCATGACCGTGATACCTAACGAGGAGCTTGCAAACACAAGGTGACTCATTCCTTGAGGCTGAGTGTATGACGTTCTTTTCCGAAAGGGCCATGTGACTGACAACAGCAGTCATAGGCGAGTTATGCAAATCATCTCAACACACAGCACTGGCATTCTTACGGCTCAGCATCACCGTGCACTGTGCCAAGAGGCGATGACAGCAAATGCTTGGAGCGCTTCCACTCTGCTGCCGGCACAGCCTTTCGTGTCCCTGTGACAAACGCATCAGACACAAGAAGCAAATAAGAGTCACTGGGGAACAATGGTGGAATTTAAGTCCACGCATTCCAAGTCGCAAATTAGCGATGCTACAGAAACAATGTTGCTGGGTAATTGGGATGGAACCTATTAGCACTGCTGGAGGAACGTGAGGCGAGGACCGTGGCTCCCCAGGGCGGGGAGGTGGAGGAAGAGCCAGCGTTGGCCACAGGCACTGTGGTTTGCAGGCCATCTTGTCTACCCCCAGCCTGAAGCAAGCATTTCTCCTCTCCCTTCCTAACCAGAACAGACCAGACAAGGTAAAGCTGCTCGTGTTGCTATGCAGCAGGAGGAGTTTGCTCCTCGGCGTGCGTTTCACATTTAACCTCCAAAGCCATCCTGAGGTCAGTAGTGCAACTGCCATGTCCAGCCGCCTGCCTGCGTGTGATGCTGGAGAAACACGAATCCTCTAGGTCACTCACTCATTCCCTCACTCATTCATTCATTCACCTGCCTCAAATGCAAATGAGGCACTACATGGACTCAATGTGCCCCAAAGAGCCCAGCTGCAGCGGCAAGGTCTGAGTGCCCCAGAGGCCACCTCTGGCACTTGTGGACAATGCTAATCTGCAGAACGTTCTTCCCTGTAGGGAGCCGAAGTGCCTGTGAAGGTAACCAGCGGGGCGCAGTGGTACCCACACGGCACACAGAGCACAAGGAGCCACCGGCGAATGCAGGAGGGCTGCAGGAGACGGGAGACAGGAGATGGCACACACCTACAGGAGACAGGAGATGGCACGCGCCTACAGGAGACAGGAGACGGCACGCGCCTACAGGAGACAGGAGACGGCACGCGCCTACAGGAGACAGGTACTGCACGTGCCTACAGGACACGGCTCGCATCCTCTCCTCCCGGTTTCAGCTCCGTGCAGGTTCCTGGCTCTGCGGCTCTCAGTGTTTTCCCGCCTACCCTTAGTCTTTGGGGACAGGAAATGCTTGAACCTCACTAACCCGGGAAGAATGATGCATCTTCCCTGCAAATCGTTTTGAAGAGGCCCTGTCAGAGGACAATGATTTCGCTGCCCACATAAAAGTCTGTGTGTGTGTGTGTGACCTGCTGGCCCGGGGCACTGGGCAGAGTCCCACCTGCTGGGGCAGCGAGCAGGCCCGGGGAGGGGCGGAGAGCCCCCCTGGCAGGCTTATTCTCTCCACGTCCAGTGAGGGCTGCAAATTAAAAAGGGGGCTCCTTTTGGCTACAGGCAAGGCGTTGTGTCTGGTGTGAAGGCAGGGGTCACGGCTCCTGGGAGATCCACTGTTGCTCACAACCCAGCCCCACGGCCCGCACGACTGCAAAGATGGGGCTTGCACTGGCAGCTCCCTGGCCTGGAGCTCTACGGTGATCAAGATCAACTCTGCTAGGCGGTTCCCTCTGCTGCCTTCGGGCAAACCTGCTTTGCTCGATCTTTCGACCTCGACTTCCCACCATCTCTATCATTGCTGCACGCGGGCGGACGCCGGGTAGCCATACCCAGGGTGAAGCTGTGTCCCGCAATGATTTAACAAGGCTAACACTGGCGGAGCACGCACTACGGGGCAGGCACCCACGAGACAAGACTGCCGTTCTCTGGCCTGCCATTCAGTGAGCCCCATGAACATTTCCTTTGGGGGCTCATCCACCCCTCAGGGTGCAGCCCACCCAGCTGCCTCCGGGGAGGACCCAGCACATCATTGTTGCAAGAAAACTGATGGCAGGGAGGCTGAAGATCCTCCCTGTGGTGACCTAAGCAGCGACAGGTTCAAGGTTAGAAGCCACGGCCCTCAATCCACTAGGCCTCTCTCCCACCTGCCCCCCCTTTTAATTATTCACTGCGTTTATCTGAAAGGCAGAGAGACAAAGAGAGATAACTTCCTCCCCACCCAGCAATGGGATGGTCCTTCCTCAAATGCCTACAACAGCCGAGCCGGGCCAGGCCCAAGCCAGGAGCTGGGAACTCAATCCGGGTCCCTCATGGGAGTGCAGGACCCCAGGTGCTTGAACCCTCATTGGCTGCCTCCCAGGTGCGCATTGGCAGGAAGCCGGCTGGGAAGCAGCGCCAGGATTTGGACCAGGGACTCTGACAGGGACGCGGGCATCACAAGTTCTTAGCCACAGTGCCACTCACTCGCCCAGGGCCTTTGCTCTAAATGCTGACCATCTGATGAGGCCACCAGGAAGGGCCACAGGGCCCTGGGAACACACCTGCTCTTATGCAGTGACTTGGGGTTCTCTATTCAGAGGGCAATCATGTCCAACTGACCCCATGCTGCCCTGCCATGACACGGGGCGGGCCCCAAACCAGCTGCCCTCCATGCCAGTGGCTTTGGCACCGTTGTGTCCCAGGCTGGTGTGAAGGGGGCTTGCCCATGAGACTGGAGAAGGTCAAGCTTACAGAGGGCCCCCCGAGAGTCGGAGGGGTCTCCTGCCGAGTCAGCTGTGGCGAAGGCCACAGAACTGTGCGTAACCCCACCCCCCAGCAAGTCAACGCCAGCAGTGGCGGCAGAGCAGCTCCCCCGCCCCAGCCAGGCCTGCCGAGAACCCCGTTCTGTGGGACTGTGGCAGGTGAGAACCTTGGGGTGGACAAAGTCAGACGTGGCCCCACAGCCCCACCGCCTCCTGCCTCCTGATTATGTTCAACTGATCACAACAACCGGAAGGAAGGGTCAGTCGCAGCAGCCATCGGATATCTCATATCTTGGGAGGGGCTGACCACCTCCTCCAGGCCACCCTCGGGCCGGAGGTTCCACCCTCCCTGGATGCCTGCTCAGCCACAGGCATCGGTCACTGGGAAGCCTGCTCATGGGAGTGACCTAATTCCTTTCTCAGGACCGCGCTCGGTCACAGTATGTCCTGTTTTCTGATGACGTCACTGAGGGTCGGCGACGTCCCCCACTCAGGGACCGTTCAATCCCTGTCTGTGGCAGGCCTTACATCCACTTGAACCAAGGCGTGTGGCCGCCACGGGGACTCCGGACAGCAATCGAGTACAAAGCAGCCCAAAGGTGCCCAGCCTGGGGTCATCCCGACTCGGAATCCCACTCTGCCACTTCGGCTTTGTAGGGGACCAAGCCTGCGCAGCTCTGTCCCGTTCTGAGCCAGAGACGCTGACAGGTAGTGGTGGTCATAAACTGACTCCCACAAAAAAGAACCGACCAACCACGGCAAAGCACAGGGAATAGCATCTTGTGGGGCTCCAGAGACACGTTTTTATCAGGAAGATTCTGGGTCTGATGGCAGAGTTCCGAATCAAATAAGAATTTCAGTAACAGACCAGCAGTAGCCACATAACAAGACACAGGCACAAAGCTCAGTGAAGGAAAAGCCGTGCGAGCTTCCTAGGGGCAAGAGAGACAGTGGCAAAGAGAGCAGGCGATAAGAAGCAGCCTTCTAAGGCGGAACTTTTCTCGGCTCGTTCCAGTTCATGCTCCTGGAGAATTTACATGCATTTTGCATTTCCGGGCAACGCGTAGGAGCGTAATTCCACCGGAGTGTTCCTCGCAGCTGCTAACTTAAGTTTCAGAGCTAGCCCGCAAAGGATTCCGGAATGAGGTGGGCTTCGCTCTCCCCAGTCTCCCAGCTCCCCGCAGTCGGAAGGGGCGTTTGGAAGTACTTCCTATCATTCCTGCAATGGCACAGGACAGGCAGGGTGGCTGCCGGGCTGCCCAGCGTGGAAGCAGCCCAGGTCGTGTGACCGGGATGAAGAAAACGAATACGGACCCCAGAGATAAAATGGCAGAGCGACCTTCTTGCTGTATTTGCAATAAAAGAAAATGCAAAAGAGAAAAAAGCAGGAGCGTCCCCCCAAATTAAAACTCAGACCTAAAGTTCTGTTGTGGTGGCCCCGAGGGAACAGCTTTACGTGAGCCAGCGGTCAGCAGGCAGCCAGCCGGCTCTGGACGTGAACAGTCCCAGGACAGTCTGCAAGGTGGTTCCTAAGAGGGCCTTCAACAGAGAACAGAGGGGACGCTCGAACTTTCTGGAGAGGAAAGAGGAGGGGAGACTGGCGGCCGGGCAGGGACCCAAGCAGACTTTTGGAAGGACACAAGCAAAGAGATCCACATTGCCTCTGGTGAGACGAATGCAGGAAGCAAGATAAAACAAGAACAAAAGAGCAAGAGCCGGACTGCTCTGCACGCCCTCCTCCCAGCCCCCCGGAACGGGCTGAACGGGTCCGCGCCTTGCAGCCAGGTTTCAAAGATGTCTCCCTCTGCTCCCCTCCCTCGGTTGTAAAAAATCAGATCAACGTCACAGACGAGCTGGCGGGGCTGGACCAGTGGTTAGGCCAGACTGAGCGGATCAAGTGTCAGGCTGGGGACGGCTTCGCTGCGCAGGTAGAATGTCAAGTCCAGAGACTCGCTCCGCCGGGGCCCAGGGCCAGGGCCAAGCCAATCAGCTCCCATTTCCCATTCAAACGCCTCCTTCTGTCCCCTGGTGGTCTACGCGCCACGAGAGAGCTCCACTCACCTGGTCCAGCTCTGGCTCCCAGAGAAGCGGCAGCGGGGAAGCTGGTCCCGCCTGGGTGGACAGAGGAGCTGCTGGGGCCGCCTGAACTGTGACCAGCCTCAACTTCAGCGTACAGGTGCCTGGGGGAAGGAGGAGGCCATTGGTTGGCCCGGAGCAGGAAATGTGTGACGTCACGGCAGCCCGGGCACATAGAGCATTGCAGAGACCTTAGCGACCGCAGGAGTCAGTAGGTCCCGCCCACCTGTCATTTACCTGAATACCTGGGGACAGGTAGGTGGCGTCTTTCCGCGGACAAATGAATCAGTTAGAGCAATTTGCCAGGCGGAATTTACTTTCCTTTCTGCGTCCAGCACGTGTCCAGCCCCGTGTACAGATCTGAATGCCTGTACCTGGTCATTCCTTCGGCTCCTCCCCCTGGCACTTCCTGGCTGCCTACCCGGACATCCGAAGGGGAGCTGAAACCCCAAAATGAGGCAGCGATGTGGTGGGTGCAGAGAGCACCTGTTTGTGAAGATCGAGTGCTTAGAAATATCTGCAATCCACCCCCAACACTCTCCCCATGCCCTTCTGAGTGGCGTCCACCTGGCTCTCTGGACAAACTGGAGGCGACAAACAAAACCACTTTCCGGAAACCTCAGCAGGACCCCGCCAGCAGTTTCAAAGCCTCTCCAAACACATTTTGCATCACACGCTCGCTCGGGCATCTGAATCCGGCCGTCTGGAATCTGCGCAGCGCCCGGCATTCCCACCTGCGCTGGCCTGGCAGCTCGAGTCACCGATGAGCCACCCACCATGGGCGCGCAATTAGCAGCGCCCGGTGACTCAGGTGCCAGCGCCGGCGCAGGAATGCGGTCGTGCCGCCGGGGCCAGGCAGGAGCGCTCCGGCGCGGGGGGCGCGGCCCTGGTCTGGGGCGCCTGCAGCCGGGCGCCGGGGTCGCCCGCTGCCCGCAGACACGCGCTCCCCCTTGGAGGAAGCAAGCGTGGGAATTCCCCGCCCTCTGCTCGGGGGCTCGGGGGTCCGGCCGGTTGGCGGATTGGCTGGGGTGGGGGTGCGGGGCAGAGGAGCAAAGCTTGCTGTCGCGGCTCAGTGGCCCCTGAGGCCGCGGGGCCGGCTCCGGACGCGCACCTGCCGCCGCACCTGCCGCCGCGCCGGCTCCCTCCCCCAGCCGCCCCGCGCGCTCGGAGGACAGCCCGGAGCTTTTCAAACAGACACAAAGAACTTCTTTCTTCCCGACTTTGCTCAGTGGAACTAACGTAGGTGTGGCTGCCCCTGCGTGACTTAAAAACAAACAACGCAGGCGTTTCGGGAAAAAGCATCGGCCCACCGGTCCGTACTGAGCTGAGAACCGTCACCCAAAGGCTGCCTCGCTCGGACAGGGGTCTCAGAGGGGCAGGCCGGCCGCCCAGCCGGCGACCCTGCACGAGGCCCCGCCCCGCGCGCCGTCAATCACGCCTCACCTGGGGCCCAGGGCGCTGGGCGCACCTGGGAGGGCGGCGCCAGGGACTGGATTTGCGGACAGGGACGGCCCCCGTGGGGCCTCCCCTGCTGGTTTCCCGAGCACAGCCGCCTGCCTGTGTGGTCTGGTGAATCGAAAGAGAAGAAACCACAACAGAAGGTAGACCAGGGTGGAGCCACCGACGGCCGAAAGGCAGGGGAAAAATCCGACTTGGAGCTCCTGGATGTGGCATACTCCCCAAGGGGTAAGCAGAGGTAAGCAAGGGCTTGGTGATGCCACTGGGGCCCCTGCAGGGTCGCGGCCCGCGTATTTCTAAGCTATTGGCGGAAACGTGAAAAGAATCAGGGCCGGCCTCTGGCCGGGCGGCTAAGATGTGTGCATCCCGCATCTCGGCCTGGGTTTGATCCCCAGTTTCCTGCTGCTGAGGCCTTTTCCCCCCTCTCTCATCACTCTGCCTTCTAATACATAAAATAAATCTTTTTAAAAGCAATTCCATCTCTATAGCAATTCCATCTCACTGTGCTAAATGTCTCCCGAAATCAGAGCGAGAGAGGCTTTTCCTAGACTTAACTTTTATGAAAATCACATGAACTGTGTCGATTTTGTTGTCCCAGCTCTACAAATATGTCATGGAGGGGGAGGGGACAGGCAGCATAATAGAGGCAGAGTAATTCTCCCAGACTGCAAGGCATGGCCAAGGCAAGAGGCCATTGCCAGGCGAGGTCCCTGGGAGTGCCAGCCTTCATGGCTTCCAAAGCAGACCTCCTGCTTCGGATACAGAGACTTCAAACCAATCCAGAAGCCCAAGCGGCCGGCTGGCCAAGGAGCACAGGCCCGACCTTGACTTCAGAGCTCGCTAATGCGTTCCGCCTGCCTCGGCGGAGAACAAAGCTCCCAGCACACTCTGGCGGCAGAGGAGGCTCGCTCCAAGAGACAGAGAAGAGCAGGTGGCCGCCGACACGGCGCACCGTGGAAGAGCGGCCCAACACGGACCACATCGTCACCCTTCAGAGGCGACCCCATGCCCCAGACCCTGCGTGTCTGTCTCTCCCTTGTGAGCCATTTAACCCGCAGAAGATGAGCAGCCAGTGGGAAGCAGTCTTTCCTAGGGGCTCCTGGAGTGCTTTGTGACCTGGTCCCATGTCATCCATCCAAATTCTGCACCCAGTGGGTCCCTCCCTCCACAATGGCTAGGCCCAGGCCAGGCTACAGCCAGGAGCCTGGAGCGCCATCTGGGTCTCCCATGGGAGTAGCAGGTGCACCAGCACTTCAGCCATCCTCAGCTGCTTTCCCAGGCGCATTAGCAGGGAGCTGGATGGAGAGTGGAGTGGCCAGGACTTCACTGGGCGCCCATATGGGGTGCAGGCAGCAGCTTAGCCCACTGAATGTAACATTGGCACCAGCACTATTATTTCAAAGGTCTGCCCTACATAATTATTCTTTTAGATTTTTCTCAAATTATCCCAACCCGGGTGGGAAGGAAGGGCTCTGCTCATTGGGGTGCCCCGGGATGCTCCCCAAAGCTGTTTGTGGTTCCTGTAACAACCAAGCTCTCTGACTTCTAGCCTCACGTTTCTGTTCAGTTCCCATTGCCTGGGGGATTCGCTTTGTGCACTTACTCTGGGTTCTGCTGTTGAGTCCTGGCTGAAATCCCACCACCGGACAGATTAAGACAGCGAGTCTCGGGTCTAGCGCTGTGGTGTGATGGGTAAAGCTGCCGCCTGCAGTGCCAGCATCCCATATGGGCGCTGGTTTGAGTCCTGGCTGCTCCACTTCTGATCCAGCTCTCTGCTGATGCGCCTGAGATGGCCCAAGTGCTTGGCCCCCTGCACCCTGCAGACTCCTGGTTCCTGGCTTCAGATTGGCCCAGCTCCACCTGTGGTGGCCATCTGGGGAGAGGGCCAGCGGATAGAAGATCTCTCACTCTCTCTCGATTTCTCTGTCTCTCTCTCTCTCACACACTACCTTTTCAATAAGTAATTTTTTTTTTTTGACAGGCAGAGTGGACAGTGAGAGAGAAAGACAGAGACAAAGGTCTTCCTTTGCCATTGGTTCACCCTCCAATGGCTGCTATGGCTGGAGCTGCGCTGATCTGAAGCCAGGAGCCAGGTGCTTCTCCTGGTCTCCCATCCGGGTGCAGGGCCCAAGCACTTGGGCCATCCTCCACTGCACTCCTGGGCCACAGCAGAGAGCTGGACTGGAAGAGGGGCAACTGGGAGAGAATCCGGCACCCCGACCAGGACTAGGACCCGGTGTGCCGGCGCCGCAGGTGGAGGATTAGCCTATTGAGCCGCGGCACCGGCTGTAAATATATTTTCAAAACAGAAAAAGCCGCGGAGTTTCTTCAGAGCCTGCTTCCTCTCCAGCCTCCCACCCACCCTTGGGAGCAGAGGCAGCCTCTGATGACCATTGGGTTAAAGGGACTGTGGAGGAACACAACGCAGGGGACAGGATGGAGGGAGGGAGGGAGGGAGCACCCAGTGGGTTAGGGCTTGAGTCATCCCTTCCTCCCGCCCAGAGTCAGGCCTGCACACTCACTTCGGGTGTTTCATTTCCACAACAGTGCACAAGAGTCTAGACATCTAGACGATACCCATTCATCCAGCCACCCCTCTGTACCACAGCCGATTAAGCACCTTCGGGATGCCAGCCGAGGGCACGGATGAAGACTCTCTGCCTTCAGAGCCCATGGTCCCCAGGGAAGCGGAGTTAAGACGATTGAAGTGCAAGGTGGAAATAGCCCTGAGGGAGGAAAGTTACAGATGCCAAAGAACTTGCCCAGCTTTGCCAGGCGAGTAAAAGGCAGAGCTAAGGTGTGAGTGCTGTGTTGGGGGACCTGTCCTGGCCCTTAGCCAGGGAGGGCTGGGCACAGCAGGAGGCTCA
Organism: Lepus europaeus; assembly: GCF_033115175.1. Taxonomy (NCBI): domain Eukaryota; kingdom Metazoa; phylum Chordata; class Mammalia; order Lagomorpha; family Leporidae; genus Lepus; species Lepus europaeus. The sequence goes on along the minus strand of NC_084834.1, from coordinate 122,319,177 downwards.
CGGGAGCGAGCGCCTAAACTTATTCCTGGATTCTGTGTGCGTCGCCCCAGAAAACCTCACGTCTGAGGGCTTTTCCCACCTGCACAAGTGCAGAGGCAGGTGCTCTGCGTGGTAGGGAGACCAGGTGTTTCTTCCTGGTCTCCCATGCGGGTGCAGGGGCCCAAGCATTTGGGCCATCCTCCACTGCCCTCCCGGGCCACAGCAGAGAGCTGGACTGGAAGAAGAGCAACTGGGACCAGAATCCGGCACCGATATGGGATGCCGGTGCTGCAGGCGGAGGATTAACCTAGTGCACCATGGCGCTGGCCCCTCGTTAAGTATTTTGTAACTTAAACCGCTTGCACTGCTGTCTTGGTATGGTCAGTCCTCGGTGGAGAGGAACAAGTCACCATTTTCCTCTGCCTGACTTTGGGATATCTACTCTGTGTGTGTGTGTGTCTAATAGAATACTGTGTCCAGGTTAAGAACTCACATCCTGTCGACTTCTCCCCAAGGGGGTTAGAGGTTCGTCCTGATGAGTGGCACAAGGGGACTTGAGGACACACACAGTCATTCCTGGCAGTGGCCAAGGCAGCAGCCAGCAGGGCATGGGTCGCTGGCCTGCGTGGCTGAGACGCCGGCTTTCCTGGCGGGAAGCGCGTTCCGTCCCCTGGACTTCCATCCCGGAGTGGGCGGGCCCTCGCAGACAGGGCTCACGGCCAGGGAGCCAGCCTCTCCGTCGCCCTTGGTGAGAGAGCGTCAGAAGGGGGCACCACGCAAACCACTCACCATGGCAGCCGACAGCGCGCTCTGGATCCGGCTAACAGGGTCACCGCACCTGCAGGCTTGTGGGGTGCTCCCGCTCAACCTGGCTGTGAGCCCGGACGTGTGACCTCCCTGTGGTCCTTCCTAGAGCTGAATTCTTCGTGAGCACCTGTCACCAAGGCAGGGTGAGGTCCCGAGGCTTCCTGGTGGCCAGCCTCTAGGGTGGGCCAGTGGCACAGATTCAGCCGTGTCCATGTCTGTGTCCGGTTCCCAGCAGCCACCGTCTCTGCCGGGGCCAGTGTGGAAGCTGAACTTCAGTCCCAAGTGTGGAGGGTCGCGGGGTAATGAGTGCTCCCTGCTGCCGCCTGTGCCTGTCACGAGTGTGGGTGTTATTCCTCCAGAGCTCCTCGGGGGCACCCCCTTACGAGGACCCCAACTCACGCGTCATTGGAAATGCTGACTTCAGCTGCAATCCAGGGGCCCCCAGCTGCCGGGATACAAGAATGTCTGCGTTTTATACTTAGACAGCAAGTGAGGGTCAGCAGCTTGGGGGTGCTGTTATCAGCCCGTCTGCTGACAGAGGACCGGCGTCTCCATATCCCCAGTGTGGGATGTCCTAATTTGAGTCTTGTCCACATCAGCACCAGCCATCAGCCCGAGGTGGCCAGACCGGCCCTTCCAGGTGCAGCTGTCCCCCGGAGGTGGCACAGTTCTCCTCTCTCCACTTTCACTGCTTCTGCCCAGGACGTGGACTGGAGCCCCAGCCGCACTCACGCCCCCATACCGGTGGCGCTGGCCCAAAGGCCTCCCCAGGGTGACTGTCCTGTGCGATTGGCCTGCACCTGGCCCAGTGCTGCTTGCGCTCTGCCCACCCACTCCTAACCTCTCAGTGGGAGTGGTGGCGTCTACTCCAGCGAAGGGAACCAGGAGCCTCGTGCCAGGGGTCGCCAGCAGGTGAGGGCCAAGCTGTCCGGCAGCTCAAAGCCCAGTCTTTAAATGGCTGCCACCACATGTCCCGTCCCCATGCCCTGCTCTCAGAACCTGCGTGCCACGCCCCCTTCTGACCCTTCTTAGGCCAAAGGGCCCTGGGGATGATGGACAGAGGGGCGGAGCCAGAGGGAGACTCCAGGGTCTATACCACGCCCACAGTCCTGAGGCCGCTCTGCGGTGATGGCGGGTGGAACCCAAGGAGAGGAGCGAGCTCTCCCTGTGTGCCTTGACTGTCGCCAGGGCGACAGACGCCCAGAGAGCATTCAATAGTCCAGGGCCTGATTCAGCGAAGTCCCTGCGCGGCGCGGATGTGAGAGTGGCTGGGACAGCTCTCAGGACGCAGCGCGAGTCTGAAGCCACAGAGGAGAGGGGCAGGGAGGCGAGGCGGGAGCGCACGTGAGCCACAGACAGCCGTCGGCGCAATGCCGTCTCTCAGAATCCAGCCGGAGCCAGCGCTGGGCCAGGCTGGGAGGGCCCAGCACTTGGGATTCTCCACTGGACTCTGGTTTAAAGCAAGCCAAAGCCTGGAAAGACAACCGCTTTCAAATGGGTCCTCGCTTGGGCAGTGAGCTCTGAGGCCCCTTTCGAGGCCACGGGAGGGAAGGAAAAGGGACAACGAGAGGCAGAGAGCGGAGTTTCTTGGACGACCATCAGCGCTCTGGACCTCAGCACCGCGCTCTGTACAAAGGCTGTCCAGGACGGCCCCAACTCTAAAATCAACGGGGCTGTCATCAGGGGAGTTCCCAGGGGGCGAGGAAAGCACCTTTCTAATACCCAGACACCCTGGTCTCAGGGCGGAGGAGCGGGTGCGTGTGCCCTGCCCCTGCTGGCTGCAGGGCAGTGTAGGACTCCACCCTGGGACCCCAGGCACCTGTCCGTGTTGAAGGTCCCCTCTTTTGTAGCCATGGTTTCCAGTGCACAGAGAAACTCCATGTCTTTGTTAAATGAACGCACAAATGAAAAATTAAATAAAGGAAAGGAAAGCGAAAGGAAGGATTTGGGTGCAAAATAATGCAGAGTTTTGTTATAGGCGGGGAGCGCTAGGCTGGGCTCCTCCAGGGGTGTGGGGAGCTGTTCACGCTCACATCTGCTCTGATTGGCTGATACTCGGACTGCACCGATTGTTAAATATTTTCCTCCAGGCAGAGAGAGAGAGAGGGAAAACATCCATCCACTGGTTCACTCCCCACATGGCAGCAACAGCCAGGGCTGGGCCAGGCTGAAGCCAGGAGCCAGGAGCTTCATCAGGGTCTCCCACGTGGGTGGCAGGGGCCCAAGCACTTGGGCCATCTTCCGATGTGTTCCTGGATGCATTAGTAGGGAGCTGGATAGGAAGTGGAGCAGCCAGGACTCGAGCAAGCGCTCTGATGTGTGATGCCGGCAAAGCAACAGGCGGCCTTCCCCACTGCACCACAGCCGTGGCTCCTTCTGAAATGTTTTCAAAGCCACCCTGAGCTACATGGGCCATGGTGCTGCCTGGGGTATTTGGGAGTGGCTTCCCCGACAGACAACAACTTAGGTCTGGTAGCTGCTGCACTGCAGTGAGGGCCACATGCGTATAAACAATGCTTACAGAGGGCGGGGTGGGCCAGAAACAATGAGAGCGACCCAAATCCGTTTGCTGTCCCGTGAATTTGGTGTAGGAGATTCAACGGACTGAGCTACATCCGTTCAAAGTTCTCACCTTCCTAGGAAAGAGTTCCTGCCACTCCCTTCCCAGTCCCCTCTAACAACAGACCGGTTGCTGAAGCAGGTGCACCTGTCTCTGCTCTGTCATCACAGGCATCGTGTCCTCCTTCGACTGGGGATGAGGGAGAATCGAACGGAGACCGAGCGACCCATCCGGCGTTCAAGTCCTTACCCTCACAGAACACTTCGGATAAAGAGGACATGCAGGAGGGCCGGCACTGTGGCTCAACAGGCTAATCCTCCACCTGCGGCACTGGCACCCCGGGTTCTAGTCCCGGTCAGGGCGCCGGATTCTGTCCCGGTTGCCCCTCTTCCAGTCCAGCTCTCTGCTGTGGCCCAAGTGCTTGGGCCCTGCACCCACATGGGAGACCAGGAGGAAGCACCTGGCTCCTGGCTTCAGATCAGCGCAGTGTGCCGGCCACAGTGCACTGGCCATGGCGGCCATTGGAGGGTGAACCAATGGTAAAGGAAGACCTTTCTCTCTGTCTCTCTCTCTCTCACTGTCCACTCTGCCTGTAAAAAGAAAGAAAGGAAGGAAGGAAGGAAGGAAGGAAGGAAGGAAGGAAGGAAGGAAGGAAGGAAGAAAGACATGCGGGGGAAGCCGCCACGAACACTTTCAGCTTAAAAGATGGGCAGAGTCCATGGCAGCGTGGGTACACAGAGACAGGAAGTAGCGGGAGGAAGTAGCAGCAGCAGCAGCAGCAGCGGGGACTCGGAATGCTTGCAGCTGCTGCTCTTGGGGTTCAGCCTGAGCTAACTGGGTCTCCACAGGGCATTCTGGACATGTCTGATACCTGGGGCATCTGGCGTCCGATTTCCTGATTTCTTACAACCAAAAGCTAGTTAGGAATTTTAGTCCAGGGTCAGAGCCGGACTAATCTGTCTTTATAATAATGAACTAGAAGGTGAATTCTCCAACACTAAGGATTTGCGCTCTGTCTGGATTGGTGCTGATCCCGGGTCATAGGTCTCCTCGGAGCCTGGGAAAGACGAGCCAGGCACGTGTAGGAGTCTGGGAGATGACCCCTGTCCTCTGTGCAGATTAACACAGGGCTGCATCTCTGACCCAAGGCTCAAGCTCTCCTGTGCCCCAAGTTCTAGTCACGGCTCCCCATGCTTGTGAGGCACTGGCTCTGCACGCCCACTCGAACACAAGTCACTCCCCATTCCTCGGCACTGCGCGGTCCCTGTGGTCTCACCACATCGCATACTCACCTTTGGGAACGGCTCGTTAGCTGCTTCCAGTCCCCTGACTTGGCAATGGCCTGCTTCCTGCCCAGAAGGATACAGTGACCCCACAGGTGCACACAGCCCGCTGCTTCCCGCTGTGCCCAGGGCTGATGGGAAAGAAGAGCTGAAAGCCCCACCTCTTGTGGCAGTGGCCAAAGACGGGGAGAGAGCAGAGTGCACAGCGGCGACTCAGGAATTCAGCCTGGAGCCGACCGGCCTCAAGTCACAGCCAGGCCCATAGAAATCAGGAGAAAGTGTAAAAGCAGCACCAAATAAATACTAGGGGTAGGCGCTATGGTGCCATGGGGCTAGGTGCCACTTGGAATGCCCACCCCCATCCTGGGGTGTCGGTCTGAGTCCCAGCTACTCTGCTTCAAGTCAGCTTCCCGCTGATGCAAAGATAATTGGAATATTTATCTCTTTAATCGGATAAAGTGAAGATGTACAACACAATGTTTTGATGGACACACACAGACTAAAGTGACGATTAGGCATCATTGCAAGCAAATGCACACGTCCGTCATCGTACATGGCTGCCTCTTAGATGTGTGTGCTGACGGTGTCGGCAAATTCCCGCTATCCATTATTAACCACCGCCTGCATGCTGTACATTAGATGTCTAGACTTACCCAACCCGAAGCCAACTGTGTGCCCTTTCACCTACATGCACCCATCCCCCCTTTTGGCCTCTACCCCAACCCCTACCAATCACATCAGTGTGTTTTGCGTGTTCAATTTTAGAACACTGGTTATTTATTTTGATTACTTTAAAGGGACAGAGCAAGCCAAAGAGAGAGAAAATTATGAGAGACATCCCCCCTCTGCTGGATTGTTCTCCAAATACTTGCAACAGCCGGGACTGGGCCAGGCTGAAGCCAGGAGCCAGGGACTCAATGCAGACCCCTCACAGGGGAGGCAGGGGTGCAAGCAATCACGCCGTATTCTGATTTCCCAGGCACGTTAGCAGGAAGCTGGGTCAAAAATAGAGCTCTGGGCCTGGAATCAGCATTTCATGTGGGGTGCAGCCACAGTGCCGGGTCCTGGGGTGCAGATGATGTCTATGAGGTAGTCATTCCATTCCCTTTGCCTTTATACCCTGAGCAGATATTTCTGGTCTGGTAATGCCATTTTTAATGTTGTGAGAAACCTCCTTGCTTTTTCGCATAGCAGTGGTACCAATCTACATTCCCACCAACAGCTCACAAGGGTTCCCTCCCAACATTTGTGATCTTTTGTCCTTTTGCCAATGGCCATCTCTTAGGGAGGCAGTATTTCATTGTGGTTTGCTGCCGAACACTTTTCCACATGTATCGTGGCCATTTTTACATCTTCTTTGGAGAAAATATCTATTCATGTCCTTTGATGATTACTTCCTTTTTGAACTATGGGGTTGTGTGAGATCTTTCTAGGTTTTGGATAATAACATGATACATATGACTCACATGACATACATGTCTCATGACATACATGACTCACAAACATTCTCTCCTAATCCATTGGCCACATTTTCATTTGGTTTATTGCTTCCTTTGCTGTGCAAAAGCTTTTTATGTTTAGGTCTTCAGTCAGTTTGGGCTGATTCTTTTGTGTATGGTATGAGATAAGGGTCCAGTTTCATTCCTTTGCATATAGAAACTCAGTTTTCCACACCATTTATTGAAAAAAACTATCCTTTCCCATTGTGTCTTCTTGGTGCTGTGTCAAAGTTCGGGTGACCATGTATGCTTGTGTTTATTTCTGGACTCTATATTCTGTTCCATTGGTCTATGTGTATTTTGCACCAGTACCATATTATAATATATTATCTTAGTGTCACATAATTTACATGCAACTTAACAGGTTAAGGACATTTAATAAATTAAATTGTAAAGATACCCTGAGAAAGTATTACATATTTTTGCTAGAATCATAAATTAATGAATGGTATTTTTACATTATATTAATTTTATTTCCTCTAAGGAAGTAAAAAGCCAGAAAGAGCATTCCTAGCAATCTAAGAAGAAGCAGACTCATCTACAGAACCGTATCATAATCACAGCTAAGACCTAACAGGGCAGTGAAGCCTGAAACCCGGGAAAAATAGATGCTTCCAAGGATCTGAAGCAGAATATGACAGGCAGGCCATGAGAGCAGGTAACAGAAATCTGCAATGGATTCTACCCTCACGCTTGGGCTGACTCTGGAGCTACGGGTCCAAGGGGGATTCACACCCACTCACAGCCTGCTTCTCCATGGCTCACAGCAGGTGCTCGTGAGGGAGGAGTGTCGGAGCTTCTGCTAAGAGGACACCAGGCAGCACCAGCCCCTGCCCCCCTACTCCCGCAACAAAGGTGCCCCTAGACACACCGCACTTCCCACACTGTTGAAAAGAAAAATTAAGATCATGGAGGGAGTCAGAGAGAAGACACATTGGCTTTTGCCTTATAGTCAAAGGAACAAAAGAGGAATGGCAGCCGACTGCCCTGTAGAAACTATGCAAGTGGAAGGCTATTGGGGAACATCTTAGCAATGCTGAAGAGGGAGAAGATTATCAGCCCCAATTCTACACCCACTGAAAAGCACTTCCAAACGTGAAGGGAAATGAAGACTTTAGACAAGGATTGAGAACATTCACCACCAACGGACGTGTGCTGCAAGAAATCTCAAAGGAAAACGTCAGGCAGAAGGATTATGATACTAGACAATAAATATAAAGAATGCTGGAAATGGTCAAAGCAAATGGACTGTGGACCTCAGTACCCCCCCCCCCCCCCCCGGGAGCATGCTCTGGCCCATCGGTCACCCAGGCTACGATGTCTTTCCTGAACTGCTCTGAAGGAAATCTGGCCATCTTTAGAGTAGCAAGGGCAGCTACTCATGTACGATTTGGGGCAGAGGGCAACTTAGTCAAGGAATAATGGGCCAGGTTCATTACAGGGCAAAGAACTTTCAATTAAAGTGAGGCCACGTGAAAAAAGTAATGAGAATACAGAAAATTCAAGGAAGAGAGATGAGCTTTGCAAATCTAGAGGAAAAACGTAAGGAAGAATTAGATTTAAAATACATCACTTTAACAACCTAAAATTAAACCAAAAAAGGAAGGAGTACTGGGGCTGCTGCTGTGGCAAGGCAGGTGGAAGCTTCTGCCTGTGATGCCGGCATCCCACATGGCACGGAGTGGTGTCCCGGCTGCTCCACTTCAGATCCAGCTCTCTGCTGTGCCCTGGGAAATCAGTGGAGGATGGCCAAGTGCTTGGGCCCCTGCACCTGCATGGGAGACCTGGAGGAAGCTCCTGGCACCAGATCAGCTCAGCTCTGGCCATTGTGACCATTTGGGGAGTGAACCAGCAGATGGAGGATCCCCCTACCCCATGTCTTTCAAATAAATAAATAAATCTTTAAAAAAAAATACCAGTGTATGTTTTGATCCATGAGCCAAACTCAAAAGCACCAAAATTTATATTCGCTCAATATATCTTTGGACCATTTTAGAAAGTTCTGTAGAAAGAAATAAGGAATTGATGAATTGTTGTTTTTTGTATAGTAATTCTATAGGATTTGTTGTGTGCTAATTCCTGTCTAAAGGCTTTGTGAATACTGAGTAACTTTGCACACACAGCAGCCCGATGGGGTACAGGTGGGTGTTATTCACAGACTCAGCCACATAGGAAAGCTGAGACTGGGAAGCCGGCGTTTTCTCTGAGGTCTTTAACCCTCATCCCATGCATCTTCCCAACATCATGATAATGAACAAACCCCATGTTCTTGATAAGATCATTTTCATATGTCTGCAGAGTACGTAGAAAGCAAAGAAACTTCAGCAAGTTCAAGGGGTAAAGATTTTAGAGTTTAGGCCAGCGCCGGGGCTCAACAGGCTAATCCTCCGCCTTGCGGCGCCGGCACTCCGGGTTCTAGTCCCGGTCGGGGCACTGGATTCTGTCCCGGTTGCCCCTCTTCCAGGCCAGCTCTCTGCTGTGGCCAGGGAGTGCAGTGGAGGATGGCCCAAGTGCTTGGGCCCTGCACCCGCATGGGAGACCAGGAGAAGCACCTGGCTCCTGCCATTGGATCAGCGCGGTGCGCCGGCTGCAGTGTGCCGGCCGCGGCAGCCATTGGAGAGTGAACCAACGGCAAAGGAAGACCTTTCTGTCTCTCTCTCTCACTGTCCACTCTGCCTGTCCAAAAAAAAAAAAAGATTTTAGAGTTTATATTATCTGATTATAATTCAATAAATCAGAAAAAATTATTGATCCATAACTTCCTAGTCAGAGCTTAGGAAATGTTTAGAAAATACTTGGGTCAAAGAGGAAATCTACAGGGAAACTCAGGTTCCCTTTGAAAGGCCCCGGGTGGGGGAGAGTCTCACAGCAGACTCTAGACCCTTGTGCAAAATGTTCTGTCTGAAACATGTTAAGGCCAAAATGCCTTCCTCGCAAAGAATCAAGATGAGAAATAAACTAAATCCATACCCCGAGAAACTGTAAAAGAGTATTAAAGAGCATTTTAAAAAGACAAAAGTTTAAATTAATGAACTAGGAAGCAAAGCAAATAGATTCTATAAGTACACCAAAACCCTCGTTATACAAAAACATCTATACATATCTATAAAGAAGCTCCATTTTTTTTTAAAGGAAAGAAAATAACACTATGAGATCAGGAAGCAGAAAGAGCAAATATTAAAATGCCTGAAAGTACTGAAAGTAATGTAATATGAAACTCTATGGCAACAAATTTGAAAACTGGAATAAACATTGAGAAAAAGCGGTGAAACTATCTATTTTTGCAGACGCTGTGGTTGTAAACCTAGAAAACCCAAAGGAATCTAATAAAAGTCTCCTAGAATTAAGTGGAGAATTTGGCAAATTCGGGTCCAGAAATATGCCAAAACATCATTAACCTTTCTCTATTCTAGGAATCAGAATAGGGCTGGAAAAGTTTATTTAAAAGTGGTGAAAATAAAATCCCTGTGAAATACTTGAAACAGATATGACCGAGAGAGAGAGAGAGAGAGAGAGAGAGAGAGAGAGGCAAACAACAGTCATATTAAAATATTTAAAAGAAGTGAAAACAGGGGAAGATTTACCGGAATCTTAGACAAGAAGTCTCGGTGCCATAAACGTAGCTAAAGCCCCCGCATTGTGTGCGTATTTCACTGAAAATCACAACAAAGCAGACTCTCGGTTTGTTTGTTTTTGATAATTAGATAAAGTGGTCTTAAAGTTTCCAGAGAAAACATAACTAGCAAAGAAAAGACAACTAATTTTGGAAAAATAAACAGAGACGACTCAGTGAAGCCATCTCTGAGGAGCCCCGATCCAAATCACGTCTTCCTGGGCCTGGATTTATTACACCTGTGTGGGTGAAGAACGTAAAAGGTAGCAAGGGCTTGCGCGGAGTCTGGTGCTGAGAGCACTACGTGGGCAGGAACACCTTCCTACTAGAAGTGGAGAAGACAAACGCTGTGAGAGAAGAGAGATTCAACTGTGACAGTTAGACACTTCCAGGAAAAAAGGCTGAAAATACAGGAGACCGTGGTGGATCGCAGTGTGTGTGTGTATGTGTGTGTGTGTGTGAGTAATGTACATAATAGATTCAGCTTTTGGGATATATAAACTTACTATAACTCGATAAGAAGCGAGGACAAACTAATAGGCAGATTTTATGAATGGGAAACGAGAAATCTTCAAAGAGTTCATGGAGAAGCAGAATAGGAAAAACTTATGCGTGGATTTCAAGTATTTCTGTGCCAGCATAAACTTATCTTTCCATTCCATTTTCCATGAACTTTTGGAAGTCTCCTCCTGTGTAAAAAAAAAAAAAACCAAAAAGTAAATCCAAATGGCTAAGAAACACGGAAAGATCCTCGAATTCACGGAGAGGAAAGAGAACACATACACGTGGATGCGCAAGGCGATGCGGTCTGCGCTCACTGCGCCGTCCGGGGATCACTTGCTGCCCACAAGGCTGCCGGAAAGGGGGCCCTCGGGCATTGGTGTGGGTGGAAAGAGACGCTGCGGCCTCTTGGGGAAGCAGAGTGGCACCGTCTACCTATTAACACTCAGACTACAGGTCCTCTGCAGGCCAGCAACCCCCCAGAGACTCTCTCGCCATCATATACCAGGCTGCCTGCCTGCTTGCTTGCTTTTCTCTTTTGTTCTGCAAATTCTAGGAGCTGGGAGTTGTTTCCTGCACTAGGGGAAGGGCTGAGTGAATTACAGCACACGCACTCGACGGAGCAGCATCTGGGAAGAGGGACTGGAGTGGCCGGCTCTCAGCCCGGGTTTCAGGAGGAACTGTTGACTGAGGAAAACACCATGCAGAGGGGAATGTATACCAAACAGTGATCAAAACTCGCGGGGCCTCTTAGTGATTCTGCAGTCTCAGGGCCGAGGCAGGAACGAGGCGTGCTGGAGAGTCACTGCAGGTTACCTGGGCGGGTGGCGATTCGATGTGTGTGGAGAGAAGAGGAGGCACGAGCCAAAAACCCAAGGGAAGACCCCACGCTGACCGCCACCTGCACCTGTGCTTGTACCGACCGCGCATGCGCGCATCTGGGGGTGCTGTCCTCACACAGGCACAGCTGGAGGAGCTCTGGCTCCCGACAGGACAGTGTGCTGCCCTGTTTGCGACCCTGTGCCTCCACACCCTCCAGGGGACAGCAGGGCACCCTCAGGACTCCAAGGCTTCCCCTCCCGATCGATCGGGTCTCAGGGCTCCACCACCTGTCTGGGGCAGGCGCCCCCTGCGGTTTCTACCCCTCACTCACAGCTCCTTGTAGGGAGTGACCCCCACGCTGACCGCCGTGGGTCACGCGCAGGAGGCCGAGTTAGGGAAGCCACAAGGTGCAGTGCCCCGCTCCGGGCCCCCACAGCTCCTCAGACCTCGGTCTCTGTAGGGTCGCCTACACTGTGACCTTCTCCGGGGCCGAGCGAGAGGAAAGCCACACTGCTGCTGCCCGAGTCCCTCTGCTCTCCGCGGTAGAAAGAATGTGCCCTGCTCTCCGGTCCTTGTGGGCGTCTGTCTGCCTCCTGCACCTGCTGGCGGCGAGCGGTCCCCCGACTGGCAGCACAGCCTGGAACGGACAATCCCCCCCAGACGTAACTGCCTCCTATCCAGTACACACTTCCAAGGTCGCAGGAGCTGGGGCAGAGGAGCCCCCACGTCTCCCATCAAGGTGCTGGCCAGTACCTCACGCCCGAGCAGCAGTGTGAGGCCACCTGTGGCTGCCGTCATCCCACGTTCTTTGGTGGCACCTGCGTGTGCCATGCACTGAGTGGCCTGCTTGGCGTGGCTTGCCTGGCCAGCTCTGCCACATGGACGGCTCCCAAAAGTCCCAGTGCGGAAGAGGCGAGGAGCTGCCCAGGCGGCGGGGACACCATGCTCATTGGCCAAGGGTGCTGCCGTCACAGCACGTGGTGGCAGCCGCAGCAGCTACGGCCACTGCCGTGCACTGAGACCCCCTCCGCGTGCTGTTGTCGCGTTCCATGAAGGGGCTCATTAGTGAGCTACTCGTTTGTCATTTCCACAGCTTTTCCCAAAGCTGATGCAGTGAGTTAAACGGCAGAAGCTTAGCTCGTGGCAAACATCCTTGGCTCTGCCGTTACGGGCATTTAAGCCGAGGGATACTGACCATTGTCACGGGTGAGCATTCCCTAGCTGGAAATCGCCCGCGTGTTGTGATCTTTGAAACGTTCACGTCTTGTCCGTGCTACCGAGAACACGCGGTGTGTCTGGGCTTGTACTTGTTGCGACAGAAAGTTCTAGAATATAGAAACTTCAGGCTGGCGCTGTGGCTCACTTGGCTAATCCTCCGCCTGTGGTGCTGGTACTCCGAGTTCTAGTCCTGCTTGGGGCGCCGGTTCTGTCCCGGTTGCCCCTCTTCCAGTCCAGCTCTCTGCTGTGGCCCAGGGAAGGCCATGGAGGATGGCCCAGGTGTTTGGGCCCTGCACCCGCATGGGAGACCAGGAGGAAGCGCCTGGCTCCTGGCTTCGGATCGGTGCAGCGCACCAGCCTTAGCGGCCATTTGGGAGGTGAACCAACGGAAGAAAGACCTTTCTCTCTGTCTCTCTCTCCCTCTCACTGTCTAGCTCTGCCTGTCAAAAAAAAAAAAAAAAAAAAAAAAAAAAGAAGAAGAAGAAACTTCAGCACAAAAGGAACGCATCTCGGAGTCTTGGCTGTACAGAGGCTGACCCTATATTGAAGAGACCAGAATTAGCACCATGATGGGACTCAAGAGGGGGCCAGGAGATCCCACACCGGGAGGAGACGGGCAGAGGGGCTCAGCGCCCTCTCAGCCCTTGCCACAGGAATCCAAGACCTAGTTCCAGGCTTCCGCTTTCTTCCCCCTTCTTGGAGCAAAGCCTCGGCTTTTGTTTTTGGATGTCACTTCACTCAAAGACGGCTCACCAGGCCAGCCTAACCTGTGTTAGCAACTAGAGTGATCTCCGGAAAGGAAAATTTACTTTGGGATTTAAGATGATCAAAACTGATGACTTCTCAAGAGGCTTGGAAACCCGAGGTTGTAAACACAGCTGGAGAAACACTTGAGCGTGGGGCCATAAACTCCAGCGCCATGAACTCCGCCCTGCGCTCACGTCAGGGGCAGCACACCACGTACAGGGCTGCGGGGACGCGGGCTGTGTTTTGTACAGACCGTGGCAAAGAGGAGGCAAGAGTGGAGTGTGACAGCCCACGCACGTCATCCGTGTGTGTGATGTAAACATCTCCCTGTGTTGTTGAAGTGATGCGAAGGGGTTGCATTCAGTCGGGCCACCAAATTCTAACACGGAGATGTTATATAATCAAACGCGAAAATGGTGATTGAATGGGAAAAAGGAGTTCTACTATGTGTTGCCTAAAAAGTCAGTAGAGGGGCCAGTGCAGGGGCGTAGTGGGTAAAGCCGCTGCCTGCAGGGATGGCATCCCATATGGGCGCTGGTTCGAGTCCTGGCTGCTCCACTTCCGATCCAGCTCTCTACTGTGGCCTGAGAAGACAGTAGAAGATGGTCCAAGTCCTTGGGCCTCTGCACCTGCATGGGAGACCCAGAAGAAGCTCCTGAGTCCTGGCTTTGGATTGGCTCAGCTCTGGGTGTTGGAGCCATTTAGGGAGTGAACCAGTGGATGGAAGACCTCTCTCTCTGCCTCTGCCTCACTGTAGCTCTGTCTTCCAAATAAATAAATCTTAAAAAAAAAAAAAAAAAGAAGTCAACAGAAATGGAGCCAATTTTCTCCACATAGAAAAACCTGGACTTGCCAAGCTGTGCACCACGTACGGGGTCTTCCAGAAGTTTATAGAAAATACACACTATCTCTGTTGAAAGGAAATATTGATTTAATGGAGAGAGAGGGAGACTTAGAGATGGAGAGAAAGACACGCAGAGAGCAACACACACACACACACACACACACACCCCTCTCCTTTGCCAATTCATTCCCTAACTGCCTGCAACCCCTGGGGCGAGGCTGACGCGGGAGCTGGGAGCTCCATCGGGGCTTCCATGGTGGTGACAGGAACCCCACTACTTGACTTGTGCCTGCTGCCCTGGGGGTCTGCACTGGCAGGAGCCGGAGCCGGGAATCGAACTCTGCGCTCTGACATGTGTGGCGGCGTCTGAACCAGCGTCTCAGCCGCTGGACCAAATGCCTGCCGTGAACGGGTTCTCCTAATTCCGTTTCCCACAGAGTTCAGTATTATGTTCACAGTGACTACCTGTGCTGGTAGGGTGAAGAGCATTGGTTACTTCTGTCTCTTGGCTTACTGATATTTTTGAAATTTTTCAAAACAACATCTTGCTTTTGAAATCAAAACAATGAAATGAGCTTTCCTCCTTGTAGACATTCTTCTATCATTTAAATAAATGACCCTTAACCTGTTTTGACTACCAGGTAAATCCTCGTCTTTGACTCATTTTAAAATAATGTTCCCTTCCGGGAGAGTTCTTCCGATCGCTAGAAATACATGTCAAGGGTAATGGTGTTTATCTGTGGCTTTGGGCCTTGGAAGAAAGTTCCACTGACGAGGAAAGAAATTATGCTTAAAAAATTTCTTTTTCAGATGACTGCCTGTGCAGGTCATTAGCACGAGACACAGAAAGCACTTTCTGGAAGCATAATGGCCCAGGACCTCGCTCCTGGAGATAACAAGCCTTTGTGTTTGCAGGTGGCCTTCCACTCAAAGAACAAAAACTGGAAGCGCCCATTGAATTGCCCTGTGGACAGGCGTTGCGTCATGCGAATGAGCAGCGCTAATGAAGCCGGGAGACAGAGCCCCTCTGTGAGGAAGACACCGGGCTGGGCGTCCCTCGCCCCAGATGCGCACGCTTTCCTGTGTCTGCCGAGACACACAGCGCGTTGGCGGGGCGCAAGCAGGCAGCGCAGGTTTGAGAAGGATAGCGTGAGCCGCAGATGCCGGAGGCTTTCGAATCTCTGGTGCGCACGTTTAGAAAGGGAAGCTCGGTAGACAAGTGCATTTCAGTTTTGTGTTTTAGTTAACTGCGTACAAAGGGGCTTCCAAAGTCCTTGACGGAAACGTGGACTTGAAAGATGCTTATTTGGGTGCAAAGTCTGTTTGAGATCCCTGCGGTTTTTTGGGAAGACGTAGCTTCCACAAACTTTTTGAAGATCATCTGAGATCGTATCATTTCACTACTTGTTTATTTTTCTTTTTATTTATTTATTTTTTATTTTTGACAGGCAGAGTGGACAGTGAGAGAGAGAGAGAGACAGAGAGAAAGGTCTTCCTTTGCTGTTGGTTCACCCTCCAATGGCTGCCGCGGCCAGCGCGCTGCGGCTGGCGCACCGCGCTGATCCGATGGCAAGAGCCAGGTGCTTCTCCTGGTCTCCCATGGGGTACAGGGCCCAAGCACTTGGGCCATCCTCCACTGCACTCCCTGGCCATAGCAGAGAGCTGGCCTGGAAGAGGGGCAACCGGGACAGAATCCGCCGCCCTGACCAGGACTAGAACCCGGAGTGTTGGCGCCGCTAGGCGGAGGATTAGCCTGTTGAGCCGCGGTGCCGGCCCATTACTTGTTTATTTTTAAAAATATTTATTTACTTATTTTTTTGAAAGGCACAGTCTCACACACACACACACACACACACACACCCCTTCCATTACTGGTTCACTTCCCAAATGGCTACAACAGTCATTCTGGACAAGGCCAAAGCTAGGAGCCAGGAACTCCTTCCGGGTCTCCCCTTTGGGTAGCGGGGGTCCAAGCATCTGGGCCACCTTCTACTGCTTTCCCAGGTGCATTAGCAGGGAGCTGGATCAGAAGTGGGGTAGCCTGGACTCGAACTGGCGCTCTGATATGAGGTACCGCCATTGCAAGCAGCAGCCTAGCCCACTGTACCACAAGCTGACCCCTCATTTCACTATTTAAAATGCTCTTAGATTTTAAAAAATTTTTTGAATGAAGTCTGAATTTCAAGTGTGTTCTGCACTTACAAAGCTCATTTGGACAAGCCACGCTTCTAGCCCACAGAAGCCACACATGGTCATGGGCTGCCTCGTGGCAGTGCAGTTCCCAGGGGAAAAAGTCGTCATCACCAAGTGGAATTCAGGGTCTTATGTTTTCCCATGGAGGCAGAATTCACGTTCTGTAGCATTCGGCCTCGCCAGCCTACAGTGCCGTGGGTTGTGGTGTGCTCACAAGACAGCGCCATCGTCGCCACTGTAATTCCACAACAGTTTCTTCATCCCCCAAAGAAATCCCACAGCACCGGCGATCACTCCACACGGCCTGCTCCCCCAGTCCCTCCACCCACCGCTTGGCTTGCCGCCTCTGGATTTGCCTACTTGGACATTTCAGGGAAACCGGAAAACTAGGAAACTACGCGGAGAACGTGAGAACGACAAAATGCAATTGGCGCTATGAATGCTGAGATCCGAAAGAAGCTCACACCTGCCCCGTCTGCCTGTAACACGTCGTGGGTTTGTTAAAAAGCTGCTCTGCCCACGCCATCAGCAAGTGAGGGGAGCTCCCCTAGAACCAGTGTGCGGCACCGGAGGAGCGATGCGTATGAGTCCACCGGGTGCTCGCACTGCCCGGGGGGAGGCACCGCTGCCTGTCTCCATTTCTGGACATGCGCTCGGGCCTGGAGAGGGTAACTGATCTGTCCGAGCTGTGCCTTTGGCACTAAGCTCCTTTAGTTCACTGCCAAGGTCCCCTGGCAGGAAGTTCCTGGTGGTCTCCTTTCACCTGTTCCAAAGGCCAACTCGCAGGCCCCGGCCGCACCCCCGGAATCAGACGTGGGGCACAGCATCCAGCAATTCGTTGTTTTCCAAGGCCTCCCGTGGCGCAGGAACTCTGTTCTAGGGTCAGCATAACGCGGGCCCAGCAGGCACGGAAAGACACGGTGCTAAATATTAGGCACCTTCTGTTTGAGCATGGAACGCGGCAACAATGGAGCCACCTGCCCCGTGCTGAGATCTGAGTGACTATGGTAGAAAGGTGCGGCCCGGCCGACGTGCAGTGCAATGCGCCCTCAGTCAGTTTGGGCCTGTGCTGCTCCGTCCAGGCCAGGCTGAGGAAGCCATCAGTGACCTTGGAGGCAACATCGGTGCCAGGACATCGCCTGAGCGTCAGTCCTGGAGTGTCCTGGAGAAGACCCCAGCTCTACAGCACGCCTTCCACTTGACTCACCGGCTGCCACTCCCACCCCCGCAGCCGTCTCCCCGTCACCTGCTCCTGAGTGTGGCACACAGCGTGCCCTGGGAGCCTGTTGGCAAGGCAGAAGTCAGGGCTCACTCCTGACCTAGGCAGGCACAGTCTGCATTTTCCAGGATCCCCGAGAGAAGGCGGGGTCCCTCCACGCATCATGCTGACTGCGGATTGCGGGTTTTCTTCCCTTTATCCCTTTGAAAGTGAGCGTCTCCAGGTTTCCCCGTGATTTCCAGAGATGCAGGGCTTTGCACGCAGCACCGGCTGAAAGGCAGGGCAGACGGTGTGGTGGGCCACGTGCCCGCAGGGGGACGGCACACCTGCTGTGGCTGTTGTCTAAGGCCCAGTACTCTCCTCTCGTCCACACCCCACCGCCTCCGAAGTCTGAGGGAAGCAGACTGGAAGTTAAGGCCCCAGGAAGCTGGGGTAGAGTGGATGTCCGGTTTCTACTTCTGAAAGTTCACACTCCGCTCTGAGGCTAAGCCCCTGACTGCAGCACTGGCATCCCATACAGATGCTGGTTCAAGTCCCGGATGCTCCTTTTCCGATCCAGCTCTCTGCTATGGCCTGAGAAAGCACTGAAAGATGGCCCAAGCGCTTGGGTCCCTGCACCTGCCTGGGAGACCCAGAAAAAGCTTCTGGCTCCTGGTTTCGGATGGGCACAGCTCTGGCCGTGGCTGTGGCACGAGCAGGGGACGGGGACAGGGATGGGGATGGGGACAGGGTCCTGAGTCCGGCACTGTTGGGGGGTGGGTTGCTGTGTGCCCTTCCTTTCAGCTCCTGGGCTCCGTCTCCTGAGGTCCGAGTGAAGCAGCTGGAGCAACCCCCACCCCGCCACGCCCTGCCCGTCTGTCTTTTTAAGCATGAAAATTCTAATATTTGCTGGTATGTAAACCCCTTTGGAAATTAACCTTTCATTAGAACAGGTCTCTGGCAGTTAATAATCAGCTTTCATAATCTCTTTTTAGGTAAGTTACCCTTAGTCACTATTTCCCCGTTTTCCTAGAAGTCTCCCGTTTCGTTAGATTTTGCAACAACATTCTTGGTGGTGTAGCGAGTGTTTCGTGTGTCTCCTGTCCCCTAGACATTTTAAAAACATTATTTGTTGTCTATTGAATGTTCTCTTGGGAAGGCAACCAGTGAGCAGAGTCTGCTGGGGACAGATGTAGGTATGTCGAAGCCGGGAAGAGTGGATTTTGTTCAAGGAGGTTGGCATTCGCGATCAATCCACCTTTGTTCTGAGCAATTAAGTTCTTTAGAAAACCTATTGACTTTCCAAAGAGTGCGTGGACAATTTGCAGACCACTAGCCTTGCATTTTAATGCCCCGGTGTCGCAGGCGTGAACAGTGAGCCTCTGTTGGCACACACTGGGCCACTCATGGCTCGCGAGGCAGGTCAACCTGGCGGCGTGGACGGACCCACTCCCCTTGTCTCCTCATCATACCCCGGCCGTGGGCCACCAATGGGCCATTCTGTGCGACTGGGATGTGGGAGACAGAATCTCAGCGCCAGGAAGGAAGTTTTGCAAATGGCATGGAAACAAAAAATCCTCTTGTTGCAACAGGATACACTAAAGAAAACAAGGGAGGAAGCTCACGAGAGGGCAGAGGGTTTGACATGTAAACGAGAAATACTGAGCAAAACAAGAGACCCCAATGCAGCACAGTGGCTGTGTTTGCTGGGAAGAGAGCCATCGCCAGGGAGCCGAGAGCGTGGGAGGGAGGCGGACCTGTGTGTGGCTAGAAACGTGGCTCCCGACGGCCACGGCGCGGGGCTTCGCAGTCTGACCCCTGGAACGGGCAGTCGATCGATTTGCTCTTACAGTTTCCCTTCACTGAGAAGTACAGTATTCTTCGGGAGCCGGAACGAGGACAAAGCCTCTGTCCGGTGACACACAGTCATCCAGAGCACCCTGCTCCGGGCAAGGAGAGACACGGAGGTGCTGTGCTGCTGTCCCCACCCGGGACCCCTCGGCCCAGACAATGGCTCACGTGCACCATGTGATGGGCATGCCCATGTCTGGACAGTGTGAATGGCTTGGTTCAGCTGTACCAGGGGATGGGCGCCTTCGACTTCAGGTGACGGAGGTCGGGCTGCACACGGCGTAAGGAAGAGGAGGCAACTCTTGTGAAACCAGACTTTGGTCAGGAGTTCTGTGGCCTAGTGTTAGAGAGAGGGCTATGATGGATACAATGTGATTCCGTTGACCTTAGTTGCTAAGGGTTTATAACTATCACGTGGTTCGGAGGCCCTTGGGACGCCCACATCCTACATTGTGGGTGCTTGGGTTTGAGTTTCGGCTCTGTTCCTGATTCCAGCCTCCTGCTAAGGCTGACCCTGGGAAGCAGCAGGTGAAGGCCCGAGGAGCTGGGTGTCTGGCAAGGCCAGGCTGAAGCCGGAGCTCAGAACTTAACCTGGGCCACCCACGGAGGTGGCACTTGGCACTTGGCACTTTGGCCATCCTCCACTGCTCTCCCAGGCACATTAGCGGGAAGCTGGACAGGAAGTTGAGCAGCCTGGACGCGGTGTGGGCATGGACTGGGTGTGGGATGCTGGGGACACAACAGTGGCTTAACCTGCGGTGCCACGTTACGCAAGTGTTGGCAGTGGCTTTCTTCATGATAGTCAAGAAATGGAGACAGCTCAAAAAAAAAGGAAAATAAATGTCTACCGTAGGTAAATCTGTAAGGTTAAACAATATATTGATAGTTTTCAGGAGCTGAACAGAGGGGGAAAGTGGAGAAAGAATGTGAGTGGTTCTGGGATTTAAGCGTGTTGCAAATGTTCTGGTGTGATGGCAGTGATGGGCACACAACCTTGGAAATACAGTGAAGGGCCGTGGCGTTGCACAATTTAAAAGGGTGAAGTTTGTGGTGTTTGACTAAAGTTTAATAAATCCTTTTAAAGAGAAAGAATAAAGAGGAGCCGCTGCCCGCAAGCTGGCTGCTCTCTCCATTTGTCCCTTACCGAAGTTGTGCTGGCTCTGCTTTGGGCCAGGGGGTGTGCTGGGTGCTGGGCGTGGCTGTGTTTTGGAAGCATCGCCTGGCTTCAGTGAGGAGACCAGGTTGGAAGGGGGTCAGAAGCCACGTGAGTAGGTGACGAAATTGGAGTCCAGCCAGTACAGAAAATCCTGTCTGTCTCTGCTCGGTCAAGGGCACGTCTTCCCATTGCTTTTGCCATGACCAGGCCAAGTCAAAGAGGGGAACCGGGCTCATCCTCAGCTCCCAGGTTCCTCAGGGGCTTCAGGAAAGAGCCGCACCGTCACGAGGACCAAAGGCTTGGACGTGGCGTTTACTTCTGACGTCTAATGCAAGCCATGCCACCCGCCTGTCTTTGCCAAGTGTCTGAGCTGGAAATGTGGGGGTAGCAGAGCCGTGGTCTGGGGAGAACGAAGCTGTCCACGCATCTTTGAAACAAGGAAAGGTTGCCAAGGGCGCGAGGCCAGTGTGGTGCACAGGAGGGGCCTGGGGGAGCGCCTCGTGTCCCCCTGGGCCTCCCTGGGCCCGGTGCAGGTGCTGGGCGCTGCCGGGGGCGTGGCCCACTCATTTCAAGCCCACTCCAGAGCCTCTGTCTCGGCGGTGCGGGTGTGCTCAGGAGCAGGGGCTCTTGGCCAGGGGAGCGAGGCCTCCTGGGCAGTGTCTGGGGGCAGAAGCAGTTTCTTCCATCGCCTGGGAGCGTCCCCGTCCCCTCCAGTCTCCTATCTCAGCTCAGGAGGGCAGCAGATGATCCTCGGGGTGTATTTATAACGTAAACTGCCCACTGGATGTTTTCAGAAAAGACAGAGAAGTGCTGGTGAAGCCGATAAGGTGGGGACCCAGGCCTGGGCATGGGAGAAGGGTGCTGGGTCAGTGGCTAGGGTGCGGGGGCGCTGCGGGGGTTACCCTGAGACCTGCAGTCCTGACTTGAATTTGGCCTTTAAAATTTTTTCTTAAATGTTGCAGGTACACTCTGGCTTGATTTCTATTTTATTTTGTTTTTCCCAAAGATTTATTTATTTATTTAAGAGTCAGAGAGAGAGAAGGAGGAAGAGAGAGAGAGAAGATATCTTCCATCTGCTGATTCACTCCCTAAATGGTTGTAACAGCCTGGGCTAGGCCAGGCTGAAGTCAGGAGCCAGGAGCCAGGAACTCCCTGCTGGTCTCCCATGTGGGTACAGGGGCCCAAGCACTTGGGCCATCCTCCACTGCTTTCCCAGGTGTATTAGCAGGGAGCTGGATTGGAAACAGAGAGCGGGGACTCGAACAGGTACTGATACGGGATGCTGGCTCTCCCAATGGTGGTTTAACCCACTGCGCACAACGCATGTCCCTGGTTTGATTTTTAACATGGATGAGATCGGCTTTTTTTTTTTTTTTAAGATCCTCTGTATGTATGTTCAATGAAGATCACCAACACACCCGCTTTTCTCATTCCTCCAAAGCCCAAATCTACACAAGGTCCCTAGGCTGATTTTTGCTGTTCTTTTTCTAGGACGGGGGTCCCAATACAGCACCAAAGCTTCCCTCCCCTGTCCACCTCCCCCCGCCTCCCCCAGCACAATTCACTAGCTCCCCAGCCCGGGGCTCTTCCTCTTGGTTGCGCTGTTCCTTGTAGCAGCCAGGGAGCTGAGAAAGCCCCTCCTCTCCGAGTTAGACGCCCGTGAAGACGGAGCAGAGCAGTGTTTCTGGGGATGGGATGCGGCACGGGTACCTTTGAAAACGTCCTGGGCGAGTCTCACGGCCCCAGTGACCGGGGGAGGCACAGGGCCGGCTTCTCGGGGGACCCCAAAGACATCTGGGGCTGATGTGCCCAGGTCTCCCCGGAGGTGGAGCCCTGGCTTTGGGTTTTTTCCAGTGGTCCTAGGGGGTTCTCGCCTTGGTGGGCTTCCATAGTTACCGTGTACGCTGACACTTTTAAATAGGGTCCGCTGGAGAAAACAGACAGGGAGATGAGGATTGGAGACGAATACCAGGGGACTTCAAACACGGAATTAAATTTGTTTGGGTGCAAAAAATGTTTGAAATCAGTGCATCCCCCCCCCACCCCCATAATACATGATTTCCACTATTTCTGAGTCCAGCTCCTCTGGTTCTTCCGACCCACTGGATCCGAGGGACCCAGAGGGAAGCAGGTGGGGGGCGGGGTGGTGCTGCAGGTGCTTTGTTGTCACAGGAGCTGGCTGTTGCCTGCGATTAGCCGCTCTAGGGGTCCGGCACGCAGGGTGCGGTATCAGTGCCCACTGGGCACCGCGGCTCCTTCTCCCCTGGGTTCGTGCCCTCCCTTCCGTCTCACAGGCAGGGGCTGGTGGCAGAGTGTGCAGCAGATACCACTGCCTTGCCCGCATGCCCCAGCTGCAGGGAGTGTGGAGCTAAATGGTTTAGGGCGGCCTCTGGAGGCCCAGGGCTGCCCCACCCCCAGCCCCCAGCCCTCTGCACCGCAGTCACAGTGGCCTGGCAGACAGCCCAGCTCCCTGCCTCTCGGCAGGCGGAGTCGGCAGGTGCAGGTGTGAAGCCGCCGCTCCTGAGGCCGTATCTCTGCTGGGAATTATCCCCAGCTCTGGGCGGCTTCCTCCACCGCCTTCGCCCCACGAATCCTCATTTCTGGCTGCACGCCTGGACAGAACACACCCTCTGGGGTCCCACACGGCTGGGTTCAGCCTGACTTTATCGCTCCTTAGCTGCGTGAGTACTTTTCCTTTTCTGTGTCACACAGATGGAGAGAATGGCGGCGAAAGCCCGCGGCACATAGTAGGGGTGCAGCGATGCCCCCTGGCGTGGCCCCTGGTGCGGTGACACCATCTCCCTCCGCTGTTCTCTTTGTCCCTGGTGCCTGCCGACTTTCGTACTCTCTCTTCCGTTTGCATTTTTGCCTTTTCTACCTCCTGTCCCCAGGGTTTCTTCGCTCTTTATTTTCGCTAACTTCTGGCCATGATTCACCAGGGAAAGTGCAAACAATACCCAAAAATACACAGCCTTGTGCTGCGGGGTTTCTGTCCGCTCAGCAGATAGGCTGGGTTGGTTTGTGTGCAAGCAGGACTCGGGGGGCTGGTTTGTGGCTTTCCCTGCAAGAGTGGGCAGCCAAGGGAGGTATGCTGTCTCCCCACAAGATGGAAATGAAGACCATTAAAAACCGATCGTGTTGGGGTTTGACATAAGAGCCTTCATCAATCTTGCAGTGCTGGCCCGGGAGGCAGCTGGTCCCCGAAGTCAGAACAGTGGACAGCGTGGCCACGAGCTGGCCGTGGGACCATGGAGAGCTTGCATAACCCCCCTCAGGATCCTGTTTCCCCATCACCAGGCAGGCTGGCCAGAGAAACGCACGCCAGCTACATCACGAGGGACCTGCTGGGATTCATATTGGCCGGGAAGCCCTGGACCCCAGTGCAGAAACAGACCCAGGGCAGGGTATTTTGTTGCTAATATTCTAGTGACTAACACCACGAAGCCGCCACAAACCAACCCAAGCGGGGAGTGGGCTGTGCGTCCCGCGGTCCCCAATGCCACTCTGCACGGCTGAGCCGCCGCAGCCTTGGACACCAGCCGCTCGGCTGGATTTTTATCATTCGTATCATTGCAAGCCGGGGAACAGGCTGAGACTCTGGGCTGTCACCCGGCTGCAGCACCCGCTTCTGTCTTCTTCCTCTGGTCTAGAAGCTCCTCCTCCACTCCCCGGCCCCATGGGCCTGGACTCAGGGTGGGGCGCAGGCCAGCCCCTCAGCACCTCCCAGCAGCCTCAGCTGCCCAGAGCACGCTCTGTGTGGCTGCAAGGTTGCTTCAGGGGTGGCCAACTCTGCCCCCAGCCGAAACGGGATGGGATGAAGAGTGGGGGTGGGGAGAATGACACGGGGAGGGTGGGGGAGGCTTTGAAGCAGTGGAGCAGCCAGAGTAGAGAGAGACAGAGACACCAACACCTTCGGAACAGTCTCACCACCCTGTCTCGTGACCCAGCGAGATGGCTCTTTTTCTTTAGTTAGTTTGAGTTAGGGTTGTCGCACATGGAGCACTTCATGTTTTAAAGGGTGCCATTCACAAAATTTGAATTTTGATTAGATGGAGGATCTCCTAGTTTGAGTATCTTGCCTTGGAGAGTGTTTGGCTAGGATAGATTGAGTACATTCGATGTTAATGTCTTGCTATGGCTTATGTTTGAGTTACGGCTTATGTTGAGTATGGCTATGGCTTACTGGTTGTAACTTAAATCTGGTTGTAACTTAAATACGATACAATGTAAAAAATTCAGGGAAAGAGGACTGTGACTTGATCAGTGTTCCATCCGACTCACTTAAAAGCAAGCCACCCCTTCCTTTTATTTCCCAGAGGATGTTTCCTTTTTGATCTTACTTGTTTTTGAGTCAGCACATAGTCATCTGTCTGCGTTTATGGGGTAGAGTGTGATGTTTGGACGCGGATGCGTTGTGTGGCGATCGGCATCTCCGTCACTTTAAATACTGATCATTTCTTTGTGACGCGAACATTAAAAATCCTCCCTCCCACCCGCCGCGGCCGACTGTGTGCCCTCCCCTGAGCCACGGAGCACCCCAACTCGTGCCTCCCTTCTGGCTGCCTGCCTCCCTGCCCCGTCCTGTAACCTTGTTCTACCCCCGGCTTCCACCAAATCAGAGCTTGAGTGTCCACGTGAGTGAGGCACGTGGCGCTGGTCTTCCTGTGTGCCCTGTTTCCCTTGTCCACGGTGCCACAGGCGACAAAGCTTCAGTTGGCCGCGCAGACCCTGTTCTGTGAACATAGCACGCTCTCTTTATCCCACGCTCAGGTGGCTTCTGTGTCAGTACCGTGATCACAAGGCGTGTCCCACGCACAGCATTGAAGACCAACCAAGGGGTCAAAAGCGACAAAGGTCTTGCATCCTTCAGGGGCAGCCTTGTTCTTTGAACATCAGGCGGAGGTTGTCCTCAGCTAACGCAGGCTCCTGGGCCTGGCCTCTGTTCCACCTGCACAGACATACATCTGAGAGGTCTTATCCTGCCTGCGTAGGGAAAGTGCTGGAAGCTGTCGGCGTTTACCCAGAGAGTCCGGAACAGCAGTGCAGGCTGATGCGGCCACTGGTGAGCAACACGGAGCATTGCTCCCACTTCCGGCTCCGTGGCCGGTGCCTGCGTGGCCTCGGGCAGCTCAGCGAGAATCTCCGTGCTCCACTGCTACGTTCGCCCCCGGCTGGCCCGTCCCGTCAGAATCTTGCAATGTATTTGTCCCTTTATATCAAGGGACAAACATCTATGAGGGAACTTACAGACGTTCCTGGAAAATGGAGTTAGATACACTTAGGGGCCAGCACTGTGGGGTAGTGGGTTAAGCTGCTGCCCAGAAGGCTGGCATCTCGTATGGGCATCGGATGGAGTCCAGGCTGCTCCACTTCTGATCCAGCTCCCTGCTAATGCACCTGGGAAAGCAATGGAAATGGCCCAAGTCCTTGGGCCCCTGCTCCCACGTGGGAGACCCAGAGGAGGCTCCTGGCTCCTGGCTTGAGCCTGGCCCAGCCTAGGCCGTTGTAGCCATTTGAGGAGTGAACTAGCTATGGAAGACCTCTCTCTCTCTCTCTCTCTCTCTCTCTCTCTCTCTGTAGTTCTGCCTTCCAAATAAATATTTTTTTAAAAAAAACGATAAATTTGGTGAAAAAATAGTTTGAAATCCATGCATATTTTTCCCACGAACTTCTAGAAGATTCCTCACACAAGGAACAAAACACCCCTTAGGAGAGAGGTGCGCTAAGCTTTCTCCTGGACACAGAGTCTGGGTAACCTCTCTCCCCTCCCCAAAGGTGCGAAGGGGGATTTTCTGGCTGGATGGGCGGGGGGCCCAGGGGCCATGTCACCACCTGGGGCTGAGCCACTGCTTCCGTTGCTTCACTCGCCGTGTGCCACTGAGAGGACAGATCCCAGGCAAGGAGACCCTGGCAGAAAGCAGCCTCCAAGTAATCCCATCGCTCGCACCCTCAGCCACAGCACGGGGATGGAGGAAGCCCTGCCTGACCTCCCACCACCCAACACCACCACCAAGAAATTGCTAACAACGCTGTCTTCCATCAACGAAGACTGAATCCTCCTAAAACCACATCTTTCCTCAAAGCCCTGGTTCTCAAACTCTTTCTAGGACCTCTTTCCAATAACAAAGAATTGCTGGGAAAAATCCAGTCCGAGTCAGAGGGAAAATGGTGCAGCTCTTACGCAGTTTCTTAAGTAACCTCGAAAGCCAAAAATCGATGTCTCCCGGGAGGAAGACAATACTGACGGTCAGGATGATAACTCCTCAGTTTCCAAGAGCTCTGCACACTCGCTCTCCCGTCACCACGTTGTTGACTTGTTCACAACAGCCCCCCTGTGAAGTTGGAGCACGGCTCAGGCCTCACACGCGTGTCGGAGCCACTTCTCAGCACCACCAGGAGCAATCGCGTCCTTAGGTTATGCGTCATCCAGAGAGAGCCACAGCAGGGCCAGCGAGAGCAGCGCACATCGCTGCTAGAAAACAAGACAGAAACCTCACCGTCCCCTGGCTTCAGAGGCGGTAAGATGTGAAAGAGTGAGTGTCTCAGGATCCACAACATGCAGGCTGTCCATTCCAGAGACGGGGTTCAAGGCCAGCCTACTGCTGGAGGGGGCCGCCTCAACTCAGATCGTCTGAGTTCAACCTAAAGGATTCCTCTTCGCCAGGACTAGCAGTCTTGAAGGCAAGATGGAAGACTTTTGCCCTCGATTCCTGAAACCACCATTTTAGAAGGAAATGATTTATCATGGAGGGATGGGTTCCTGAAGCCATTGTTTTAGGAGGATTCAATCCTCGTTGATGGAAGGCAGCACTGTTAGCAAGGAACAGCAGCTCTTCCTCCAAGGCAGGTGCACCCGGCCACCTGCCTGCTTGTTGTTCCGGTATGTTGCATTGATGCAGTACAGGGCCGGTTTATCCCCAGTATTTGTAGATGCCAGGGCTGTAAGTCCCCTACTAGATACAATTTTATTGCAGTCCCCAAACCAACACTCAGTGTTTCTGTGCTCATTTGTTGACAAGCCCAGAGCAGCAGGTATCTGAGCCACCAGACCCACCCACACCTCCCGGCTGAGGCTGCACAAGGCGCTGCCTGCCCTCTGACTTCAGCTCCTTACTGCAAATAAGCACTCTTTTTGCCATCATCTATGGAGTGCTACATTTGTCTCTGTGTTTTTGTATGATTAAATGTATTTGTTTGAAAGTCAGAGTTAGAGAGAGAGGGAGAGACAGAGAGAAAGAGGTCTTCCATCTGCTGGTTCACTCCCTAAATGGCTGTAACAGTCGGTCATGGACCAGGCTGAAGCCAGGAGCCAGAAACTCCATCCAGGTCTTCTAGGTGGGTGCAGGGGCCCAAGCACGTGGGCCGTCTTCTACTGCTTTTCCAGGCCACCAGACAGAGCTGGATCAGAGGTGGAACAGCCAGAACAGGAATAGAGGCACCCATATGGGATGTCGGCATCACAGGCGGTGGCTCTATGGGCTACACAACACGGGCCTCTGTGCTGTGCTGTTGGTGAGTCCGTGGCTTAGAGTAGCCCCAAAGCTGCAGTGCTGCGTGGTGTTCCCAAGTGCGAGAAGGCTGGGGTGCGTCTCACGGGGAGTACAGGTGGGCTGGAGGAGCCTTGTGCCGGGGCACTTGTTCTGCGGCCAGCTGACCAGGCATTAGCGCGTCCTGACTGCAAGGCAGCCGGGCCCAGCCAGAGAGAGGGCAAGGTGACAGGAGCGCACCTGCTCCGGGAGACGGCCCGTGTGCCGGTGACGAGATCTGGGAGGAGACACGGGGAAACAGGGGACGGCGTGGGGCGCAGTGGTTGGCTTCTCTGCCAGCATTTCTGTGGGAGCTTCTCTGGAGGTGTAGGTGGTGGGGAGCATGTGGGTGCCTGCGAGGAAGGGGTGCAGGGACGTCTCCCCAGGAGCGCTCCCTCAGCTGCTGAGGACGATCGATGGTGGCAGAGGGAGCCTGACCGCCATTCAAGCGTTCGAGCTCCCGGGAGGGGCATTTGGCACAGCGGTTACGTTCCCGCTTGGGGCCCGCACCCCGCGTCGGAGTGCCTGGGTTGCAGGCCTGGCTTTCCCCCTGATTCTGGCTTCCAGCTAATGGCGGCAGGCGATGGCTCAAGTACTCGGGTCCCTTTCCCTCTGTCTCTGTCTCGCTGCCTTCAAGTCAATAAAATAAATGAACGTCAGAGCTTCCCTTTCAAAAGGCAATAGCCTTTAGCCCAGTGGTCAAGACGCCACCGATGGGGGAGACCCGGATTGAGTTCCGGGTTCCGGGCTGTGATCTGGCACAGCCCTGGCTGTTGTAGGCATTTGGAGAGTGAGCCCGAGGATGGAAGAGCTCTGTCTCTCTAGTGGATGAAGATAAATAAAAGGAAAGGTGAGTAGGGGGAAAATAGGAAGGGAGAGGGGGAGGAGGAGAGAAAATGAGTCTGTGTGCTCAGTGCTTTCTTGCTTGAGGGTGGAGCTTTGACAAGCACACACACGTGCACACACACATCCACACACACACGCACCCCACTCACACACACATACACACACATACCCACACACACGCACACACATACATACACATACATACCTATATACTCACACAAACACACCCACTCACACACATACATACATACACATACACACACGCACACACATATCCACACACATACACACCCACTCACACACACACCCACATACACACATACATACACACAGGCACACCCATGCATACACACATACACACCCACATACCTACACATATACCCACATATACACACATACATACACACATCAACACCTGTATATATACATACACACAGACACACACACACGCACACACACACACCGCTCTTGGTTAAACAGAAAGGGCTGCCCAAGCTTGTGTGTTAGTACCAATGAGCCACCCACAGCAGGGGCTGCACCCCGCACTGTAGCCCTGCAAAAGACCTCAGGGTCAAGGGCACGGTTGTCAAAGAGGAAGCAGCCCCAGAGCACGAGCTGTCGCAGAGTCTGCGCACTGCAGGTTTGCAAAAGCAAACTCCGGAGGGCAGCTCCTGGGGGCGGGGAGGCCGTGGAAGGAAGGCTTCCTGATTTCCACCACGCCGGGCTCCTTCTCAGAGAGGCGGTGAGCATGGAGCTGGGTTTCAGGTTTAACTCCCATGAGCTCCTTTTCTTTGGGCCATCTTTGTTCTCCCCAGGCTGGTCGGCTTTGCTTCCGGGCCGTCCACAGTCCCTGGCAGGGGCTGAGGCCCAGTCTTGTTGGGGATGAAAAGGGACTGGGAGCCAGGCTGCTCTAATGGGAGCTTGCACCTGCAGACGCCAGGCGTGGGGTGGCTGGGCGCTGGGTCCTGCCTGTGTGTGCGTGTTCCTGTGCATGCGTGTGTGTGTGCGTTTGTGCTCACTCACATGTTTTCCTTCGTTCGCAAGCACTGGGAATGCTGCAGGGTTTTTGGCCTGTGCACGCTGGCAGGGATCCAAGCTGCTCCACCACTCTCTGTGTTGTGGAGAAAAAGCGCCGCCTGTGTAGGCTGTAAGCAGGGGCTCTTCCAGCCACGAAAACACAGCCAGTGCACTTGGGTCTAACCTCCCTGGGCTCCGGAGAGGGGGCTCAGAGAGGGAGCGACCCCTGCGGGGCTTTCCCCACCGGCCAGTGGGTGTGCTTCTTACGTTCCCCTCCCTCCACGCTGGGAACACTGTCCAGGCGGTGCCAGAGAGCGGTGGCCACCGAGATGGAGAAACGACCCAGGGGACCCTCACCACTCTGCCTCCCACTGCACACCCAGCCCTCTGCCCTCGTGCCCTCTGCCCTCGATTGTCTGTGCCCATAAAGTTGTCACCAGGACAAGGAGCATGTCCGACACCCCCAAAGCCCCCCAAGGCCCTTCTGTAATGCACCCTCCCCGGGCAGCCGCTCACCGGCTTCTTCTCACTGGGGGCGGTCAGTGGGTGTGGGGTGGCTGTAGTTGCTTCTGCCAATGACTGACAGTGTGGAGCGTCGTGCTCACCCCTTGTCTGTGAGTACCCTCTGGCCGAGGGTTCAAATCTTCCCACCATTTCTCCTGGCTTCTCCCTGCTTCCGATCCAGCTTCCTGCCAATGGACCCGAGAGGCAGAAAATGACGGCCCAGGTACATGATGCCACCCATGTGGGAGGCCTGGGTGAAGTTTCCAGTGCCTGGCTTTAGCCTGGTTCAACCCCAAGCTGTTGTGGGAGTTGGGGAATTAAAGCAGCAGGTGAAGGTCCCCTTCCCGCCATCTCTCCCTTTCTTGTTGTCATTCTGACTTTCAAGTAAGTATTCTTTTTTTTTAGATTTATTCATTTATTTGAAAGAGTTACACAGAGAGAGAAAGAGAGAGAGAGAAGGAGAGAGAGAGAGAGAGAGAGAGAGAGAGAGAGAGAGAGGTCTTTCATTCGTTGGTTCACTCCCCAGATGGCTGCAACGGTCAGAGCTACGCCGATCCAAAGCCAGGAGCCAGGAGCTTCCTCCTGGTCTCCCCTGCGGGTGCAGGGCCCAAGCACTTGGGTCATCTTCCATTGCCTTCCCTGGCCACAGCAGAGAGCTGGACTGGAAGAGGAGCAACTGGGACTCAAACCAGCGCCCTTATGGGATGCCAGCACTGCAGGTGGCAGCCTTACCCACTATGCCACAGCGCTGGCCTAAGAATTCTTTTCAAAGAAGCCTCGGCAGTTCTTGCTACGGGCAGAACATCCCGTGGTACACAAGAGAACACTCCTGTCCCAGGTGCCGGGAGATGAGAGACAGAGAAGGCGTGGTCTTCGCGATCTGACCAGGTGCATCCAGACCGGGTGCGTGTAGGACTGACCCGGAGTCCCAGAGGGAGGGCCTTTGTTACTCAGACCCCGAGCTGGCAGGGAGGTAGAGTGGTTGGGGGCATGCGAGGATGACAGACTGGTCCCCTGGGACCCTGGCCCTGCTTTCTAGCCTGAGGCTGCTACCTGTGCCCACGGACAAACTGCCAAGGCTCCGTGACCACTGCTTTCCACATCTGAAGAATGGGAACGCCGGGGCGCTTCAGAATGCCGGGAGGTAAACAAGAAGCGCCAAACCGTGCGCAGTCTGCCGGTGTCTGGTACCCAGGAAGCATCACGGCCGGTGCTCATGGTTCCTGCATGAATTGAGCACCTGCTGAATACAGGCACCTTGCCACGTGTGTTTTCCAGACACTGAGCGCTGGTGGGTGAGAAACTTTGGTTCATCTACACAGCCTCAGACTCCAAAAGTCTAATGAAGGTGACCACTGCTGGTCACATATATACGCTGCAGACAGCTTTGTCACGATGCCCCATTTCTCCTTTCAGTGATGAAGGGGATAAATGGGGGCGTGACTTACGTTACAATGTCTATTGCAGGCCTCCTCTGCCTGGGTCGGTCTAAGCCTCTACGTTAATTCGTTAATTCGTGGTCCATGATAGGAAACGTACGTGCTGGAGAGAACAGAGCAGCGGCTGGGATTCTCACCTCAAGGGGTCAGGAGCAAGCAGCTCCCAAGTCCACCCCAGAACAGTCTCAGGGCAGGATGGCCAAGAGCCCGTGAGACTCCAGCTCCAGGGAGCTCAGATGTTCCTGGAAGGTGTTTGTTACAAACCCAGAGAACCCGTTCTGTGAGGTCGGCTCAAAGGGCGCCTTCATCAGAGTAGCAGGGAGCTGTAGAGGCAGGCCGGGCCAGGCACACAGCGGCACGGTCCCACGCCCGACCCGCTGTTCTGAAGGGCCAGGGAGAAGTGGTGGCTGGGGCCTCAGCCAGCTCCCTTGCTCTTGCCAATAGCTGGAGAGGGAGCGCACAAAGTGTCCGTGGGCGCAGAGCTGCCCTGGTGACGATGCTCCGTGAGGCCAAAGCCAGGCCCACCACAGGGCCTGCAACTTGGCTGAGCATGGTTTGGGCTGTGTGTTTCTGCTGGGCGGGGCCCCTACAAGCCTGAGTTGCTGTGCACCTAGGAACACGAGTGAGCTCCTTGGCAAGAGGTGGGAAAGGGGTCCCCAGGAAGGTTCTGGAAGACGGCCCAGACTTCCTGGGCTTTGGTCACCAGCTCAGGAGCGTGGCACAGCCCCACGTGCAGAGGGTGAGTGCAGAGCTGCAGGCCTTTCCGTCCCTGGGGCGGGCTGTTCCCAGCACTAAGGGGTCAGAGGGCACAACCATTGGCACCCCCCTCTGCCCCAGGCGATTCTGGAAGAGGGAAGGAGGTGTTTCTGCTCTAATCAAAGGTCACAGGGCAGAGAGGGCCACGTAGGACAAACAGGAGTGGCTGACATGGAGGCCCTTGGTCATCGTCTCTGCCTCCCCAGTGCACCTGCTATGGTGCCTGGAAGGAAGCACCCTTGAGTGACAGGCATTTTGCCCAAGTGCTCTGGACCTGAGATCAGCAGGCGCGGCGCTGCCCTGGCTCGGCGCCCATGAGCCGTGCCCTCCTCTCTGTTCTGCCCACACTGGAAGAACACTCGGGTTTTGCATCCCTAGCGCTTAGTTTTGTGTCTCAAAGATGTGTTTTGATGAGTGACTGGGGTGGCGGGAGATGCACCCCCCTGTGCGTGCGTGGTCAGGGGTACGGAGCACTTTGTAAGGCCTCACAAGGTCAGTTTCAACTCTGAATTCCAACGTGAAGGTCTCCTCGCTTTCTTTCTCTTGAAAACAAGAATGACGTCATCGGAGAGAATGAGAATGATGTCATCGGAAGAAACAGAGTCTGCTTGCAAAAATCCGATGCCGGCTATACCCATCCAGGAGGCTCTTAAGGGGCCAGCACTGTGGCACTGTGGGTAAAGGTGCTGCCTGACATGCTGGCATCCCATATGGGTGCCAGTTCGAGTCTCGGCTGCTCCACTTCTGATCCAGCTCCCTGCTAATGGCTTTGGAAAGCAGTGGAAGATGGCCCAAGTGCTTGGGTCCCGGCACCCACAAGGGAGACCTGGAAGAAGCTCCTGGCTTCTGGTTTTGGATTGGCATAGCCCCGGCCATTGCGGCTATTTGGGGAATGAACCAGCAGGTGGAAGACCTCTCTCACTCCCCTCCTCCCCTGTCCCTCTGCCTTTCAAATAAATAAATAAATCTTAAAAAAAAAAAAAAAAAAGAAGGCGGCTCTTAAGCCATACACTCTTGGCTCCTATTTCCCCTGGTCCTGTCATCTTATTCTTATTTATATTTTCCTTGTTCTTAATTTAAATCTTTGTGCTTCTCCATGGCTTATCAAAGAGCTCACAGCCTCAAGTCTCCAGCCAGACAGCAATGGCTGAAGTGAACGGGTAACAGGGCACGGTGGGGACTGTGGCAAGCAGAGAGGTCTTCCCTGCTGAGCTCCACACCAAACCCCGCGTCGTGCATAGATCCGTCATTTCCTGTAATTCTTTGTCCATCCCCTTGGTGATCCGTGTCTCACCTCTGCTGCCTCCCCGGCACCTGGCACCATGATGGCACAGAGCTGTCACCCATCCATACTCGCTGCCTGGGCACAGTGAGTCCATGGGGGACCAGGCTGGCCACATTTTCCTATTCTAAAAGAATTCAAAACTTTTTTTTTTATCTGAAATCTCTTAATTTTTACATGTTTGGTGGTTAACGTAAAAACAAAAGCCCTTCGCTGGCCAGAAGCGGGCCGTGCTGGTATGTGGCCTCCGCACAGCTTTCTGCATACCAATCGCAGCCGCTAGTTTCTCTGGGAAACCAAAGGCACACAAGTGAATGAAGACGCATCTGTTTCACAAAGCCCCAGTCACTCGCTATGCATGTCTTTGCTGTTGTTTCCTTATTGTTTCAGTTTCACATGAGTAAATTAAGAAACTCAGCCACCCCGCCCCGAGATGAAGCCACCCTGTTGTTTGTGAGTGGAAAAAGGCATCCGAGGGGACCGGCACTGTGGTGTAGCAGGTAAAGCCGCTGCCGGCAGTGCCGGCATCCCATATGCGCGCCGGTTCGAATCCGGGCCGTTGCACTTTTGATCCAGAGCTCTTCGATGGCCTGGGAAAGAAGTAGAGGATGGCCCAAGTCCTTGGGCTGCTGCACCAGTGTGGGAGACCCAGAAGAAGCTCCTGGCTCCTGGCTCTGGATTGGCCCAGATTCAGCCATTGCAGCCATTTGGGGAGTGAACCAGTGGACGGAGGACTTGCTCTCTCTGTCTGTGACTCTGTCTTCCAAATAAGTAAGTAAATCTTCTTAAAAAGTGGTGATGCAGAATTAGAGCATCCAGTGGTACCTTCACTTGTTGGCAGCACCCCTGGCTCTGTGACACCGGTCACCCTGGCTCTGTGACACCGGTCACCCCAGCTCTGTGACACCTGTCACCCTGGCTCTGTGACATCTGTCACCCTGGCTCTGTGACATCTGTCACCCCGGCTCTGTGACACTTGCCAGCAGCTGCAAGCCTGCGACATGTTATCAGCACATCACTCAGTGTGCGCACATGCCAAGCACTGAGTGAACACTTGGCCAGGTGTGTCTCGTTTCGTTCAGTGTCATGTTGAACATATGCATTTTAGCGGCAATCTCCTGACCGTAGATGTGTTGGTTCTTTCTGATTTTTTTAAAGATTTATTTATTTATTTGAAAGGCAGAGTTTCAGAGAGGCAGAGGCAGAGAGAGAGAGAAAAAAAAAGTCTTCCATCTATTGTTTCACTGTGCTGATCTGAAGCCAGGAGCCAGGAGCTTCTTCCAGGTCTCCCATGTGGGTGCAGGGACCCAAGCACCTGAGCCATCTTCTACTGCTTTCCCAGGCCACAGCAGAGAGCTGGATCGGGAGAGGAGCAGCCGGGACCCGAACCAGTGCCCGTATGGGATGCCGCCACTGCAGTGGCCACAGCGCCAGCTCCTTCTTTCTGATTTAACAGAGCATAGCCAAGTTGTCACCAAGATTGATGTTCTCATTTATTCTCCCAGAGAAGAGCTTTACAATAAAGTTTAAGTATCGCAATTTATGTCTCTAGCATTTCTAGGAAACTCTGTTACAAGGAAAATGTCTTCATACCCAAGGACTTTTTTTTTTTTTTCTTTTAAAGTTCTCTTAGTTGCTTTCCTCTGATGCATCCATTCCACTTTGTTTAAGAAAAGACAAAAACAACCACTGGGATCTGTGGGCGTTTTTCCCTTATGATAAAAATCCATGTAGCATGAAATCTACCAGCTCCATGCTGCACACTTAACGCTACTGCACAACCGGCGCCAGCATCCAACCCCGCTCTCTTCCTGTGCAGGTTTGAAGCTCCCACCCAGGAAACAGGCCCCGCCCGTCCCGATCCTCCCCTCCTCCCACCCTCCCATCCTCCCAGCCACCATTGCACTCCCGTCTCTAGGAGCCTGACTGCTCTCCGTCCCGCACATGCACGGAGTCTTGTAATGGCTGTAGGTTGTGTCGGACCTATTTCCCATCACCTGCTGTCCTCGGTCTCAGCCACGCTGCAGCGTGTGCCAGAATCCGTCCCCCTGCAGGCTCGGGCAGGTGCCTCCTTATACACACACCCACGGCTCATCCCTCTCGGGCTGCTTGGGGTGCTTGTGCCCCCGATCTCTCCCCGTCCTCCACAATACTGTGCTCGCCTTGTTGGCTTTTTCTTTTTGATATTCGCCGTCCTAAGGGTGTGAGGTGGTAGCATCCTGGTTTCGATTTGCATTCCCCCGACAGCTAGCGAGGCGGAGCGCCTGTCTCCTCTGGAGAAATGTCTATTCCTTTGCCTACTTTTGCGCTGAGTTGTTTTTGTGGTTGCTGTCGCTGGACTGTAGGAGTTCTGGGTGCCGACCCGTATTCACATGTATGATTTGCAAATATTTTCTCCCGTCCCGTGGGCCACCCTTTCATTCGGCTGCTTGTATCCTTTGAGGTCGAGGAGCTATACATTTAGATGCACCGTTGGCGTCTTTGAGCTTTGCACCTCTGGCCTCCCTGGCTCTCAGGGGCATGCACTGAGGGAGAAGGCTGCCTCACGGCCCCAACAACAGCGGCTGGAAGGCCACCAAGTCCTGTTGCAAACAAAGCTGTATGCCGTGTCCAGAAGTCACCCACAGCCCAGCCTGCCTCCCCACAGCCACATCCGGCTGCAGGATTGCCTTGGCATCAACAGAGTCTCAGCTCTGGAGCAGCCCCGGTGGGTGCTGGTTTGCTAGGACTCTCACAGCAGTGCCTACGGGCCGGGAGGTCGCAGGTGCACCCAGCGGCCGCTCCTGGCCGTCACAGGGAAGGAGCAGCCAGCAGGAGGCGGGGGGGCCGGGGCGCCTCAGCACACAGCCAACGCCAGAACGTTCAAGGTCAAAATACTGAGATGGTTATAGCACCGCGCGCCCGAAATACTTCAAAAACAACAGTCAGCCGAAAAACGAGTCGGAACACTTCTGATTTTTCTCAAGATAATGACTTCAGTGCTTCTTTTGAAATGTCAAAGTCCATTCTTCCACGATTCTTTTAATTGACTGATTTTAAACTTTCTGGTGCCTCTGTATTGCCTGCGCCCTAACCCCTCCTCCTGGATCCACCTAACAGGAAGCAATAATCACGAGAACTAATATTCAGTGCCTGATTCTCGTACGCACACATTTTGTTTGCACTCCGTGAGAGAGCTCATTCACCGAATCGCGCCAGGCCCAGGTAGCAAGCACGGCCCCGGTCTCGTTTGACAGCCGGGGAAGGCGAGTCGCAGAGCGGGAACTTGCCCAAGACCGAGGAGCTGGTGGTGGGTCTCAGAGGCAGGATTGCGTGCAGAGTCCACTGGTCTGCAGAGCCCACCTGGCCCGGCTCGCACCGGCTTGTCCAGCCCCTCCCTTACCCGCTGGCCTGTCAGCATCTGAAATTGGGGCCAAGCCATCTGAAGCAAAGCCTACGTGCTAATAGTGCCCTGAAGACCAAGCCGTGCTGAGCGGTGTACGTAATGTGACAAGAAGGTTGGCCCCCTGGGTGCCCCCAGCAACCATGGGTGACGGTAAAAGGACAGTGTCTCCCAGACGAGGGTCACTTCTGCACCATCACGACGTCACGTGCCATGGGTCAATTGCCCCAAGCTGAGGGCTGACTGTGCACACACGAATGTCCAGCACGGTCACCATCATTAAAGGCTGCTCTCCTCCGCATTCCAGCAGCTCCTTCGCAGCCAGACACGAGCTCATCACAGCACGAGTGCTTACTGTGCACCTGCTACGAGCCGGCGAAGGCACACACGTCCCTGTGCGTATTCCCCAGGTGCGTCATTTACCTGGAGCTCTGAGACAACTCCACGAGGGACAGAGGACCAGCAGTTCCATCTGACATGACGTGGGAGACAGTGACTGAGCTACCCAGGGCCCAGAGCCGGTCACTGGGGGTGGAACCAGCTCTGGGCACAGCTGTGCCGGGCCCTCTCTGTTCGACGCCCCCCGTCACGCTGTACGTATTGTCAGTGCACTCCTACCTGAGGGGCCGTGCCAACCGGGATGTCCTCTTTCCCTCAAACACAAGTCCCTGCCTTGCGCTAAGCCCTAATTTGAAGCCCAGCCCCTTTGGAGACCCCCGGCCCCATTCCTCACTGGTGTGGCACTCCTTGGGCACAAAGCCTGCACCACGCCACGGCATAAGACACAGCGCTTGGGCACAGGCAACACAGTTCTCTAACACCTGCTGAGCCGGATTCAACGCCCCGGAACGGAAACCAACAGGGACAAGGCGATGAAGTCCCGGGCCCTGGGGGTGTCTATTCCTGGATTTTCTAGCAGAGTTTCGCTTTTGGAAATCCTCTCCCCTCTCAGGGGACCATTTGTCAGAACGTGAGGCCAAGAAAGTAGCCGGGGGTGTGGATTAAGAAGTGAGGTCCCCTGTCTACGGCAAAGAGGGGAGGATGGGACGGGGTGTGGAGTCGGCCGCCCAGCGCCCCCCCCCCCACCACCGTGTCCCTGGGCAGCGAACGCTTCCCTAGGTTAGTTCTCCCCGGAGAGAACAGCCAGGAACAGCCCCTCTTCCTGCCCGCATCCCAGTGAAACAACACGTGTGTGAGTGTGTCTCAGACTCTGACAAGCTTAATGTTAGAAGATTCCGGTTACCGCCAATGGGATTGCTTGAGTTCGGATGGCCTCCCTGGCCAGCATGTTTTGAAAGTAAACAAAGAAAAGAAAGTAAAGGAAGAACGTTTCCATCAGGACTGGTTAGGAAAAAGACATAGGGGCAGCGAGCACTGGAGGGCCAGCGTCGTCAAAGAGTCGCCCCTAGGTAGCTCTGTCTTCTAGGCTGTCCTCAACCACTTGCCATGCGTGTGAGTGTGTGTGTGCAAGGGATCATGTGTGCGTGCATGTGTGTGCAGGGGTCAGGGCAGCCTTGCGCTGCGTGAGCCCCAAGCTGGGGGAGCGGCCAGGCCGCCTTACCTTGGCCGCCCGTGCACCTGCTCCGCGCTGGTGGTCGAGACCTCAGGGGACCGTCCGCTGGGGAGCTGAGCTCTCTGGCGCAGCAGTAGCTGGGGAACCTCGTCTTCTCCTTCTGTGTCCCATCTTCCAGACGTGTGTGGAAACCACAGCACCTGGGGAGCCGCAGGGGTGAATCAGCGCCTCCGCTGGCCGAACGCAAGACCCGGGGTCTCGGATCACAAGCCTGGGCACAGCCCGTTGAACAGGGCACGTCAGCACCGGCGATGAAGGCGCTCAGGCTGGACGGGGCGAGGCTCCCCTGAACTTCCCCTGTTCTCAGCACGGTTGGGGCTGCCAAGCCAGGTCCTCTGCGCCCAGGGATGTCGTTTCCTGCAGGCAGTGGGAAAGTGAGCCTGCAGCTGGGCAGGGGAAATCAACAAGGAAATCAACAAGGGTCACGGCACCTCCAGCCATCACTCGGCTGGGGAGAGGTCATGCAGCACGGGACTGGGCTGCAGAGGCGGGGCCACGGCCGCCCGGGCCACAGAGTCCCACGTCCTTGTGTTTCTGTCTTTGCAAAGAAGTGTGCAGCAAAGTCTTCATCAGACAGATCACGCTGCCCCCAGTACCTCGTCAAAACATTTTTAAAGATTTTCCGCAGATGGGGCCAGCTGTGCCGGGGCGCCGGTTCGAGTCTCAGCTGCTCCACTTCTGATCCAGCTCCCTGCTAATATGCCTGGGAAAGCAAAGGATGGTGGCCCAAGTGCTTGGGTTCCTGCATCCATGTGGGAAACTCGGAGGAAGCTCCTGGCTCCTGGCATCAGTCTGACCCAGCACTGGCTGTTGCGGCCATCTAGGGGGGTGGTGAACCAGGAGATGGAAGAACTCTCTCTCTCTCTCTCTCTCTCTCTGTGTGTGTGTGTGTGTGTGTCTCCTTGTCTCTCTCTGTAACTTCTGCCTTAAAAAGAATATTTTCCATAGACAGTGTTACTCATAACCGAATGTTGTCAGCAAACTGGCTAATGTTTGTAGACAAAGAAGAAAACGAGGAAGTTTATAGCTGGTGCTGTTGATGACTTTTGCTTCTAAACATACAGAATCGTGGTTCAGAGGATTTCTTGGCTCACCCTGTGCCCCTGCATCTTTGCTGTCACTGATGGGGTCCGACTGTGCGCCCGGCCCTGTGCCAGTGACCCGGTCTGCGTGACTTCATCAACAGTCTTGGAGGGACCACCTGCGTCGTGAACCTCAGGACTGGCGACCTTTATTTTCTGCCAAGGGCCATTTGGGTATTTGTAGCATCCTTTGTGGGCCATACAAACTCTCGGGTTAAAACGCAGCTGGCTGTAGATTGATTGGATTCTGACCTCCCCTGTGGTTGCCTTGGCAGGGCCAGGCGGAATGATTTCACGGCCTTGAATGGCCCACGGGCTGGATAGTCCCACCCTGGACTGCAGAGGGAGAAACTGAGAATTGGGAAGAGCTAGGCAAACATCGAACGTTGCATTTCTGAGCCTAGCCGGCTTGAGCGCTCCCCAGTGATGGCCCAAGATTTCGCTTAACTAAGCGAGCGCTCTGGGACAGAATTCTGAAGAGCAGCGTGGGTCCTCGATGAGATGCCAGCCGGTGCTTGTTGTCGCACACAGCGCCAGGCGGAGCGCCTGCAACCCGGGTACCTGCCGTCCTCTCTGCTGGCCGCCTGGGGAGCGTGACTCACACCCCGGGAAGGGCTCCGCGGTCCCCTGGGCCTGGGTGTGTGTCCCACCGCCTGCCAGTTTGTCCTTTTCACTTTAGGAGTCTACTTGTTCCAGGCGTCTTTTTGGCTGGTGAGCCACGGAATGAACCAGATGAGATTCCCAGCCTGGAGCCCCCGCTGGGAGAGAAGGGGTCAGAGCTTGTAGTGCTGAGCGAACAGCCCACTTTTTTATTTTATCGCTCTCAGTTTCACTTCTAGGCCTTGGCCACGTATCCTCCTGTGCCAGGGCCGCCTCGCAGGGCAGCCAGCCGCCGGGTGAGGAAAGTGAGACCCCATGGCGGTGCCCTCCAGGGTTTGCGACAGCGGGCAGCGGCTCACCCTCCTCACCCCGGGGCTGGGCTTGGTGGCGCTTTGGAGTGGTTTGCCCTAAGGCCTCGTAGGCCTTGAAAGCTGAGGCCGGCCAGCTTTTTGTCCTTTACAGGGACTCAAGATTTATTTACTGGGGTGATGGTGATGGTGACGATTGGCTGAGCTTGGAGATTTGGCTCCGATCTCATTTGATTTCTCTTTCCCAATGGTTTGCAGCTAAGTAGGGAGCAGGTCTGCTTCCAGCCTGTGGTCTTGGGCTCTTTGGGGAAGGGGGGGCCGGGAAGAGAGGCTCTTGGGGCCCTCACCTGCCCCTGCCCCACCCGTAGCAGCTGGGACTCTGTGTTCTGTAGGGGAGGTGCGGGGGTCTCGTTTCACCTCCTCTCCAATGAGCACCCGGGCCAGTGCGCAACAATTCGGCTCCAAGAGTTGAATCTGGTGAGATCAACAAGGCACCGATTCTGCGATTTTTTTGTTTTGCATGGTCCTGTAACCAAGGCAGCTGACTGTCTAACACTGGAAACAGGGAGGTCACAGCTGACCGACAGCATGCGTTAATTCGGCCTTACACGTGTGTCCTCTCCAAAGCCAGGATTACTCACTCCCTGGCTACCCACAGCAGGCCTGGGAGCTTCCTTTGCTTTTAGAACGGGGCTTTCCGTGCAGGCGACCGGCTCAGCAGCCACGTCCAGCTGGGGAGGCGAGCAGAGCCCACCGCAGGGGGACGGACGGCCCACTTCCGTGTCCCAGAAAAGCGACAACCCTGGGCCTGCAGAGCGTGCAGGTCTGCCTGCTCGGTGCATGTGGCGCGAGGGAGGTTAGATCTGGGAGGTGCATGGTCAGGGCGGAGCCGGAGAGCCAAGCTCTCAGCCCACGTTCCCTCCCGCAAGGCCCTGCACTCGTCCCAAGAGCAGGTAGCAAACACGTTATGCGCCATCCGGGACTGACTCCCGTCCTTCCCCTCATCTGATGCACGGTGCACCTGCCCTGCCCTGTCCTGCAAAGGAGAGGCAGTGAGCGGGCCCCGCCCCGGCCCAGGCTGCAGATCCCACCCCGGCCCACACCTTTGAGTCTGCGTGTCAGGCGCACGCCGGGCTTCTGCTCTCAGCCACGCCTTCCGAGCCTCCAAGGCTTCTCCACCCACGGACCGGCACTGGTGCTGCTTCTCCCGCTCCTGCCTCCCATCCCAGCACCCGCGTGCTGCAGCCCCGTGGCCACATCCTGTCGCCTGCAGCCACGGCTCCCTCTACATCCCTTCTTGCTCGTGTCCCTGCTCTCTGCTCCCCAGGGCCAGCACCTGGCTGGCCCGGGCCAGGGGCCGCCTGAAAGCCACAGACGGGCTGGCATGCAGACCCCTCCCTCCACCCACCAGGTTTGCACCACGTGGTCCCTGCTCAGCTCCCCAACCCCAGCTTGGCTGCAAGCCCCCGACACCCACAGGGACACAGACACTGATTTCCTTTATAGGCGGGAGCTGACTCGCCCCCCCCCCCTCACTTGTCGCTAAGGATTTACCCACCCTCACCTCCCACCCTAGACCAGGCATCCTGTGAAGGTGGCAGCTGGGCCCGTTCTGTCCACAGCCAAAGGGGAGCTGCTCAAGGAAGCTCACGGAAAATATTATGAAAAGACCACGCCCGGAGTTCCAGGTTTTTGTCCCCAAATACACTCATCCTTTGATTCCATGTTTCCACTAACTTTGGAGTCCCCACCTATGTCTGGGGCCTGGTAGCTCACAGGTGCCAAGTTACAGCAAAGAGCGCTGAGGGGAGGAAGGAGCCTGGAAACCCTCTGCCCACGGAGAAACCTGGGTGTCTTCAGCGGCCGCTGAGAGGTAGCCAGAGGCAGAGATGGGCTCCCCGTGTGGACAGAGAATTAGCAGGGAACAGTGGCCTCTGAGAGCCCCCGAGCCTCCCTTCCGAGGGGACCAGGTTCCGCGGTGCTGCTGGCTCTGCACGTGAGACCTGGAAATTCAGCCTCCGTGTAAACAGCAGGCGGGGTGAAAGTCGCACAGTCAGAAAGACTTCCGGTGGGCAGCTCCGGGAAACCAAATTTCATTTCGATTTAGAACATGAGTTTATGGCGGGGAAAATGTGATCCAAATTCTAACCAATCCCCACCCCACCCCCCATGTCCCGCCAAATGGCTCAAACCAAAAACGGTTTCTAAGCTGGGAGTTTGCCTGTTTTGAGTTTTAGATGAATTTGCCAAAATGTGGTGACTCAGCCCCAGCTCCACATGCCCTCCCTGAATTTGGGTCCTGGTTAGCATGCGCCGGGCAGCGCTGGGAAAGCCTCCGCGAGGATTCATTCACACTGGGATTATGTTTATTTGCGTTGAGTCAGAGGCAGGAAACACTTACTTTCCTGTCTACGTTAGGAACAGACTTCTGGTCCACCAAGAAAGCATGGTGAGGAACCCATCTTCCGGCAGTCCCCGAGCTCCTGTCTCACTCCTCCCAGTAGGAGGGGTGAAGACCAACCTGATTGGTGGGATCAGGGGTCTTTGGCCAACCTGATTGTTGGGACCAAGAGTCCTGATTAATCTGATTGGTGGGGTCAGGAGTCCTGATTAATCTGATTGGTGGAGTCAGGAGTCCTGATTAATCTGATTGATGGGATCGGAGTCTTTGACCAACCTGATTGGTGGGACCAAGAGTCCCTGACCAATCTGATTGGTGGGATCAGGAGTCCTTGACCAATCTGGATTTTGAGATCAGGAGTCCCTGAGTAGGGAGGCGTTTGGTGCAATGGCTAAGACTCTGCTTGGGACACACTCAGCCTGTATTGCAGTGCCTGGGTTTGAGTCCCAGCTCTGTTTCCCACCCAGCTCCCTGCTAATGCACACCCTGGGAGGCAGCAGGTGACGGCTCCAGTAGTTGGGTCCGTGCCATCCACAGGGGAGACCTGGATGGAGTTCCAGCCTCCTTCCTGGCTTCAGCCTGGCTCAGCCCTGCTGTTGCAGGCATTTGGGGAGTGAACCACTGGATGGAAGACCTCTCTCTGTCTCTCAGCTTTTAAACTAAGTGAAAATAAACATAAATTTTGGAAAAAGGAGTATCAGAAATTGTATTATTAAAGACACACACAAAGCGAGTCCCTGACGAGTGTGGTTGCTGGGGTCGGGCCCTGGCCAGTCTTGTGAGCTGGAAGCAGCTTTTCCCTGGACCTCTTTCCCTGAGCACCCCGAAGCTGCCTGCACATCCGCGGCCTCCCTCCGGTCTGTGTGCTGCCGCTCGCCTTCCAGTCTCCCTGTGCTCTCGGTTTTCATTTTTTAAAATTTGAGAGTCAGGCACGCACACACACTCACACAGGGGTGGGGAGGGGAGAGAGAGAGAGAGAGACTGACTCCCATCTGTAGGAAGCCAAGAGCCAGGAACTCATTCCAGGTCTCCCACGAGGGTGGCAAGAACCCAAATACTTGGGCCATGACTGCTCCCCCAGGGTCTGCGTTGGCAAAAGCTGGAGTCGGGAGCCCGAGTGAGGCCTTGAACACAGGCAGCCTGGCTGGGACGCGGCCATTGTCACTGCGGGGTCATGGGCAGCGTTGCCGTCTTGGCATCCGGCTCCCGTCGGCTCCCCTGCCACTCACTGCCCCGTGCAGTGGGCGCTGCGCTTCAGGGAGGGAAGACGAGGCTCAGAGCCGTGGTCAGGCCGCTGCTTGGCAAGCTGACGGCATGTATGTCCCCACGCAGCACGGTTCTCTGCAGTCAAGCCTCGCCGTGTGCAGTTCACTCAACCTTCAACTGTTCCTCTCGCGAACAACCTTGCGCTACCTGGGTATGGATGCTTGTGACGGTGCCTCTCACACAGGGAGTAGAAGGCAGAGGGACGAAGTGCCGCCTCAGCTGTAAACCAGTGTTAGCCTGACGTCTTGCTCCAACCTGGATTTCCCAGCATGCTCTGGCAGCCTCCCTGAGGGACACACGTGTGCCTCCAGTGTCTGCAGTCAGGGCTTCTGGTCCCGGTGTTTGCCGTCCATGCAGCAATTCTGCTTTGCTTTGCCCCCCAAGGGCTCCCATCCCGTCACCGAAGAGCACCAGGACTGGCAGAGGGTAGGTGGCAGTCGCTGGGCTTGCGAATCTGGTGTCTACACAGGCAGTGCATGGTCTACACAGCGGCTGCAGCTTCCCCCAAACGGTTCTCAGGGATGATCTCTTTCCAAGCAGGTGCCAAGCCTTTCCTAGGTGGATGCCCACAGAGCTCACCAGGGCCTGTCTGGAAGGGGGCTTGCGTGCAGAACTGGACTAAAAGCAACAGCTGTTGCATCAGGAAAAATCATTTT
Source organism: Lepus europaeus (assembly GCF_033115175.1). NCBI lineage: Eukaryota > Metazoa > Chordata > Mammalia > Lagomorpha > Leporidae > Lepus > Lepus europaeus. Next base: position 122,274,268 of record NC_084834.1, on the reverse strand, counting down.
CTCCCCAATGCTTCTAAGGTGTTCACTGGCATGGGAAGGACACATGAAGTCTAGACTCTCCCATTCAGCTACATACCTTTGAAGTTTTGTTAAAAAGACTTATTTATGGGAAAGGCAGAGGGACAGAGAGAAAGGGAGAAAGAGAGAGAGAGATTGTCCATCTCCTGGTTCACTTCCCAGATGGCCACAGCAGGGCCGGGCCGGGCCAGAACTGGGAGTCTGGAGCTCCATCCAGGTCTCCCGCGTGGGTTGGAGGGGCCCAGGCACTTGGGTCCCCGTCTGGGCTCCTCTGGGTGCGTTAGCAAGGTGCTGGTTTGGAAACAGATGAGCCAGGCCAGAAGCAGTACTTCCACACAGGACACCAGCGTTCCAAGCTTACCCTGCTGCGTTGGCGACTTTGAGCAAGCCGGGGATGGCCCTGGAGGGTGGGGGGCCCTGGAGGGTGGGGGGCCCTGGAGGGTGGGGGGCCCTGGAGGGTGGGGAGGTGCCCGCTTGACGCCACATCTCTTCTCTTCATTCCTGCCGTTTTTGAAAATGAAGGACTTTGCCCTCTGAAGTGCAACCGCTCTCTCCGGGCCCTGCGGCTGCTGCGGCGAGCCTACATGTCCTTTGTCTGGGCTAGCCCCCGAGAAGGCACAAGCTGTCGTCCCCTCGGCAGAGCCTTGAGACTCCTCCAGGACTTCGCTCCAGCCCCGGGGACGCTGTCAACGCTTGGTAAAGCGGGGGACACAGCAAGAACTCGCATCAGGAACGGCGAGGACAGCTTCTGCCACGCCAGCAAGACCTCACGGAGTTGGCTCGGGCTTGGGAAACCATCCCAAGATGCCGCACTGACTCTTAGCTCTGCTCCCCGGGTGCAAAGCCTTTTGCCTACTCATTTTGGAAGGCCTGGGGAGTCTCCCGATGGGTCGGGTCTGCTGATCGTTCAGACTGCATCACGATGCGAAGGTCGACAGAAAACATGGAGGAGCGCTTTGCTTTTTTAAAAATAGAGTTCCTGTCCTGCTTCAGACAGCTGGACCCCATTTTGCGTTTGTTTTTCCAAACAGATTCGGCCTCCAAACCAGATCCAGCTGTTTGCACTAATTGCATCTCAGTGCCTGGGTTGGCTGTTGTCTTGTTGGGAAAATCTCATTTGGAAGGAAAACGAATGCTTACATTTCACTGCGGCTGCGCTGTTACTTCCGCCTCGATGTTCCAGTTTGAGAGTTTGTCCCGGGAAATGGAGCCTGCACGGGCGTTTGGGCCGCGTGGAACACGTGGGCAGGACAATCGTGCCAGAGAAGATTCTCCGTTGGGCCTGTGCCGCCTTCTGCTTGTTCGTGTACACACGTATGCCCGAGTGCTTTGTAGTACCAGGAGATATTGTTCTTTTTTAAATTCACTTTATTGGGGCCGGCGCTGTGGTGTAGCTGGTAAAACCGCCGCCTGCAGTGCTGCCATCCCATATGGATGCCGGTTTGAGTCCCGGCTGCTCTACTTCCAATCCAGCTCTCTGCTATGGCTTGGGAAAGCAGTAGAAGATGGCCCAAGTCCTTGGGCCCCTGCACCCATATGGGAGACCTGGAAGAAGCTCCTGGCTCCTGGCTTCGGATCGGAGCAGCTCCGGCCATTGCAGCCATTTGGGGAGTGAACCAGCAGATGGAAGACCTCTCTCTCTCTCTCTTTCTCTCTCTCCCTCCCTCCCTCTCCTTCTCTCTCTGTAACTCTGTCAAATAAATAAATAAATCTTTAAAAAATAAATTCACTTTATTTATTCAAGAGGCAGAGTGACACACACACACAGAGAGAGCTCCTATCTGCAGGTTCACTTCTCAAACGCCCACAACGGCTAGGGCTGAGCCAGGCTGAAGCCAGGAGCCAAGAGCTCCATCCAGGTCTCCCCAGTGGGTGCAAGGGCTCAACTAGTTGGGCCTTCAACTCACACACACACACACACACACATAAATGCTCACACATATATGTTCATGTGCAGATACATACACACTCACACGTGTACACACACACGTACTCATACACACCCCATCTCCAATTTCCAGGGACTATCTGTACCCTCACACACCCATGCCTATCACTGTATCTGTCTCCTGAGCTATGCCAGATACTGTATTTCTTATCCATCACTCTGCAACCCAGTGGCTTAAAGTAATAAAACCATTTCTCCTCTCTAACAGTATTCCAGGGCTCATGGATTAGGGAGGGGCTTTTCTATGTGGTTGTGGGCTGGGGAGTCTCACGAGGTTGTAGCCAGGTGTTGGCTGGGGTCGCAGTCACTGGGAGATTTGCCGGATTCCAGGTGGCTCATTGCCACTGCTGACAGACTGGTGCTGGCTGATGGCCGAGGCCTCGGCTGCTCTCACCTGGGTCTCCAGAGGTGGCCTGGATTTTCTCTTGCAAGGTCCCTGATGACACAGAGGAGCAGGTGGGAGGCGCAAGGTGTGGTACATCCTGGCCTCAGGCACTGCACGCATCAATTCCGCCGTCTTCTTTTTGTGTTACATCTTTTAAGATTTATTTATTTCAAAGGCAGAGACAGTGAGCGAGATCTTCCACCTGCTGGTTTACTCTGCAAATTCCCACAACAGGCAGGGTTTTGGGTCGGGTCGAAGTCAGGAGCCAGGAACTCCACCCTCACCTCCCACATGGGTGGCAGCAGCCCAAGTGCTTGGGCCATCATCCACCGCCTGTAAGGTGCATTAGCTGAGACAGGGTAGCCAGAACCCAAGTCCGGCACTCCAATATAGGATACAGGCCCACAAGGGGCAGCTTAGCCTGTGGGGTCCATATGCCTGCCCCAGTCTCCTCCATTCGTCACACAGGCTAGCGCTGATGCCAGCTGGGAGCCAGAGAACATGGTCCCAGGAAGGAAGTGAGAATGGGGGCCATTTTAGAGGATCTGCACCCAGCGCCAGGAACAGAACAGTCCCCTCCTTGCATCCAGGCAAGCCTTACGATTTTCTCCGACCATTAGAGACGCTGGAGATGGCACTGGGAGGTCCCAGCTACGGCCTCCTGAGTTTGCCTCTCAGCTTTCACCCCTTTTAGGATACACCTGCCATGGAAACGAGGCTGAGCCGGCTCCTAGGATAGAGAGAGCAGGCGAGAGCGGCCCGAGCCACTCCGCCTGTTGTGGTGAGCTCAGCTAGCACCACTCAGAGAGGACGTGAATGTGAACCGACGTTAATGGTCTGCGCTGAGCCCCCACCAAGCCACCAACCCTCAGAGTCCCAAGTAAATGATTATTGTTTCAAGGCACTGAGATGGGGGGGGGGGGGACTCGCTATGAAGGCTGGAGAACGTATACAATGTGATTAAACAGTGGCCCAGTGATCTGTTGTTTTTATTTATCTATTTACTTTTTAAAGATTTATTCATTTATTCAAAAGTCACAGTTACACAGAGAGAGGAGAGGCAGAGAGAGAAACAGAGACAGAGAGAGAGAGAGAGAGAGAGAGAGAGAGAAGTCTTCCATCCGCTGGTTCACTCCCCAGTCGGCTGCAATGGCCGGAGCTGCGCTGATCCGTAGCCAGGAGCCAGGAGCTTCTTCCAGGTCTCCCATGTGGGTTCAGGGGCCCAAGGACTTGGGCCATCTTCTACTGCTTTCCCAGGCCATAGCAGAGAGCCGGATTGGAAGTGGAGCAGCCGGGTCTTGAACCAGTGCCCATATGGGATGCTGGTGCTTCAGGCCAGGGTGTTAACCTGCTGCGCCACAGCGCTGGCCCCTGTTGTTTTTATTCCACAATATACTGTGGGCATCCTTTTTGTGTCTACATAGATACAGCATTCCTGTTTCTGTGTGCTTATCTATATATATATATATATATATATATGTGTGTGTGTGTGTGTGTGTGTGTATAATATGTGTATCTTTTCTTCATATTTAAAGAAATGTTCCAATACTGGGAATTTTGCAAGATGGCAATGCTGTATCATGGAACATATTTGCTACTAATGGACATTAGGTGGTTGCCAAACTTTTTCCTACTGTGGTCAATGCTCTTTGAGCTTCATTCCTGCCGTTGCTTGCATGGAGAGCAGTGGAATTGCTGGGTTAAAAGGATTGGAGAAGTCTTAAAGTATCTGGTGCTGAGTTGTGTTTCAAAATGGGAGTGCCAGCCTCCACTCCGTAACAGGGGGCACAATTTAAAGGACAATCCTGGGGCGGCACTATGGCACAGTGGGTTAAAGCCCGGTCTGCAGTGCTGGCATCCCATGTGGGCGCTGGTTTGCATCCCAGCTGTTCCACTTCCCATCCAGCTCCCTACCATGGCCTGGGAAAGCAGTAGAAGATGGCCCAAGTGCTTAGGCCCCTGCACCCACGTGGGAGACCTGGAAGAAGTTCCAGGCTTGAACCAGCAGATGGAAGACCTCTCTCTCTCTCTCTCTCTCTCTCTCTCTCTCTCTCTCTCTCTTTCTGCATCTACTCTCTGTAACTCTGCCTTTCAAATAAATAAGTAAACCTTCTTTTTTTAAAGGACAATCCTAATGGCTCACTTACATCTTCTTTTTGAATCTTTCCTAGTTCAAGGCCAGGCTGGGAACAAGAGGGGGCACAGGCTGCTGGGAGAACGCCGCTTTCCCTTGAGCTGAGCGAGGAGTGCCTTGTGAAAATCCTCAGGGTGAGTGCGCAAGGGAGAGCTGGCGAGAGCTGGGGGCGCTTGGCTCCTCTCACAGAAGACAAAGAAGACTTTGTCTTATCGGAGGTTTCCTTAGAAATCAATTTAGCAGGCCAGGTTGCCAACTCAAAGCTTTTTAAATGAGTTATGACAACAGTGAACATTAAAGTCTGAAGTCTGAGAGATAATAGCACAGTTAGGACGCGATAAAAATGGAGCATGAAGGCCTTAACCCCACTCCTCCAGCCTGTGTAGCCAGAGTACTCGATGCTGCTCGTACCCCAGGAGGCCTCCGTGGCTCCAGATATGCAAACAACAAGGACGCCAACCACGCACCAGGCGGCTCGGATCTCAGCCGGCCATGGTCTGTATTATGGCCCAGCATTCAGACGAGGGATGGCGATCCCAGACCTGGAGAAGCCCAGATCCCTGCTCGAGCCTCCCAAGGGGGGAGCCAGCACCCCAGTCACTCGGACCCCCGCTGGGGACAGCTGACTTCCGCCTGACGAGGTTTATAAGAGGCGAAGTAGCTCAGCTCGCCAGCCCACAAACTCGAATCTCTGCCCTGCTGGCGCAGGGGGTGAGGGAGGGGAGGACGCCCGGCTGCCCCGGCGCTGTTTTTAGAATGGTGGAGCTGGGGACTCGAAGCCAAGCCGAGCCATGCGAACACGGGCAGACGCCGCCAGCCGGCGGCTTTGAACAGGAGAGCAGGCAGCAGGGGACGCACACTTGCTTATTCTTCTGCATCGTCTCTCTTCCCAGAAGAAAGCAGGAGAGCGTCCAGAGTGCCGGGGCAATGTCTCTTCGCCTGTTTGCTCGGCCCTAAGTCCCTTTCTGTTGGTTTCACTAACACCAAAAATGAAAGTGGTCCCATCAGGGCAAAGCTTACAGGCTAGTGGTGGACGCAGGAAGAAATGGAAGTCCCCAGGCCCCCGTCTTCTCCCCTATCCTGCTTCCACGCTGGGTCTCCTGTCCCCGGTACAGAAGGCACCATGGGGAGACGCTGGTGCGGCTCCTTCTCAGTGAGAGTGCGTGTGCGTGCATGCGTGAGAATAGACTTTTTATTTATTTACAGTGAGATGACGGATCTCCCACCCACTGGCTCCCTCCCCAGATGCCCTAGTGCTGGGCTGGCCTGGGCCAGAGCCAGGAGCTCCATCCAGGTCTCCCACGTGGGCGCAGGGGCCCAAGCACCTGGGCCATCTTCTGCTGCTTCTCCCAGGTGCATTAGCAGGGAGCTGGATGGAAAGTAAAGCAACCAGGACTCCAATCAGTGCTCTGATATGGGATCCTGGAGTGTGGGTGGCAGCTTAGCCCCCTCCACCACAATGCTGGCCCCTGCTGAGTTATGGCAGGGGCCAATGTCATCCAACCATGCCTGCCTGGGACAGTCACCGCCCCTCCGGTGATGGGCAGGGCTGGGTGCTCGGCGTGAATCATGGCAGCCTTTTTCAGGGTGGTTTTCTCCTAGCTGCACCTGCACAGAGAGCTGGATCGGAAGAGGAGCACCCGGGACTCGAACCAACGCCCACATGGGACACCGGCACTGCATGCGGAGGCTCAGCCCACCACGCTACAGCACCGACCCCGGTGTGTGTGCACTTTTACAGCACATATGTGTTCACAGGCATTTGCAGGAGCAGTTTGTGTGCTTTAAAAGTTGGACGAGGTTGACGCCTCGTGGAGCCGCGATTCGATGCACAGCTTGCCTTCCTGTGCGACACGGTCTGTGGGAGCCGCAGCCGGCCTGTTCATTTTTACTGCTGTGTAGTAGTTGACAGCTTCGCTAGCAGTCCTGCTGCTGCATTACTGTGTCTGTGTCTAGACCGTACGGAGCTGCCTGCATCCGGGGCTTGTGTTTGTTTTCCAGTTGGTTTCCCCCGTGATGTGCTCAGGGGAAGCAGCGGCTCGTGTGCCGGACTGAAAACACAGCACCTCCTGCCCCGTCTGTACGCCTTCATCCCAAAGGAAGTCATGGCGGCGCGCACCCTGACGAGGGCAGGAGATGGGAACACAGCTCGCCGACCCGACCTGGGCCGAGTTGTTTACTTGTCAGCCGCGGCTTCCTCCCGTGGGGAGCGACTGGTTCTCTGCAGGTGCAGCCCAGACCCCAGAGTCCAGATGTCTGCGTCCCACGGGACCTAGAACAGCATGGGCGCCCAGGTGGCCGGCACACGGGGCCGAGACAACCCAGTACCTGGCAGTAGTTGCTCTGTGAGGGCCGGATCAGTGTCCCAGTGGGAGAGAAAGTCCAGCACGAAGCTTGGGGGAAGCTGCAGGCCCCGGGAGCCGTCCCCCGACAGCAGCCCCGGGCCGTCTTATCACAGGAGAGCGGCTGGCAAGGTGCACAGTTTTGTGGGAAGTGGATCCACAGGTGAGCGGGAGGAGACATTCTTCAAGGGACAGGAAGCAAGAGCCAGGGCCACTTGTTGCTCAGAGAGGCGCGTAGGACGCCAGCGGAGACAAACGCGGGGCCGAGACTGGTGTCGTGTGCAAATAGGAGCAGAGTTACTTTGGACAGCAAGGAACAAGGTACATTCACGTGCGAGCGTGAGCCACCCTGCAGGAAGTGCACAGCACCAATGGGCCGCCGAGGCACGGGAAAGCACGAGAGACAGAGAACCGAAACGGGCGGGCGCAGTGCTGCAGCCGGGAAAGTCACCACCCTCGCTGGCATCCCTTAGGAGTCCGGGCTGCTCCACTTCTGACCCAGCTCCCTGCTAATGTGCCTGGGGCAGCAGTGGAGGATGGCCAAGTCCTGGGGCCCCTGCACCACCCAGCATACAGGCATCGCACACGTGTGATTGCCATGTAGTATAGTACATGGGTGTGTGCATTCTGTGCTTACATACAGTACACTTGTGTGTATGCCATGTGCTCACACACAGTGCACACACTGTATATACCACATGTTTATACAGCACACTCACAGCACACGTATGCATACACCACACACCCACACAAACACACATGTGTATAATCATGTGCTCACACAGCACACGCATGTGCATACCATGCACTCACACAGCACACGTGTGTACACACCATGCACTCACACACAGCACATGTGTGTATACACCATGTGCTCGCACATGGGACACGTGTGTATACCATATGCTCACACAGCACACACATGTGCATACCATGCACTCACACACAGCACATGTGAGTATACCATGTGCGCACACACTCCTCAGGCCATGTACTTTCCACCTCTCACTGTCCTCTTCAGAACCGGGGCTCCCTGTGTTGGCGTGTTTCCTGCATCATGGGCTACTTCTCTGTGTCTGGCACTGTTCCTCCCTCCACGGGGCTCCTGGTGAGCACATGGTCTATACACACGTGTGCTGTGTGGCAGTATGCACACGTGTGCTGTGTGTGAGTGCATGGAACACATATGTGTGCTGTCTATGCACACATGTTATATACACACGTGTGCTCTCTACATGCATCTGCTGTGTGTGGCCTACACCCACGGCTCCCGGTATCCAACCCCCCCAGCCCCGCTGCCCTCCCCCAAGCTGCTGTGTGCCTTGGCTGAGCATCCTGAGATCTGTCAGCATGGACCACACCCGCCCATGTGCAAACACGCATGCATGCACACGCACGCACACGCACACACATGCGTGCCCCTGCCAGGTTGTGGTAAGGAGCACCTTAGGAAGAAAAGCAACTTCCGTGTCCCGAGTGACCTCACAGCGTGGCTGCTGGGAGCCAGCCCTCACCTTAGCTGCAGGTCCCTGTGAGCATGGGGGCGGGGCCTCCCGTGCCTGCCTCCCTCCCCAGGGAGCACCTGCGGCTCAGGCTGAGTACATGGCTGAGCTAGGAGCTGGGGGGAGCCCCCACAGCACAGCTCTGCCCCTCGTCTGGGCTTCTGGCACAGGGAACGCACTCATGTGGGGCTTCGGAGCCGGAAGCCCAGCTCCCAGCGGCACAGCTGTCTTCTCCCGGACCAGGAACTCGGAGGCCCCGGATGCTCCAGGAAGCAGAAACCCCATCTGGGAGTTGTGCCGATCCACGGACGCTGTTCCCTCAAGGCCGCCTTGAAGAACCTGTGGCTGGGTTGCCCGGGGTCTCCATTCCTCCACTGACAGCCCACAGAGGCCAGAGCTGGCCAGTGGCATCGTCCCCGGAGCTCAGGGCCACCATGTGTTTTGCGCATTAAGTAAATTATTATTTGAATATAATCTCTTTTTCTCTAACCAACAAATCATCATTTGCAGAGCCAAGGTGAGTTTAACAAAATCAATATGTCACCGAGTGGAAAGAAAAATACCCTAAAATCTTGTGTCTCGGTTTCTTTAGACGGTGCTGAACATCTGCACGGTACCCGCAGTGTCGGAGAATTTTAGAGCTGAAATCAGCGCACTGAGCTGTAACCGTGAAGTCAGAGCACGGGCAGCCTGCAGAGAAGGCTCGGGCAGGGTGACGGCCAAGCTGGTGCTTGCCTCGTGCCCGTGGCCTAAGCCCTTCCTGCCGGCCAGCGGAGTTTAGGCGTGGCCAGCTAGTGATGGCCCGAGATGGCACTGTGGGGGCTGTGGCTCCTGCACCCACCTCTAAGTACCGGGCAATAGCTGGCTGCGTCAGAGCCGGGGTTGGAGCCAGGCTCTCCCTCCCACCTCGCTCTCTAGCCTGCCTTACTCCAGCCATGCTATGCACACAATGCGAGTACAATCTCGGCACAGGACAACCCCACTTGTCACGTCTCTCCTGCCTACACACCACAAACATTTTCCTCTTCTCTGTCAAGGTCACTTGGAGTTCCTCACTGGTGTTGAGTACCACGACAAAATGTCCAGCCTTCTTTCTTTCTTTCTTTCTTTCTTTCTTTCTTTCTTTCTTTCTTTCTTTCTTTCTTTCTTTCTTTCTTTCTTTCTTTCTTTCTCTCTTTCTTTCTTTCTTTCTTTCTTTCTTTCTCTCTTTCTCTCTTTCTTTCTCTCTTTCTCTCTTTCTTTCTCTCTTTCTCTCTCTCTCTCTTTCTTTCTCTCTCTCTTTCTCTCTCTCTCTCTCTCTCTCTCTCTCTCTCTCTCTTTTTTAAGTGAACTTATTTATCTGAAAGACAAAGTTACAGAGAGAGGAGAGACAAAGAGAAAGATCTTCCATCTGCTGATTTTCTCCCCAAATGGCCAGGAGCCAGGAACTCTATCCGGGTTTCCCACGTGGGTGCAAGGGCCCAAGCACGTGGGCCACCTTCCACTGCCTTTCCAGGCGCATTAGCAGGGAGCTGGATGAGAAGTGGGGTGAATGGGGCCCTGGACCGGCACTCACACAAGACGCGGCATTGCAGGTGGCGGCTCACCCACGGAGCCACACTACGGCCCCCAGCCTTGTTCCTAACAGTCACCTGTGTGCCCTGTGTGCACGTGGCCACAAGCCTTTCTCCAGAATGGCCTGTCGCGTCTGCTGTGCTGGTGCTGCGCCCGCCCACCCAAGACTCTCAGTCCTTCCTCTATGCATGGCTCCCGTCCCCCTACCAAGAGCAAGGGCCTGTGCCAGAGGCTGCCGGTGCCTCCCGACACCACCCGCTCTCCCTTTCATCCTACAGAGAGAGACAACCGCCGAGCCTAACTGGGCTCGCAGCCTGTGAGGGGCTCCTGCCACGGCTCTGTGCCACGTGTGCCCTCCCGTCTCCCCTCCCTCTTCCTGCCGGGCGAGCTGAGGACTAGGGGGACAATCGCCCAGATGAGGCCAGCAGCCCAGGGCAGGCAGAGCTAGGAATGAGACGGAGCCTGGGCTGCCCACCACACAGCTGGCGGCCAGCCCAGCCCAGCCCTGCCTTCCCCAGACCCTGGTGAGTGAGAGAAGTCTGAAACCCCTGTCCGGTCCGTGCTCCGTAATCCTGGGCTCTCTCTCACAGGGGCCGACCTGCCCCCCTTCACAAATGCTCCTTTGAGCATCTGCCACCCTCCTGCTTTCCTGGAATCGACCGTGCAGAGAGCAAACGCGGGGTTTGCAGGTAGGCAGCCGTGGCTTTGAATTGCAGCTCCGCCACTTCTCAGCCCGGCCGTGAACTTAGTGTCTCTGAGCCTCGCTTTCCTTACCTGTGCACCCTGGAGGCCTCGGGCTGTGGAGTAACTTTCCACTGCTTCTCAGCCTGCAGGGGCCGCGTGAGTCACTCTAGGAACATGCTAACCACAGAAACCAAAACGTCCACGTGTGCGACTCAGGCGCCCCCTCCCACGGACCGGGCCGCAGATGCTGGCGCACTGCCCGGCCCCCGCTCCACTCCAGCCTGGGCAACTCGGCCCGCTGTTTGTGTAGGGGAAGCCATGATTCACCCTCTGCCCGCCCAACTCCCAGCACGCCGGGGTCATGATGGCCCCCGTTCCCAGCTGGCTCCCCAGGCACCCACGGATGCTTCGAGTTAGCAAGCACACGAGGGCCGAGGGATGCAGCCTTGCCCACGGAGGAGGGGGGTGTGGGTGCAGACCACTTCCCCAGCAGGAACCTTGCTCTGCTGAGTGTCTGTTCCTTGTCCCTTGTCCCACCACAGCTGGTTCTGGTTTTTGGCATCACCAGCATTACGAGAGGTTCATGGGAAACAAACTAACATGCTACAAAGCGCTGACTCGTGGAGAGCCAGAAAGCAGAGCTGTCTCTACCTATGGAAACCCAGGAGGGCACCTGGAAGAGGCGACTTCGCACCTGATCTCAAAGGACGAGCGGCATTCAAGGAGAGGGAACAGCAAAGAGTGGGCAGGCCCACCTGGGGAGGGAGGCAGCGGGAGCCCAGGTGGGAAATGCTGGCCACGCTGGGGGCTCTCGTGTCTTTCTCTGGTGATGGGGAGCTATTGAAGGCTATTAAGACACAACCGAGGGCCAGCACTGTGGCATAGCAGGTTAAGCCTCCACCTGCTGTGCCGGCATCCCGTGTGGGTGTTGCCAGTTCGAGTCCCAGCTGCTCCACTTCTGATCCAGCTCCCTGCTGTGGCCTGGGAAAGCAGTAGAAGATGGCCCAACGCCGGCGCCGCGGCTCACTAGGCTAATCCTCTGCCTTGCGGCGCTGGCACACCAGGTTCTAGTCCCGGTCGGGGCACCGATCCTGTCCCGGTTGCCCCTCTTCCAGGCCAGCTCTCTGCTGTGGCCAGGGAGTGCAGTGGAGGATGGCCCAAGTACTTGGGCCCTGCACCCCATGGGAGACCAGGAGAAGCACCTGGCTCTTGCCATTGGATCAGCGCGGTGCGCCGGCCGCAGCGTGCCTACCGCGGCGGCCATTGGAGGGTGAACCAATGGCAAAGGAAGACCTTTCTCTCTGTCTCTCTCTCACTGTCCACTCTGCCTGTCAAAAAAAAAAAAAAAAAAAAAAAAAAGAAGAAGATGGCCCAAGTCCTTGGGCCCCTGCACACATGTGGGAGACCTGGAGGAAGCTCCTGGCTCCTGGCTTTGGATCAGCCCAGCTCTGGCCATTGTGGTCATTTGCGGAGTGAACCAGCGGATGGAATACCTTTCCCTCTTTGCCTCTCTGTAACTCTTCCTTCTAAATAAACAAATAAATCTTTAAAAAAAAATGGAGAAGAAGACAGGAGGACAAAGGTTGAAGGCGGGGCCGTGGGAGGACCAGGGCAGAAGACAGCAGGGCAGAGAGCATGGGAGCAGAAAGACCTGTGGCTGGAGTAGGGGAGGAAGTGCTGTCGCCCGGACAGCCACATCAAGCGGCCAAAGCTCAGGAAGCAGAAGGCTGTAGGAGGGTGCTGGGAACTGGGTTCTCACAGGCAGGGCGTGGCCTCCATCCCTACTGGGCACGAAACCATCCAATGCCTCCGTCCATCACTCACTCCCTTATTTGTCCAAGAAACAAATCAACTCCTGTTGAGCAACCACGATGGGAATACATTGGGTGGGAAGCAGAAAAGAGACAGACGGGTGGTGGAAACCAAGTAGACGCTTGGCGTGAGTAGAGGCAGTGCAAGCGCTGTGGACGAAGTGACCTGGGGCGAGGCACGAGGAAGAGGAAGCTGGGGCAGGGGCGGGGCTCTGCCGTGGGAAGAGGGCATCGGGAGGACCCTGCATTCACCCCTGAAGGAGGTGAGCGACAGGCATAGACCTCTGGGCCTGGGCCTCGGTGGCCCAAGGGGCAGCAAGTGAGGTGGGAGCTGCCGACAGAGCAGGTGCACAAGGGGTGCAGAGAGCAGGGGAGAAGCTGGGTGGGGTCAGGGAGTAGGGGTGTGGCCTCGGCTCCAGATGTGAGCAGAGGAGGGGCTCTGCTGTCTTCTCAGGGTCTCTGCAAGGTGGGTGCAGGGACGCCTTCCTGTGTCTCCCCGTGCTGATGCATGGCAGGCCCCGGGTGCCGACAGCGGCCACGCTTGCCTGCATGTCCAGGGCCAGGTCTGTAGGACACCATGTCCAGTGGGGCAGCTGCTGGGTTTTCCGAGTTTCCCAGCCGGACAGCAGGAGGGCACCTTCTCAGGACAGCGTGGGCGTCTTGCACAGGGGCCAACGCCGAAGCCTGATTGTAAAATTGTTCTGTAATGAGCACAGGAAACACGTGTTTCTCAGACTGAACAGGACGACACGTTCTTCCCCCAGACGGGCGCGGAGGGACCTCAGGGACATCGTCAGATGCAGTGCCTCACACAAGCCCGTGGCTGTCAAAGGCAGAGTGACAGAGATGGAGGGAGGGGAGAGGGACTCCATCCACTGGTTTGCTCCCCAAATGGCTACAACAGTTGGGACTGAGCCAGGCCAAAGCCAGGAGCCCAGAATTCCATGCAGGCCTCCCTCATGGGTGCAGGGACCCAGAGACTTGGGCCATCCGCTGCTGTTTTCCCAGGTGCATTAGCAAGGAGCTGGACTGGAAGTGGAGCAGCTGGGACTCGAACCAGCGCCCCACGGGATGCCAGCGTCATAGGCGGCAGCTTTACCCACTACGCCACAACGCTGACTGATTTAAAGGTCACAAAAATGAAAGGTGTTTTAAAAAAAATTCTAAGACAGTGTTTAGATCCTGCAGTAAAGGAGGATTCTTAACCTGTGGATTCGTGTATTTGCTTTTAAGACTGGGAGGTGGACAGGAAGACACGGGAGGCCACTGCTGCCTTAAACTCTGTTTAATTGTGTGATTACGGGGCCCCCAGGGTGACATAGCACCCCTGAAATGCCTGGCCCTGAGCCTTCCACAGAGTCTCACTCAGCCAGCGCCAGCACTCCCACCCCATGCCCCCAGCTGGGCCCCGGCTGCTCAGCTGGGCCTCATAGCCCCTCCCTGGGACACGCCCCCTTCTCACATCGGTGCCAGTGGGACACCCATGGGCCCCTCCCTCCTTTCTGATCGAGCCTCAAGTGTTTCGCCTTTGTACTTAGTTTTTCGTTTGGCAAAATGCAAACTGGTGCAGCCACTGTGGAAGACAGAATGGAGATACCGCAGACATCTGAATAAAGACCTACCTACCATACGACCCAGCCATCCCACTCCTCAGAATTTACCCAAGGGAAATGACATGGGAGCATGTGAAAGCGTTATCTGTACCCCATGTTTGTTTATTTATTAGAGAGGTAGAGTTACAGACAGTGAGAGGCAAAGACAGAGAATAATCTTCCATCGGCTGATTCACTCCCCAAATGGCCACAACGGCTGGAGCTGAGCTGACCCGCAGCCAGGAGCCAGGAGCTTCTTCCGGGTCTCCCATGTGGGTGCAGGGATCCAAGGACTTGGGCCATCTTCCACTGCTTTCCCAGGCCATGGCAGAGAGCTGGACTGGAAGTGGAGCAGCCGGGACGGGACTAGAACCAGCACCCGTATGGGATGCTGGTGCCGCAGGTGGAGGATGAACCTACTGTGCCACAGTGCCGGCCCCACCCCTGTGTTTAGTGCAGCTCAATTCACAATAGCTAACATGCAGAAGCAACCCAAATGCCTGTCAACTGAAGCCTGGATAAAGAAATTATGGGATATATACACCATGGACTGAAAATGTTATCATTTGCAACAACATGGATGAAACTGGAAAACATCATACTTAGTGAAATAAGCCAGTCCCAAAGGGACAAATACCATATGTCCTCGCTGACCTGTGAGAACTAATAGGGCACCTTCAAGGCAATCTGTAGGAGTGAAATCGACACTTTGAGAAGCAATGTCTCTGGACAGCCCCTATCTCGCTGTCTCGACTGTCGAGGAACAATTCCTTTTGTCTTCATCCCATTTGTTGAACTCTTTACTTAGGGTAGGATTAATCTTATGTGTGTAAAGTTAATTGAAAATAAATCTTTGTGAAAAATAAGAATGGGGGGGGGCAGTGCCATGGCTCACTTGGCTAATCCTCCACCTGTGGCGCCGACATCCCATATGGGCACCGGGTTCTAGTCCTGGCTGCTCCACTTCCAGTCCAGCTCTCTGCTGTGGCCTGGGAGTACAGTGGAGGATGGCCCAAGTGCTTGGGCCCTGCACCCCATGGGAGACCAGGAGGAAGCACCTGGCTCCTGACTTCGGATCGGCGCAATGCCGGCCATAGCGGCCATTTTGGGGGTGAACCAATGGAAGGAAGACCTTCCTCTCTGTCTCTCTCCCTCACTATCCAACTCTATCTGTCAAATAAAAGAAAAAAAAATAAGAATGGGAATAGGAGAGGGAAGAGGAGGGCGGGTAGGATGGGGAGAACCACCATGCTCCTAGATTTGTATTTATGAAATGTATGAAATTTGTATACCTTAAATAAAAGGTTTCTAGGTAAATATATATATATATAGGTAAATATATATATATAAATATATATATAAATAAATATATATATATATATAGGTAAATATATAGGTAAATATATATATATGATTGATTTTCATAGCTCTTAAAATTTATTTTTTTTTTCAAATTGAGACAAAAATAAAGCCAGTTTATGGCCCAAAAAGTTCACTTTCCCCTTGAGATTCCTAACACACTCAAGCCGGTTGGTGGGCTGGGCACTGTGCCCCCCAGGTGGGGGAAGTGCAGCCCCGGGTCTCAGTTCTCGGGGGAGTGGGTCCTCCCGGCTGCATGGCCCCTCGGTCTGCGCCGGGGGCTGGCAAGGGGCCCAGGGGAGCTTTGTCCCTGGAAAAGGAAGGGAGGGAGAGGAGCCGGGCAGTAAGGTCTGAACGCAGCGCAGCTGGCCAAGGAGGCTTGCAGGGCAGGCTCGGAGCACCTGAGCACAGGGCCGTCCAGTTCACGGTGACTGCTTTTTAACCAGCTTTACCGAGGTATAACTTACGCATCAGAAAATTCACTCTTTTCCACGTAGGACCTAAGAATTTAAGTAAATTCACAGCGCCACGCCAACGCGGCCACAGCCCGGATTTAGATCATTTCTGGTTGTACTGGGAACAGACGGCATGAGGTCTGCTTCTTAGCTCTGAGCGCACAGCACGGTGCTGGGGTGCGGCAGGCCTGGGGACTCTCTCATCTTCCTGCACGGAAGCCCCCTGGCCGGCTGCCGCCCTCGCCCCTGCTGCCCTGCTGTGACTGAGCGACTCCCGTGTCCTCCGGCTTCATCCGTGTCGCAGCGTGGGGCAGGCTTTCCTTCCTTCAAGGCTGAGGGATAGCCGGTCACACGATGCTCGCTCTCTCTATCCGCTCATTCTTCGGCGATCGGTTGTTTGTGCCTCCTGGCCGTGGGTGGCCAAGCCGCCGTCCCTGGGGGAGCGCACACATGCCCTGACCCTGTTTCCACTGTGGACCGGGCGGGAGGTGGGGCGGCTGCGTGTGGTGCTTCTGTTTCTAACTTCTCACGCACCTCGGCGCTGTCTCCACAGGGCGCCAGGGCCCCATCTCGCCACATTTTCCCAACGTGCATCGTTTGCTTTTCGTTTGTGAGTGGGGTTAGACTGCATTTCCCTGGTGATTTGTCATGCTGGCATCTTTTGAAAACAGATTTATTCATTCATTTGAAAGGCAGCGTGACAGAGAGAGAGGGAGAGAGAGAGAGAGAGAGAGAGAGATCTTCCATCTGCTGGTTCACGCTGTTAGGAAAAGAGGCGCATAATAGAGAGGAGGCAGTGTACGAATTGACAGCCAGACACAATTAATTCAGAGAAAATAAATTCGCAGAGGTGGGCGACCAACCGCCCGCGTGCACATGGTGGAACAGCCCCCAGGGGCTGGGCCTTTTTATATTTCAGGAGGGCTGGGGATGGGGGTGGGGTGGGGGCAGCAGGTGGAGGGGATTCCTGGAACTGGGCGGGGCCTTGGGGACCTGGGAACGAATGCAGGGTGGGGTCTGACAGCAGTAGGGTGTGAGAGCCAACTAAGATCCGAGGGCAAGGAGTACATTCCAATGTTTGTGGATCTTCTGGGCCGGGAGCGGGAACGGCTGAGGCTTTGTCTTTGTCCCATCACGCTCCCCAGATGGCTCTGGGGTGGGAGCACCAACCGGGTCTCCCACATGGGTGGCAGGGGCCCAGGCACTGGGCCATCTTCTGCTGCTTGCTCGGGCGCACGAGCAGGGAGCTGAATCGGAAGAGCAGCAGCCAGGACTCGAACCGGCGCTCACGTGGGGTGCCGATGTCTCAGGTCGAGGCTTAGCCCACTGTGCCGCAGCGCCGGCCCTGTAGAACAGGTGTCACACCCGTGTTGGGGTGGCAGTGGTTCAGTACACAGCTGTGAGCTCCAGGAGGTCGGAGGTCACTGGGACTCACGGGGAGCTGTCAGGGAATGTTTGTCACATGTGTGAACTTCTCTGTGCCGGGCATTTCTGGATGCCTTGCAAGTGCCCAGGCACAACCCTGCCCGTCTATAGATGATCCAAGTGGGGCTCGGGGAAGCTTCTGGTCACGTGGCCAGGCAGGAGGAGGCTACCGGACTCGAACCCGGATCTTTCCAATGCTAACACGCAGGTCCTTCCTCCACCTCTTCTCAGCTTCTCTGCTCCTGGGCAATTTAATATCCTGCAGCGCAGAAAACCAGCGACAAACGGGGCATCAGGCCGACTCTGGGCACAAACCAGACTCAGGAACCAACCCAGAGTGACGTCTGCGAGGGGAACAGAGCCAGCTCCCTGCCTGGGAGGCGCTGTGCCTCACACGATGGCAAGCGGCGTGCTAGGGGCCTCCACTTTGCAAAATCCTACTCTCTGCCCCAAATTGTGATGATTTGTACGTAAACCCTCTGCCTCCCTAAACACTTGAGCTCCGACTGGCAGCCCAACAGTTAAAATCCACTTCCTTTGATGTTTTGCAAAGCATAAGCCAAGTAACCACGGACACGGAAGTGCACCACAATTTCTCTAGGACTCGGTAAAACATCTTGGGCAAAACCTGTTAAGCCAGTGTTGGCCTAACTCACGGTCGCACCTAATTTGAAACAACTGTTTTCCCTCGGCCAACTGGCTACCCTATTGTGCCTCCTGCAAACAACAGAGTCCAAATTGAGTCAAGTCCCCCATCCCCAGAGAACGTCACGTCTCATTTGAACACAGCGTTCCTGCAAGCCACCCGCGCTCCGAGCTGGGCGGCCGTCTCTCCCTAGAGTGGGGGCCACGCCAGGCTCAGAGGAACCAACCTTTGGGGTGGTGTCAGCAGAGGTCAGAATCCCCACGCTCCAGAGGCCTTTGTGGCTGTGACCTCTTTGACAGCCCGCTGGGGGGACGCTCAGAGGGGCCCCACCTCCCAGGAGAGTCTGTTCTTCCCTATGGAGGGGAGGGCACCAGGGTTTCTACCCACGTTTTGCTGGTGGCCACTGGGGTTGAGTTGTCCTAGGTTAAGGAGTGGCTACCACGTGGGAACTGTGGAGGAGGGCACAGTGGGGGTGCTGCAGCCTGCGCTGTGGACCCCCAAATCCACGTCCTGAAGTTGTAGCCACGCCGTTCCTGGACCTGCTGGTGGGCACTGCGTGGAGGGAACCAAGCGAGGCCATCAGTCAGGACTCGGATCCAATGGGCTTCGTGTCCTTTTAAAATACACACCAGGGGGCGCTGTCTCCCTCTCCCTGTGCACAAACCGGCTGTGAGCTGGCAGCCAGGAGGCGGGAGGAGAGCCCTCACCAGAGCCAGCCCGACCTTCAGGAGCTGTTGCAGTTCAGCCAGCCCAGCCTCTGGTGGCTTGCTGTGGCTGCCCCGGGCAGAGTGGGGGTAGGGAGCTATTGGGCGGGAAGGGAGACAAGAGGACTTCTCCTGGAAAGGTGATATTCAGCATCAGGGCACCTCAAGAAGTTCCTGGGAGATGGAATTAAAAGATAACTCTGTTTTGGTGCATTTTTATCAACTTTTAAAAGACTTTCAAATGCATGGATTTCACAGTTGTTTTGCAATATAATGAACTTCTTCAATTCCATTTTCTACAAGTTTTTTTAAAAAAAGATTATTTATTTGAAAGGCAGAGAGAGAGAGAGAGAGAGACAGAGACAGAGAGAGAGAGAGAGAGAGAATCTTCCGTCTGCTGGTTCAGCCTTCAAATGACCACAACAGCCAGGGCGGGGCCAGGCTGAAGCCAGGAGCCAGGAACTCCATCTGGGTCTCCCACGTGGGTGGCAGGTGCCCGAGGACTCTGGCCGTCCTCTGCTGCCTTCCAAGGCACATTAGCAGGGAGCTGGCTGGGAAGTGGAGCAGCCGGGACCTAGACCAGTGTTCTGTTGTGGACGCAGGCACCCGAGTGCCGTGGCACTTGGGACAAAGCTTTTGAAGTAGCCTCATCTTGATCAGAGTAGTTAAAAGGGTGAATTCATAGAAAAAAAATTGATCACACAGTCCACTTAAGATTTGTACATTTTTCTGTACGTAAACCCTACTTAAACTTAAGAAATGCTGTCCTGGGACCAGCGTTATGGCATAGCGGGTAAAGCCACTGCCTGCAATGCTGGCATCCCATATGGGTGCTGCTTCAAGTCCCCACTGCTCCACTTCCAATCCAGCTCTCTGTTATGGCCTGGGGAAGCAGTGGAAGATGGCCAAGTCCTTGGGCCCCTGCACCCACGTGGGAGACTCAGGTGAAGCTCCTGACTCCTGGCTTCAGCCTGGCCCAGTTCTGGCCATTGTGGTCATCTAGAGACTGACCCAGCCGATGGAAAACCTCTCCTCTCTCTCTCTCTGCAACTCTGACTTACAAATAAATAAATAAATCTTTAAAAGCAAAAAGAAAGAGAGGCCATCTCCACCCCTTCCCCAAGGAATGTGTTTGGAAAACATGGCACCATGTCTTCGCCTGTCTGCTGGGCCTGACAGGAGGGAAAGCAGGGAGGATTGGTCCCCACCCCCACCGTGTTTATCGACCATTATCTCAGGGACTCGCAACTGGCTCGGGGTCACCAGCTGCCGATGCCCATGTGCAGGCCAGGCCTGGACTCTTGGGCTTCCGAGCTGCCCCGTGCCCACCAGGCTACACCAGACTGTGTAGCCGCCCGGCCACCAGGGCTGTGCCCGAAGAATGGACGCCCGGAGTGGCCAGGACCTGGGGTCGGCAGGGCGGCTCTGAGCACAGTGCCCGAGGCACTGTCTGCCCGTGCTGCTGCCCACTGCCCACCGCGGCCAGGAAGGGAGCTGCGGCGGGCGGCTGCGGGGCCCGGCGAGGGCCGGCCAGTGCATTGCGGCGGGAGCCAAGAGCAACAGGAAGCCCTGGCCGCTCCCTCACAGCAGTGGCGGCCTGGACACCCGGAGGGCCTGCAGCAGATGTTACACAAACAAAACCGCCTTTGACTCCGGCTCAGGGCCCGGCCGAAAATAGCCCCCGGCTTCCCCGCACCCCAAGTGTGCAAGCCGCTCTGGGTGGCCGCGGGCGTGTGTGGACGCCGCTCTGCGGGGTCCCCAGGGGGCCGAGCCACGGGGACCGGCCCGCGGGGCTTGTTTGCTTTCCCGGGCAGTTCAGACTCGGGACGCCCTCGGAGACCTTAGGTGGCTGCCGGCCAAGGAGCCAGTGTCCCCCGCGCCGGGGAGGCAGGAAGCTGGCCCCGGGCCCGGCGCATGGGTCAGCAGCCGGTCCCAGGGGTCCGGCTCTCTCTCCATCTCTCTTTGTCCTCCTCGGGGTAGGATGGAGTTTGAAGGAGCCCTCGTGCACACCTCCCAGGTGAGGGTGGGAGCCCCTGGGGTTTCCGCTCACCCTGGCTTGGGGGACGAGGGGCCCCTCTCCACTCTCCCCTGAGCCCTAAATCTTCCCAGTGCGCAGCTCTGCCTCAGCGCCTTCGCTCTGCACAAAACCATTTCCACCACCGTCCGGCGGCCCAGTCTGTGCCCCAGCCCGGGCCCCCCTGGGCTCCACATCTTCTGCAGACACCCACCAGCTGCTGCCCCCTTTCCTGCCGGCCATGGGCAGCTGCCCAGGACCCCGAGAGGTGAAAGCAGCAGAACCAGCGCCTGCAAGGGGCCAGTGTTTGTGTCCAGGGTTCTCCCGTGCTTGGTGCCACGCTAGGCGGTGCGCATGTCTTCCTGCTCGTGCACGGCTCTGGGAGAAGGGCACAGTCATCATCTCCACAGGACAGACAAGTGAGCAAGCACGGGAAAACTGCTCGCTGGCCTCAGTGGGGAGGAGGCGGGGCCAGACAGAGCCGGCAGGGCTAACCTTGTGAGCTAGCCACTGCCTCACGCGCCCTGGGGGGGGGGGACACGGGAGGGGCTGAGCTCCTCTTCCCAGGGTCTCCCTTCTGTCCAAAGCCCACCTCCCGTGGCTGTTCCTCGTGGGGTCACCACAGCCACCCACTGCTCACTGAGGCCTCTCGTGTGTCCACCAAGCCAAAAACCACTCACCTCTGTGCTGTGTGCTCTGTGGCTGTACACACATACTGAGTGCTCTGGCTCCATACACGTGTGTGCTGTGTGCTCTGTCTCCATACATGTGTGCTGTGTGCTGTCACTCTTACATGTATGTGCTGTCACTCCTAAACATGTGTGCTATGTGTTCTGTCACCATATATGTGGGTGCTGTGTGCTTGTCACTCCTGCATGTTTATGCTGTGTGCTCTGTCTCTATACACATGTGTGCTCTGTGCTCTGTCGCTGGTGCACGTATGTGCTGTGTGCTGTGTCATTTGTATTTTACTGGTGGTTGCTCTGTGGGTGTGACAGGCAGGGTACCAGGCCCCAAGCCCGGTGTCCAGCCCAGCGCTGAGCCTTCTACTGCCCTGGAGGAAGGAGGATGGCAGGGAGAGAGCAGTGATATGGGCCCGAGTCGGCTCTGCTGGCTCTGCAAGGGGCTTACAGAGCCTGGGAAGGCCCCATCTGCCTGCCCACCTGGCCCCTCACCCTGCCTCTACCACCTCCCCAGCAGGAGAGGGAGCTGGGGCAGGGGGCTCAGCTCCACGCTGGGGGCTCACTCCCCGGGGAAGTCCCGCCCAGGGGCCGCCTCCTGTGGCGAGCAGGTGCAGCTGCGGGCAGGGCCAGTGAGTCCGGTGCAGGCAGCGTCTTAGGAAACCCCCTGGCTGGGCCATCCAGAGCGACTCAGCCAGCCGGCTGTTATCAGCATGCCCGTCTTGACCCACTGCCTGGTCCCTGTGTTGGAGAGAGAGGGGCTATCTCTAAGGCTCCCTGATGCTCTGTGACGCCCTGGTGGGCGGCAGCGGTGGGCTCAGCGGCCCGGCTCTCCTGAGAGCAATGGGGGCCTTCTTTCGAGCTTCCTCTGTGCAGCCGGGCAGGGTGGCTCCTGGGCTGGGAGTCGGGGGCTGCCCTCGGAGGTCGGGCCGGCCCTGGCCCCGCCTGGGCCCCCCGCCGACATCCCAGACAGGGCTGTCGGGACAGCTGCCTGCTGTCTCTATGTTGGAGCGGCCTCTTTTGCAAACGTCCTTGAGACAATGGCCTTGCCCTCTAGTTTCTCGTGCTGTCGGCTTCCTGCGGGCTGACCTTGGGAACCTGGCGGTGCCTGGAAGAATAAGCTGTAACCATTTTCCCCGTGGCCCTCAGAAGGCGGGTCAGGGCTCCTCTTCCTCCTTAGATGGCAGATAGCTGAGACACGAAGACGGACGGGCAGAGGGGCCACCCAAGGAGGACTGGCGGGAACCCAGCGGGCTGAGTCGCAAGGCATCCAAGACTTGCTTGCTGTTTGATTCCGGCAGCGGCTTCCTCACTGCCCTAACCCTTTAGCGGCCATGTAACGAACCGCCCAGTAGGGGGAGCTAGACCAGAAGGTTCCCAGGCTGAAGGCCAACAACCGCCCTCAGCCAGGCAGGTGGTCCTGTGTGGGCTCTGGAAACTTCATCTATGCCGATCCAAAGCCCCGAGCCAGGGCAGAGCGTTGTAAAGTAGCGTCTTGGGCTTTGCGGGCTGCCCGAGGTTGTGCGTCTCGCTTCCGTCAGCAGAGCCTGGGTTTGGCTCAACATGATGCTTGCCACAGCTCGGCAGGCCTACGGGCTCTGTAGGCAGGCCCTGGCAGGGGCACGCCAAGGGAGACGGGCGGTGTCGTGGCTCCTGCAGTCACACACCACGCAGGCAATGCTCGCGGTCTCTCGCGGTAGATCCTGGGTCACAGAGACCTGTGCCTTAACCACAGTGGCCAGGGAGGAGGTGCAGTGAGGGGAGAATCTTGTAGAAGTGTCTGGAGCTTCTGGCTCCTTGTGGGCCCTGAGACTGGGCCAAGTTCAAGTCCTGGGCAGCCCTTGGTGGGGTCAAGATCTTTATCGAATAAACTTCTGTCACCGAGACGATGATATGTGGCAAACGATCAAGCCAGAACACTGTGCATGCGTGTGTATGCGGGTGTGCGCGCGTGCGTGTGTGTACGTGTGTGTGCGTGTGTGTGCACGCGCGTGTGTGTGCTGGGGCTGAGAGCAAAAGTCACCAAATTTGACTGTGGGTCCTGAAAGGAGCCAGCGGCGGAGACTACGGCCGGCACAGCGAGCGTCTCCGCGCCACCCCTGGGAAGCGGCCTGGTCCCCGGGGCGACCTCGCCACACCCCTGTAGGCCACTGGTGCTGCCATCACAAACACAGCTGTGCTCCCACAGCCCTGGGGGCGCAGGCCGAGGCCCAGGTGCAGGCTGGCTGCTCCGAGGCCTCTCTGCTTGGCTGGTGCCTCGGCGTCTTGCTGCCTCTGGGTGGCGCACGTTCCCCCACCTGACCCTCCTCTTAGGACAGCGGTCATAAGGTGCTGGTTGTGGGGCTGATGCAGGCTGGGACGGCTGGTGAGTTGTTTTTTTTTTTTTTTTTTTTTTTTTTTCTGACAGGCAGAGTTAGACAGTGAGAGAGAGAGACAGAGAGAAAGGTCTTCCTTCCGTTGGTTCACCCCCCAAATGGCTGCTTACAGCCGGTGCGCTGTGCCGATCTGAAGCCAGGAGCTGGGTGCTTCCTCCTGGTCTCCCATGCGGGTGCAGGGCCCAAACACCTGGGCCATCCTCCACTGCCTTCCCGGCCCAGAGAGCTGGACAGGAAGAGGAGCGACCGGGACAGAATCCGGTGCCCCGACTGGGACTAGAACTTGGGGTGCTGGCGCCGCAGGTGGAGGATTAGCCTAGTGAGCTGCGGCGCTGGCCCGCTGGTGAGTTCTAAGTCCCAGGCCTCATGGCTGTGGGATGGGCCTCCACGCGGCTGCCGTCTTCAACACACACTGTGTCCCAGGAGGACAGCGTGGAAACACCACACCCCTCCAATGACTGGGACCCCCGGGGACACGCCGCACGTCCTGTGGGCCCAGCCGGGAAAGGGTGTTCAGGAGAGTCATCTGTGTCCCACCCCAGGAAGAGAAGCAAGGTGGTCTTTGCAGGATAGAAAGGGCGTGGTCAGCCTCCAGTCCAAAGCTGGGCCACTGGGACCTCGTCCCTGGGTAGCAGACAGACAGGCAGGCACCGGTGCTGGGCACCAGGCCATGGAGGGCCTCTGTGGGGAGCCTGGGGCCTGAGCGCTACTTGCACATGGGAAAGGATCATTGTTGTCCTGCGTTTTGGGCCCATGATGGCTCCAGCCGAGGCTGGAGGTGATGGATCTGTAGGCGGGGGGGGGGGGGGGTATCCTCTACTGGCAGCCTGCTTGCGAGACCCTAGTGTGCTGTCGCTTACAGGTGGGGCAGTTGGGGTCGAGAGGGTAGGACAACAGGTGGCTGGGGTGCACCTTGTGTGAAGACCCAGCCCACTGCTGCCATCACGGGACAGAACCAAGAGGGAAGCTAGAGTGCTGAGGGTCTTTGCAGGATGTCCCGGTGTAGTGGACACGGCTTCGCCCCTCCTCTGGGGTCCACACCCAGTGTGGGGCCCCTGGAGGAGCAGGATCAGTGCGGCGACTGCCAATTCTGTTACATTTGGGCAACTCCTCTTCCGTCCCCCGAAGAATTCATTGGAAGAGCATGACGAGGGACGCCAGACGGGGACATCGAGACCCACCAGAAGACAGCACGTAGGGGAGACACAGCATGCACGTTCTTGAATGCCTCCACACAGATCCTAGATGCAAAAAGTGTATACACGCTGCCTTTGGCTTGCTTTAAATCACATCCACTCGGAACTAACAAATATTTAGGCTTCTCTACAAATAACTGAGCTAACACTTACAAACGACAGACACGCAGTTGCATGGTATGTGGCCCGCAGGCCGCGGCCAGGGACAAAGCTGGGATGCCCTGAGCAGATGCCCCAGCGAGGGAAGTCGATCTGTCGCCCGCGATCCTTGCCACCTCTGTAGCCGTAGCAGCCCTGGCCAGCTCACCCCACAACTCACTGCTCGTACGCTTTGAGACGAAACCGTGCTTTGGCCTGAAAACCAACTCTGCCACAGCCACAGTTCTCACTGTCCACAGGTTATGAAAAACAAATTGGAGAAATCTCATATTAAGATTTCAAAAGCCAATGACTTTCAGAAGCCTCTCCAAGCCCTCTGTTACCTCCTTTCTCCATTTTCATCAAATATGGGAACGCGGAACCACACAGGAAGACGTTGGTAGATTCGGACAGCGGCTGGATTCTCCCACTGTCAGTCCACATGCAACACGGCAAGTGCAGGAGAAACACGACTTGTGCCGGGTGCACGCGGCAGGGAACCAAGCCCCTTCTCCCCCCACCTTCCGCTCAGCTTCAGCTCCTGGGGCAGCCGACCCGCTGTGGTGCTCACAGATACCGGACAGATACAGCAAAGCCCTTGGCGAAGCCCCCACGGCTGCCTCTCCCACCCTGCACAGGCGTCAGTTTGCCTGCTCCCTACTTCCTGGTTCCCACTCGGGGTCCATGGCCAAGGGCAGAGGGCAGCGCCGGGCCCCCCTGCAGGAGAGGAGCAGAAACCCGGGGTGTGCGCCACTCACCAAATCGTGGGTCCTGGTGAGCGGCTGTGCTCTTGGGAGCAGGGGTGCCTGTTGCTAACTGGGCACAGGAGCTGTGCTGGTGCTGTCTCCCCTCCTCCCACTCCTGCTCCCGGGAGCTTGGGTCTCCTGAGAGGTGCTGCCCTCGCTTCTGCTTCTGGCCCCCTCACCCTTGTCCCACCCCTCTCCAAGACAGCGTCTGCAGTGCCTGGGCTGGCAGGGACAGCGCGTGCCTCCCTCTTCCTGGGCTCTCTGCGTCTTATGTGTGCCAGGCAGCTCCAATGGAGACTTGGCTATGGCTCCCAGGGATGGACCTGCAGCTGTCGGAGAGAAAGGGGTACAAGCAGGAGCTAATGGCCACGGGGACTCCTGCGTGTCCACACTGTGCTGAGGGCATCTCCTCCTCCTGGCGCCCCCGAGAGGTCAAGGTTAATATTCTGACACAGGCTCGGAGCGGGCGGGGGACGCGCCTCTCACCCGGGACCCTGCAGGGCTGGTTCCAGCGGTGCTCCAGTCTGCCCCCAGGGATGGAGAAGACGGGACTCAGCCCGCTAAGCGCTCAGACCGCCGGAAGCAGCAGGCAAGACCGCGCGAGCCCGGCAGGCAGAGGCACAGGTCTCCCTTTGGGGTGAGTGGGGATGATGCTTTTCCCCCTTTGAAGGTTCAGCTCCAGCCCGCTGTGGGACTGAGTTGAGGTTTTGCATGTCGGAGGCTGCTCAGCTCCGCTGTAACCAATTTAACCAAAGTGCCTAATCCTTGTCATCGTGTTAGGACCTTGGCATGCAGGCTGCAATGGTTTGCTTTTGTTTTCAAGATTGATTTACTTGAAAGGCAGGATGAGAGAGAGAGAGAGAGAGAAGGAAGGAGGGAGGGAGGGGGGAGGGAGGAAGAGAGAGAGGGAGGGGGGGAGGAAGGAGAAAGAGAGAGAGGGAAGGAGGGAGAGAAGGGAGGGAGGGAGGGGGAGAGAGAGAGAGAGAGAGAAGGAAGGAGGGAGGGAGGGGGGAGGGAGGAAGGGAGGGAGGGGGAGAGAGAGAGAGAGAGAGAAGGAAGGAGGGAGGGAGGGGGGAGGGAGGAAGGGAGGGGGGGGAGGAAGGAGAAAGAGAGAGAGGGAGGGAGGGAGGGGGAGAGAGAGAGAGAAGGAAGGAGGGAGGGAGAGGGGGAGGGAGGGAGGGAGAGAGGGAAGGAGGGAGGAAGGAGAGAGAGAGAGAGGGAGGGAGGGAGGGGGAGAGAGAGAGAGAAGGAAGGAGGGAGGGAGAGGGGGAGGGAGGAAGGGAGAGAGGGAGAGAGGGAGGGGGGAGGAAGGAGAAAGAGAGAGGGAGGGAGGGAGAGAAGAAGGGAGGGAGGGAGGGAGGGAGGAGGAGAGAGAGAGAGAGAGAGAGAGAGAGAGAGAGAGAGAGAGAGAGAGAACCTTCCATCTGTTGGCTCACTGCCCAAACGGCCCCGACAGCTGCACTAGTCCCCCTGGCCCAAGGGCTGCACTGGGGAAGTGGAGCAGCTGGGGCTGAACTGGCTCCCATCACAGGCAGCGGCTTCACCCGCCGCACCACCAGGCCAGCCCCAGGTGCAGTGTTAGGAGACTGAACCCTTCGGCTCTGCTCCATCCCAGCTTGTGTGTCCCATGTTAACCCTGTCCGTTTGCGGCGGCGGTGGCCTCGGTGGGGCTGGGCACTCCCTGACCGTTTGGCGTCTGGAAATTTCAGGACAGGACATGAAACCAACGGCTGAGCTGTGACTCAGGACACTGCGCATTCTGCCTGGGATCCGTGTCGTCTGTGACCCGCTCGCCGGCCGTGCCGCGGCTGCCTGCCCGTTTGCCCCTGGGAGATGGCCTTCACTCCAAGTGGCTGTGAACACACATTTCCCACTTAGCCTAAGAGGGTGGGAAAGGCGGTGAGTTTGGCACTCACCTGTAAGAATTCCGGTGGAGGCGCCTGGAAGCTGAGGTCTGCAGTGACACTGGCCTGTCCTGCGCAGTAGCTGCGCGACCTTGGACGTGCCCTGGGCTTCTCCGGAAGTCTCAGCTCGGCAGCTAAAAGGTAGACACAGGCGATGGGCCGTGTGTGGCTCCCTGCTCTGCCGCGGGGGTGCAGTGAGATGACGCGTGTCCAGTTTCTTCAGCACCAGTAGGCACGCAGTGAATAAATGTTTGTGATCTTAGAAATGAAATCCAACAGAACAGAAGCACTTTCATCAGAATTTTTTTTTTAAATTATTTTATTTGTTTGAAAGGCAGAGTTACAAAAAGACACACACACAGAAAGAGACAGACAGACAGAGAGAATATCTTCCATCTGCCGGTTCACTCCCTCAATGGCTGCAATGGCCAGGGCTGGGCTGGGCTGAAGTCAGGGGCCTGGAGCTCCAGCCAGGTCTCCCACGCGCATGGCAGGGGCTGGAGCACTTGGGCCATCTCCTGCTGCTTTCCCAGGTGCATTAGCGGGGAGCTGGGTCGGGAGTGGAGCAGCTGGGACTTAACCGGCACTCATACGGGATGCCGGAATCACAAGTGGTGGCTTAACCTGCTGTGCCATAAAGCCAGCCCCTCCAAGGGTACACGTGATAAAATCCCACTTCTACAAAGCGACAAGGAGGGCGAACCCGAGGGACAGAAAGCAGACCGCTGGCGCAGGGCTGGACAGCTGGAGGGAAAGGCGACGAGGACTGCCGGCCGTGGGCTTCTCGTGGGGCTGACACAAGCGTCACCAGGATGCACCTGTGGTGGCTGCACACGGGCAAGCGTCCTCAGACCCACGCGACTGCACAGCCCACAGTGCTGTGCCTTCTGTCCAGGAATGGTAGCTCCCGAGACGCTCAGTTCAAAAGAAGGAACCATGTGGGCACTCCGTAAAGCTTGTGGAAAATGGAATTAAACAAATAAGTTTATTGGGGCCGGCGCATGGTACACTAGGTTAATCCTCTGCCTGTGGCACCAGCATCCCATATGGGTGCCGGTTCTAGTCCTGGTTGCTCCTCTTCCAGTCCAGCTCTCTGCTGTGGCCTGGGAAAGCAGTGCAAGATGGCCCAAGTGCTTGGGCCCCTGCACCCACGTGGGAGACCAGGAGGAAGCTCCTAGCTCCTGGCTTTGGATTGGCACAGTTCCAGCCGTTGTGGCCATTTGGGGAGTGAACCAGCAGATGGAAGACCTTCTCTCTGTCTCTCTCACTGTCTGTAACTCTACCTTTCAAATAAATAAATGAAATCTTTAAAAAAATTTATTTGGATGCCCTAACTTTTGAAGTCTATGCATTGTTTTTTCCATAATACATATTTTCCACGAACTTTTTGAAGATCTTTCACATATGTGACTTCAAAAGTATCTACACCAAAATCAGCGAACCTTTTAATTCTCTTTTGAAGTATCCTCGTACCTAGCACGTGGCTCAAATGCACGTACTTTGAGGCTAGCCTGCTTCATGGAATCTTTCTACCTCTCCAGGCTGGAAGAAGGATTTGATCTTGAACTGGGGGACGGCGTCTCTTTGTAGCTAAGTCCCTGTTGTAGGACGACTGCGCGTTAGGGGTCAACCCGCCGTGCCTTGGCGTCCGTGAGCACCCACCACGCAGTGCCGTGGCCGTCACGCGAGCCTGTGTGCATGGGCACGAACAGCTGAGTGACCGTCCCCGGACCAGGAGCTTCCTGCCCCTCGGCTCACCTGGGGGTGGTTCCAGGTGCTGAGTGGGCCACTTCCCTCCCTTGGGAATGGAAAAACAAGTCCGGGAAAGAAGTCAGTCTGGCTTAACCATGACTGGGTTGATGTATCCCAGCTGTTGTGTCTAACGGAACGAGTGTGTGCACACATGAATGTGTGTGTGGGTGCATGTGTGCCCGCCCAGGGGGCGTGAGGATGGAACTTCCTGGAGAGGAAAGAGGGCGGGGTTTGGATGAGTCAGTGCGAATTTCCAAGCTGGAGCCGATGAATTCTGGAATTCCACTGGGCACGTTCAAGGCTCCCAAAGTATAATTTAAAAAAGATCCAGTGTTTTCAGCTCCATAGCCCAGACAGGGCTGTCAGCCATGCTTAGGGCAATGTCTTGCGGCATGAGGAAGGTTGCACGATTTTGATAAAAAATTATTTCTTCACTGTTTGGATTGTCTAAGTAGATTTGCGGTCTTTCATGTTGCTTTAAAATGTGATTAAATATGCTTTCAAAATCAAAGACTTCTGCCTGAGTGTTGAATTTCTTCCAGACTTGTTGCTGGTTAATATGATGAATGCCATCCTGGGTTCTTGTTGTTGTTCAATAATGTCATTTGAGGATTTTTCAAAGGACCAAAAAAAAAAAAAAAAAAAAAGGAATCATTTGTCCACCACATTAAGGCCTTGGGCATTTATCAAAATCTTTATCAGGAACAGTTTTTAAAAAGATTTGTTTATTTACTTGAAAGGCACAGTGACAGAGAGAGTGAGCAAGAGAGAGCGATTGATCTTCCATCCTCCGGCTCATTCCTCAAATGGCTGCAAAGCCAGAGCCAGGGCTGGGTCAGGCCAAAGCAGGAGCCTGGAACTCCATCCAGTCTCCCACGTGGGTGCAGGGGCCCCAGCACTGGGCCACCTCCCGTGCGTACCTGCGTGCTCCAGCAGGGAGCTGACCTGGAAGTGGCGCAGCCAGGCACTGTGTGTTTTGGACTCTGGGCTGGCACTGAGAGAGGGGGCACGGGTGCAGTCCCGCAATTCGGAGCCCGAGTTCTTTCCAAGTGCTTTTTTTTAAAACTTTATTTATTTATTTGAAAGTCAGAGTTACACAGAGAGAGAGGCGAGGCAGAGAGAGAGAGAGAGAGAGAGAGAGAGAGAGAGAGAGGTTTTCCATCTGCTGGTTCACTCATCAAATGGCTGCAAATGCACCGATCTGAAGCTGGGAGCCAGGAGCTTCTCCTGGGTCTCCCACGTGGGTGCAGGGGCTCAAGGACTTGGGGCCATCTTCTACTGCTTTCCCAGGCCACAGCAGAGAGCTGGATGGGAAGTGGAGCAGCTGGGACTCAAACTGATGTCCATATGGGATACCGGCACTGCACGCAGCAGCTTTACCCACTAAGCCACAGCGCCGGCCCCTCCGTGTGGTTCTTTCACTTTCCCAACCACAGCTCCCCATTGTCAGCCACGTGGCCTGCAGGTGACCCACCCTGCTCCCAGGACCACCTCTTGGCCCACAGGAAAGAAGAGCAACCAAAATCCTGCCTTTCCCTGGGGACGCCTGGACACTTCCACGTGGCTCCCATGTCACCTTGCCACGTGGACACACCTGCTGCAAAGCTCATTATTGTTTTTATCAGTCACCTTTCAAGCAAAAAAAAAAAAATGGGGATCAGATTACCATGGAAATGGGGGGGGGGTATAAGAAACAGGACAACTGGTAGACCCTGATCTCCTTCTGCCCGCTATGGGCCGCTCAGCCCGTCCCTCCCTCGGATCCTCACAAGTGCCCCCGCCCCCATCAGCAGGAGAACTCCGTGAGGGCATGGGTCTGTCTGGCAGAGATGGTCCAGCTCCGAGTTTGGTCCTGTCTTCTGTTTAGCGTAGTGGACACGCACCGTAGTCCATGGCTGGAGTTCGGCACGGACACACACACTGCAGGAGTGGTATCCGGGGTGAGATCCGAATCAGGAGAGAGTTAGGCTGGGACAACAGTCTCGAGGCAGGATGGGACTTGGCGTCTTCCAGGACAGGGGGAAGCCTGGTGGCCAGGGAGCAGCTCGAGGGAGGGAGAGCGGACGGAGGCAGGCGAGAACGCTGCGCACAGGTGCTGGGGTGTGAGGGCAGGTGCAGGAACAGAGCTCTGTGTCACCCAGGGGCCTCCCCCCACGGCTGGGGGCTCCTGAGCAAGGGACTTGGTCTTTCTGGGCTGCCGTTGTCCCGTCTGTAAAGTGCTACAGAACAGCGTCTGTTGGATTTCAACGGCGGCTCTGTCACGCTCAGCACTCAGCGGGCTCTCGACGCCCACAGACCGGTACTTCGCCTGCTTGTCTAGTTGCTTGCTGTGTGCATCTTTGCACCCATCTAACACCTCCACCTGGCTCCTAGCACCTCCCTGCCTTATACTTCCGGTTAGTTTTTTCCTCCCACAACAGAAAGCCCGAAATACAGCAGAGTGCACACACGAAACCGACTCTGCTTTCAAGTAGAAATCCTGAGTGTGCGGGCCAGGGCCGAGAAGGCGACAGCGTGCGCGGCACAGACCTCAGCCCCTCCGACACCCTTGGCTAACCATGGTTGCTGGGGCCCAGTCCTTGTGTCTGCACCCCAGGAAGAGGAAGGGCGGGGCGGTGGGAGGGGACAAAAAGCCAGGCCTCCTCTCACATCTTCTCCCGGCGCCCCTCCCAGTAAGCTGCTGTCATCACATCAACCAGAATTGCTTCCCGCGGCCACATCCAGCCAGAGACGCTGGCGAACGGGACTGGTTGCACGGGGGTGGGGGGGGGTGGGGGGGGGTGTAGTCACTAAAGAAAACACTCACTGCCCCGCTCTCCCCCTTGCCTCCCTCCCAGCCGGCACCCAACATTGTGTCCCTAGCTGTCCCCTGGAGGCACTGCAGTCTGACTAAATGTCAGAGCTCCTGATTTTCTGGGTGGGCGGTGCCACAGGTTCTTCAGGAAGCCCTGGGGTCAGAACAGTGACTGTTGTGGGGACAAGGGTGTCCCCCCCCCCCCCCCCCGCCCCCGAGCTGCACGCGCCCTCCAGGGAGACCTGAGAACTTGCAGCACACAGGGGGGTCCCAGGAAGTCAGGAATTACTTGCAGGGAGAATTTCTGAGTGTGGCTTTTCAAGTGTTTTTGGCACCAAAAGAAGCCTTTTGATTGCAATATTTCATGAGCTTTGTTGCAGCTCCCGCATACGAACTCTGCAGAACCTGCAGACGTTTCTGATATCGGCAGGAATCAGCAATTCTCGAGGAGTTGTTTTATTTTAGCATTTTACACGCGTTTGGCCAAGACGGTCGTTATCTGGGCCAACAGCACTGCTTGGTGGGCTGTTGGCTCAGCCAGCCAGTGTGCCAATTAGGAGGAACCCTGCGGCTCTTTCCCCAAGGGTGGTCTGCACCCGGGAGACAGCTTCCCACTCAGCACCTGCTCATTCCACAGCCCAACAGGCCGAGGGCTCCACGTAAGTGCTTTAAAGCTTGGAGGAGTGGGGCCTGCCCTGTGGTGTAGCGGGTACAGCCGCCACCTGCTGGGCCTACATCCTGTATGGGCGCCAGTTTGAATCCCGGCTGCTCCACTTCCTATCCAGCTCCCTGCTAATGGCCTGGGAAAGCAATGGAACATGGCCCAAGTGCTTGGACCCCTGCTGCCTATGTGGGAGACCCAGAAGAAGCTCCTGGCTTCTGGCTTTGGGTTGTCCTAGCTCCGGCTGTTTTGGCCATTTGGGGAGTGAACCAGCAGATGGAAGACCTCTCTCTCTGTCTAACTCTGTCTCTCAAATAAATAAATAAATCTTTAACAACAAACAAACAAAGAACCTTGTAGGAGAAATTGTGGGCCTTTGCTTTCCTTCTTCCTTCCTCACCATAGAGATACGTCTCTCAGTACAGCTGTGGCCCGTCTCTGGGCCCCCTCAGATACGAGCAGCTGGACTGTCCCGTTGCCCGTGACCATGTGGACGTCCACCACGATGGCTTGGCTGTTGCGGCCAAGTCCATGGCTGCTTTCCAAGTATTGGCTCATCCTTGCCGTGGGCACCTGAGCACCATAGGCATGAGCCCTGTCCGTGGGCTTTGAGCGAGGATTGTGTAGGGACCAAACTCGGACAAGATCATGCATCAGGGTCCCTCCTGCAGTTTCACAGTTAAAATCATTTCTATGCTGCCTGTTTGGGGCACAGATAGAAAGGTAATTTGCGCAGGCCATGGTGACCCGTGTTGCTCCCGCAGAGTGCCAAC
Organism: Lepus europaeus; assembly: GCF_033115175.1. Classification (NCBI taxonomy): domain Eukaryota; kingdom Metazoa; phylum Chordata; class Mammalia; order Lagomorpha; family Leporidae; genus Lepus; species Lepus europaeus. The sequence continues at coordinate 122,240,676 of NC_084834.1, read as the reverse complement.
GTCTCGCCATCGTGAGAACCCGGAGGGCTACGCTCGCGCCACCTGCTGAGCACAGCACGTGGAAGTGGTCACGTTCCGGAGAGCACATTTCGCCCTCACTGAGAAGCACGACTGTGGCTGCTGAGAGCCGACCACGTCCGGGACGAGAGCTCTGATGGGGACTGGGTTCCCCTTCATATCTCCCCCCAGAAGCCCCCATCGGGGAAGCGGCGCAGGGTTCCTGAGTCACTGTGCAGTCAAAGCACAAGGTTCGGAGGGTTCATCTTTCAAATTGATGTTGGGGGGCGCTGATGGGGGGCAACGGGCTAAAGCCGCCTGCCACACCGGCATCCTGGGAGAGCTCTGATGGAGTCCTGGCTGCTCCACCGTGATCCAGCTCCCTGCTAACACACCCGGGAAAGCAGCGGAAGATGGCCCAAGTACCTGGGCCCCAGCCACTGACCTTGAAGACCCAGGCGGAGGTCCAGGCTCCTGCCTTTGGCCCGGCCCAGCTCCAGCTGTTTCAGCCATTTGGGGAGTGAGCCAGTGGATAGAAGGTTCTCTCTCTTTCTCTCTCTGTAACTCTGCCTTTCAAATAAATAAATCAATCTTTTTAAAAAATAATGTTTGCAGACTACACCTTACATGTATGATCTCTTAAATTTTTTAAAAGATGAAGATCACTTTTTCATGACTTTGTAATAAGTGAAACTAAAACATGTAGACTTAGGAAGAAAGGTGACAGGGTGAAGGCGAAATAGAGACTCTCTGTGTTCAATATATAAAGGGCAAAATAAAGAAAGCAGTGGTCAGAGCCAGCAGACAGGAAAATGGGCGGAGCCTATTCATTTCCATGAAAAAGCAGAGGACAGGGGAAGAGGGAGATGGGGGACTTTAGAAGGGTGCAGTTTCTGATCACCTGATTCACCAAAATCTTGAGAATTGATCAAAATCCCCAGATCTGGAAAGAAGCGAACCAGCAAGGCATCTTTCCCCCGAGTGCTTTGGGGTCCAGAATAGGTCGATCAGAAATTCAATATTCTGGGGGCCGAAGAGGAACAAGAGAGTGAATATTTCAGTGCCTTAGAAACAAATCAAAACCCAAACAAGACTATCATGGAGCTGTTACATCAACGACAACAGCCAAACAACGGAACAGATACAGCTACACGTAGAATTACAGACATAGAAAACAACGCCGGAGATACACACCAGGAGCGCGTGCGACAAGCACACAGCATTGTGAACTCAGTTGTCGCTAAGTAGAGGCTGCAAATAGGACAGATGGAATGTGGAAAGACTTAGAGCAAGAAAATCGCTCCAACAAAGAAACGAATCTGTAGGTTTAAAGAGCATGCAAACTGCCTGAACAGCACGGAGGCGTTTTCTCATTCTCTTATTGGACTCCAAGAAAGCATATAAGCTTAGGATACACAAAGAAAGGGAGCCAATTAGATTAGTCTCGCCTTTGATAGTCAGTAGTCAATGCCAGAAAATAATCAAGCACCGTCTAGAATTTCTCGGAAAAAATGTAACTCAAGGCCGGCGCCGCGGCTCACTAGGCTAATCCTCCGCCTTGCGGCGCCGGCACACCGGGTTCTAGTCCCAGTCGGGGCACCGATCCTGTCCCGGTTGCCCCTCTTCCAGGCCAGCTCTCTGCTGTGGCCAGGGAGTGCAGTGGAGGATGGCCCAAGTGCTTGGGCCCTGCACCCCATGGGAGACCAGGAGAAGCACCTGGCTCCTGCCATCGGATCAGCGCGGTGCGCCAGCAGCAGCGCGCCTACCGTGGCGGCCATTGGAGGGTGAACCAACGGCAAAAGGAAGACCTTTCTCTCTATCTCTCTCTCTCACTGTCCACTCTGCCTGTTAAAAAAAAAAAAAAAATGTAACTCAAGAGTATCCCAACCTGGCTGGCTTTGTGGCAAAGTGGTTAACCCCCAACCTGTGACGCCAACATTCCATATGGGTGCCAGTTCGAGTCCCAGCTGCTCCACTGCCCACCCAGCTCCCTGCTAATGCACCTGGGAAAGCAGTGGACGATGCCCAAGTGCTTGGGCCCCTGCACCCACGTGGGAGACTTGAAAGAAGCTCTGGGCTCCTGGCTTTGGCCTGGCCCAGCCCTGGCTGCTGCAGGCATCTGGAGAGTGAGCTGTCAGATGGAAGCCCGCGCTCGCTCGCTCTCTCTCTCTCTCCCTCTGAAATAAAAGAACATTTTGAAGTCACAGATAAATATCTCGAGGCACCCTCATGGATCCTTCTTGAGGAAAATGATTCAGAAATGAAACCCAGACAATTCAGAGATAAATCAAGTGTCTGGGGATGGCCAGGCCGGAATAGGAAGAGATCGTCGCGACGGAACGTGAAACTGACGACCCTGAGCAGAGACCAGCACAGCATGTCCTCAGCGAGGCTGCCCTAGAATGGTACCGGGGACAGAACGGGACAGGAAGGACAGATCAGGACGGGAGGGGCTGAACGGGACGGGAGGGGCTGAACGGGACAGGAGGGGCTGAACGGGATGGGAGGAAGTGGCCTGAAGCGTGACTCAGCCTTCACATCCCTGAGTCATCGAAAATGCAACCGTGTTGCTCAGCAAACCGTGACTCTGACGCTTAACATTTTTGATGGTTTCTTTTCTTAGCCTTATTTCCCCAGGAGGGCATTTTCTAAGGCAAAAATATCTCCTGCAGTAAGGAACATTTAGCTGACATGCAACAATTCCCTCAGGTTCACTTTCGCTTTACTCTTCTCACGTCAAGTTCAAGTAGTGTTAAATCTATTGTTTTATTTTATTTGAAGGGTGGAGAGAGAGAGAGAGAGGGAGAGAGGGGGGGGGAGAGAGAGAGAGGGAGAGAGAATCTCCCATCTGCTGGTTCACTCTCCAAATGCCCACATCAGCCAGGGCTGGACCAGGCAGAAGCCAGGAGCCTGGAGCTCCATCTGGGTCTCCCACGTGGGTGCGGGGGCCCAAGCACTTGTGCCATCTTCTGCTGCCTTGCCAGGAGCATTAGCAGGGAGCGGGATTGGAAGCAGACAGCAGGGACTTGAATTAACTCTCCAGTATGGGATGCCTGAATTTTATGCGACGGCTTAGCCCACTGTGCCCGAAAGGGCCAACCCCCCCCCCCCCCCCGCCAGCTTTCAAGAAAGCTTCGCCGTGGCAAGCTCCCGACCTCTCTCTCTGGACCTGTCACTGCAGATGCAAAACCCAGAGCTGCTACAGACGCTATGACCACTGTCCTGGAACCAGCCTGGGCTCTGCCCCCCGCCCCCTCACCCACTCTGAGGGAGCCGACCCTAAGCCCGCCCCCTCCCTGGAAGTCAGTCCTACAGATCATTGCGTGTCCATGCAGCAAAGCACTTCGAGGCCGATGGTGTGCATATTTTGGGAGCCAAAAACATTATCACAGATATATCTGCTTAGAATGATGCAAAAAATCACTCACCTTGGGCCGATGATGTGGTGTAGCAGGTAGAGCCATCACCTGCAGTGCTGGCATCCCCTGTGGGCACCAGGTCGAGTCCCGGCTACTCCACTTCCGATCTAGCTCCCTGCTATGGTCTGAGAAAGCAGTGGAGGATGGCCCAACTTTCTGGGCCCTGCACTCTCGTGGGAGACCTGGAGGAAGCTCCTGGCTCCTGGCTTCGGATGGGTGAAGCTCCTGCCATTGAGGCCAATTGGAGAGTGAACCAATGGATGAAAGACCTCTCTCTCTCTCTCTCTGCCTCTCCTTCTCTCTCTGACTTTCAAATAAATAAATCATTTAAAAAAATCATTCACCCAATGATAATTATGTTGTTATTATTTTAAAAGTTCTTATTTTCATTACCTAAATACTTTATGAGCATATTTCATTTTTAAAGACAAAAAGGTCATTATTCTTACACATTAAATTAAGTTGGCATAACAATAATACATGCCAGGGGTGAGCGTTGTGGTACAGTGGGTTAAGTAATGCCGGCATCCCCTATGGGCACCTGTTCGTGTCCCGGCTCCTCTGCTTCTGATCCAGCTCTCTGCTAAGGCACCTGGGAAGGCAGTGGAGGAGGTCCAAGAGCTTAGGGCTCTGCCATCCATGTGGGAGAGCGGGGAGACGCTCCTGGCTCCTGGCTTCAGTCTGGCCCGGCCCTGGCCATCACGACCATTTGGGGAGTGAACAATAAATGGGAATCTCTCACTCCCCTTCTCTCTCTCTCTCTCTCTCTCTCTCTCTCAGCCCCCTCTTTCTCTGCCTTTAAACAAATACATCAATCTTTAAAAAGTACTATATGTTTATTCTAGGAAACAAAACCCAGACATCTCACTATCAGGCATCCTAAAACGAGGTGAGAAGAGAGTGTTTTTGAATCTGAAAAGCTGGCTACAATGGTCTGAGAAGCAGCCACCATCCTCCCTGTGCTACGAGACCAGAGACTGAGACCTCGGGCCTCATCTTACTGAATTTTCAGAGCTTATCATGGAGCTGGTAACAGCTCCCTTGTACCGACCAGGAAGTAGCTCTTTCATCCTGAAATTGCCCACAGCTCCTTTGCGAAGATGTAGAATCTTTAATGCGTCATCAAAGATCAAAGGCTTGCAACACACACACACACACATACACACGACCGCGAGAATGAGCGTGTGCCCACGAGCAGCGCCCTCTCCTGGCTTGGCAGGCGGGCGCTCGGCGGCCAGCAGGCCAGTGGCCCTCAGAGGCTGGGCGGCTGAGCTCTCCACAGCCCGAGCTTGGGAAGGGAGGGCCTGGCTTTTTGCCCTGGGGAGATGCCGCCATCCAGGACTGGAACTCTGCCTCTTCACAAGATGCTTATTTCTAATTTTATATTGTGATCGAAGTGGCAATATAATGTTATAATTTATAATACATTATAGTGCTTATTCACTTTTATTAATTTGAAAGGTAGAGAGAGAGAGAGAGAGATCCTCTGTCTGCTGGTTCACTCCCCAGATGCCCACAACAGCTGGGCCAGGCCCACGCCAGGAGCTGGAAACTCCATCTGGGTCTTCCACACGGGTGTAAGAGACTCACATACTGAGCCACCGTCTGTGACACCAAGGTCATTAGCAGGAAGCTGGCGGTGGAGGTGGACCTGGATCCCAGACACTGCGATGTGGGATGACGACATCCCCAGGGGCGGCTCACCCCGCTTGCCACACACCTGCCCCTCCTTTGACTTTTTTTTAAGATTTTATTTAATTATTTGAGAGGCAGAGTTACACATAGAGCTAGAGACAGAGAGAGGTCTTCCACCCGCTGGTTCACTCCCTAAATGGCTGCAATGGCCGGAGCTGCGCTGATCCAGAGCCAAGAGCCGGGAGCTTCTTCCAGGTCTCCCACACAGGTGCAGGGGCCCAAGGACTTGGGCTATCTTCTACTGCTTTCCCAGGACATAGAAGAGAGCTGGATCGGAAGAGGAGCAGCCGGGACTCGAACCGGCACCCATATGAGATGACGGCACCTCAGGCAGGGGCTTAGCCAGCTGTGCCATAGCACCGGCCCCTCTGTTGACATTTTTAATGACTTAGGTGACGTGTGAACTCCAGGGAGGTGAGAACTGAGCCTACCTTGTTCAGTGTTATGCTCCTGGCACTTGGCGCCATCCCTGGTATACAGCCGGTGCTCAGTGAATGCACACACAGAGAGAGAGGAGAAGGCAGGAAGGTTATTTGGGGCTTCTGTTCTGTGCCCAGTTGGACACGTCTCCAAGCTGATGGTGCCTTTCCTCTTCGTCTGGTCTCTCTCCCAGCTGGCAGGAAGACAGACGATGGCAGGAGCTTCCCTGCCCTGTTGGGCCATGAAGGGGGAGCTGCTTTCTAGGATGGGAACGTGAGAGTCGACCACCACTCAAACCACGCCAGAAGCCCTGGGCTGCCCTCGGACGTCTGCATGGGGACGGCGTGCGTCTCGCTGAAGGTGATGCATTGGGGCTCTCCGAGGCCGCAGCCTGGCTCTCGCCGGGGACCAGGGACGTGCCCAGGTGTCCCAGCGGGAACAGTGTTCCCAGCATGCTTCATTCACTCCTTTCTCTCTAGTCTTAGAGACTGACACGGCGGATGTATCAGGTCCCAGGATCAGCACGGTGAGAGCTCAACACACGCACGACCCAGCCTCTCTCTCTCTGCTTTGCCCTGTGCTGACTCCTCTCTCTAGGAGAGAATCCCGAAAACCCAGCCTCCCTCTGTCCTTAGAGAGGGCAAGTCCACAGGAAAATCCCCTAGTCCCGAGTTCCCGTAAGAGCCCAGGGACTGACTCATTGGCTCACGGCCCATCTGGAACCAAGCAACCCTCGTGGCCTGTGGCTCAGGCTCAGGGCTTTCACCAGGAAGGGAGGGAGAACCGAGGACCGGTGAAACCCATGGGCAGGCTCCATGGGTGCTTGCTCACTCCGGGACTCCGCACGCACCTGCTGAGCACCACGAGGGTGCCCCGCGCTGTCTTAGGAGCTGGGATGCTGCACAGAGAGAAAACAGACAGAAATCCCTGCCCTGTGTCCCCACCCTAACCCCACACCACAGAGCAGAGGCCTAGAAACAGCGCACATTGAATGCTCCCAGCTCTGCGGGCTGCCAAGTTCAAGATCAAGGTGCAGCTGGTTGGTGTCTGGCGTGGGTGGGGCCTTCTTGCTGTGTCCCCCGTGATACAGGGGCCAGGAAGTTCTCTGGGTGACCGATCTCGCACCCGAGGGGGCCCCTGCCCTGCCGTCGGCACTCCCCAAGGCCCTGTGATGTCACCTTGGGGATGGGAAATCCACCAGAGGAATTTGGAGGAGCCCCGGTATCCCCCAGGGGGACAAGTCCTTGGCGTTTATGGCACAACAGGGAAGCCAGTTCTCGCCTGCGTCTGGGATGCGACCAATCCCACCTGGCTTCCACTGTCGCGATCTGGACTCTGACATGGTTGGGAGAGTACCGGGGCTGGATGGGCTTCAGCCGGGAGGCTGGGCGAGGCCACTGCGGGGAACAGAGGCCCGGCAGGGGGCACCCACACCACGGGGGCGCCTTTGCTCGGGGCTCGCTCATGGTGCGCACGGCTCCGTTCTTCCCTTTGGCTCCCAGGCCAAAGATTACAGAGGCCTTGAAAGGGCTGGAAGAAATAGTGCAGTCTGACATATGGGCACCAATTAGCCTTTTTTTTTTTTTTTTTTTGGCGTAGGAAATGAAGTCCTCCCTTCTCTATTCATTCCCGGCGAAGACAGCGGAGCAATTTGTCTCCTGGAGAAGCTGGGAGCGTTTGCCGCCGTTTCCTGTTTTGCACACGGCTCCTGGCCGTGCCAGCTTGTCATCTGGATGGCTCTCCCCCCATAGCCGTGGCACACATGCTTGCAATTTGCGGAACGCAGGCATTGCGGGAAGGTGGGACTTGTCCCTGAGCAATGAGTGTCCGAGAGCCCATTTCCTGGCCTCACGTGTCAGGAGAAGTTGGTTCTCCCCCAGCCGGCGGCTGCATCCACAAGACTCACAAAGAGGTTCCTGCGCTCGCCCGACGCAGGCACGGCCATATTTCAGTGTCACAAAAACATTCCCTTTGTCCCCTGTCTGCTCAGCGCCGGCCCCGCTGTCCCCCACCCAGCCGTCCCACTTGGCAAATGCCGACGACCAGGAGGTTTCAATTTAAACAAATATCTGGCGAAGAAAAAGGAGAAAAACGGTCACGTTTGGGTGGCTGGGCGGGGGTGGGGAGCAGGGGAGGGGAGGACTGAGCCAAGCCAGCCGTGAACTGGCTCCTCACCGGGCACTGATCGGCTGGGGCAGAGACGGCGGTGACCTGTTCTGTCTTTGCAAAACAAAGGGGCAGGCGGGACACGTGTGTGTGCTTTCATGGAAACTTCCTAAACCCCACTGGCCTCTTGTACGTGTGTCTATCAGTTGATTTCTGCCTCCGAGCCTCAGTAGTTCTCGTCTGTAAGATGGGTTAATGGTATGTAGCCCGTAGGGTTGGGAGGATTAGAAGGTACATCCTGTGTAAGGTGCGTGGGTGCGTGGCTGAAGGTTGTCCTGTTTGCACACACTGGTACACACACATCCCGCTTAGGGAGCGGGGCACGCTGCTTGCACAGGTGGCCTGTAGGCCTGGGACTACGGGCCTTTGGCAGACAGGTGCTTCCGCCTGCCGTGTCTCTGGGCTCAGCTTGGGGGCCCCGGGGGGTCTGAATGACAAGATCACTTGCAGAAGCCCACTTGGAGCCTAGACGCTGGCAGCTCCTTTTACTGTTCCCCGCCCAGAGAGGCCATTAGACAGCCACGGTGCGTGTGATTCGTGCGATGGCTGATGGAAACCAGGAACAGAGCCTCCCAAGGAGAGGCCCGGGCCCTCTGGGGCCTGCAGGGGCTGCGTGGGGAAGTGGGTGCAGGAGATGACTCCCGGTGGGTGGGTCTGCGAGGCTCCTGAGCAGGTGCGCCTCTCGGCTCCGCCTCCAATCTGACACAAGCCTCAGAGGCAAACTCGTCCTGCAGCAGGGACAAGTTCCCGGGGCTCAGAGCTGGGCCACGAATGGAGGCAACGCCGGGGAGGAGATGCCCGCCCCAGAGCCTCTCGGCCCAGGCCGTCCCATCCGGGGGTCTCGGGGTCACCTGGCCCAGCCGGAGCCAGGCACCATTGCCTGGGGAAATTCTCCAGCCACAGGAAGCCGGAATCTCTCCCAAAGACAGGGAAGGAAGACTTCTTTAACAGGGCGAGGGAAAAACCTGTTTTTAAAGCATAAAATGGATGCACACCCACTCAAGTAAAAGTTAAACAGTTCAGAACTATATACAATAAGAACTAACAAACTGCAGGTTGCTTACCAAACACAGCCTGCCCAGGCCCTTCTCCCAAAGGGGAGAACCTAACAGTTTCTCGTGTGCCACAGGATTTGTTGTGTACATTGACAGTAAATGCTGACTTTAAAAAAAACACAACAGAGATGAGATCACGCAATGCTGTTTCTGCTTAACCATGTGCTACACGGCTGTTCTGGGGCCAGGGCTTGCACGTTTGTCCTATCGTGCTCAGTGTCTCTTCCATGTCATGTTGTGTGTCCTATGTGTGTCACGTGTGTGTCATGTGTGTGTCACGTGTGTGTCACGTGTGTGGTCATTCAGATGGTCCCCAGCGTTGTTCTCACCCATGCGATTAAGCCAGCAATGCTCACCTTGCTCAGATCTGGTGCACCAGAGGTCATCTTTCACAAACAGGAGATTCTAGGGAGGCCGTAACCTGCACATCGCTCTTCCATTAAAGGCATCTGTTCACTGTTTGGTAAGGAATGAGCCTTGGAGTATGCCTCAAAGAAAACCCGCAATAGGTCGGCGCTGTGGCATAGCGAGTGGGAGACCTGGAAGAAGCTCCTGGCTCCTGGCTTTGGATGGGCGCAGCTCCAGCCCTCGTGGCCAACTGGGGAGTGAACCAGCCAATGGAAGACCTCTCTCTCTGTCTCTCTGTCTCTCTCTCTCTTTCTCTCTCTGCCTCTGCCTCTCTGTAACTCTGCCTTTCAACTAAATAAATAAATCTTTTAAAAAACAAACCCATAGTAATAACTAGTATTAATAATAACTAGTATTAATTTGACAAAATCTACTCCCCATGTTTTTTGCCCACGTATGTTAGCAAAATCTTGCAAGGTGCAGAGACCGCACCCTCCTCAGTCCTGGGACCTCCCCAAGCCCTGGTGCTGAGAGCTGGACCTCAGTAGGGTCTGATGGGGACAAGGGACACTGGGGTGGGTGGCATGACCCATGTTCTTGGCTGCCCTGAGTGACCACAGGGATCCCCAAGCACAGAACGACCAGCGAGGGAGGCTCAGAGGGAGGACTTCGGGGTTCTCGGCCGCAGTCCAGCCTGCCGTCCCCACTCCAGGTCTCAGCATCCTGTCCCCTCCCCAGCAATGCCCGGCTTCTGCAGAGAACCCTGGCAAGGCTGCCAAGCCAGATGACCTTGTCACTCCGCAAGCTGCCCAACCGGGTTTGGATGTTGCACAGCATCAGCTGTGGCCATCAGAAATAAAGGATTCTGCTAGGGGCGGCCACAGAACCTTCCTGTTCTCTGGACAGCGACCTTGAACTGAGAATGTGTTCTGTGCACGCCCCAAGTGCACTCGGAGGAAGCCGGCACACCGCGCTCCCACTCCCGTTCCTCGTCCGTCAGTCAGCAGACCTTGATTCACGGCGAAGCGGCCATGCGCAGGGCCAGGATTCTCCATCCCCGTGGGCACTGACGCCTAAAGACACGAGGGGACTGAGATCGGTGTCGCGGCTGAGGCTCTGTCTTCTGGGCCCCGTCCCGGCGCCCACCCGCATCACTCAGCTCCAGCCGGGAGGCGGATGCACGTGAAGGGATTCGAACGAGAAAAGAGCTGCCCAAATGCCAGTCTGCTTCTCTGTCTTCTCGGGTGATGTAAGTCACCCGTCTGGGCCTGGTCCTGATTCCTGGCGAAGGGCTCGGACCGCAGTGGCAAACCACGGCAGGTTTGCGAGCAGGGCAGTGGGCGCATCTCTCTGTGCTCTGGGAAGACCCCTTCCGGAAGATGAGATGGGGGGGGATGGAGGCGGTAATGCAGGAGGGGTCGTCCTTAGCCCCAGCCTGCGCCTGCTGGCTCCAGTGGCTCTTATCTGTCCAACGCATGCGTGGTTTCCAGCAGTGGCCGCCGGTGCCACTGAGCGCTTAAGGGTCTTCCGGTTTGCCTGACGGTGGGTGGGGGAGGGTGTTCCCCAGACCTGAAGGGCTGATGTGGCCAGCCCGAGCTGCCCGTGTTTCTGAGAATTCCTGGAGGGTGTGAGAATGACGGAAGCCCAGGGGTCCCCCGGCCCTGCCCCTCATGGGGCCCCAACACCGACTGCCCAGGGCCTGAGGACACTGTGAGACCCTTGCCCGGGGCCACGGCAGTCTGTCCACTCCCTCCCAGGGGTGCTGTGCTCTGGGGGCCGTGGAAGCCTTTGGGAGCCACGTTCTGCCTTCCCTGGACCCGTGAGAAGCAGAGGCCCGCGGAGGGTGCACAGGGACCCGCGCGGACGCAGTTTCTGCGAAGTCACAAACCTTGGGAATGCACCCCCCTGGGGGGCGCTCAGGACCTCGGCACCTCCGGACCACTTCCTCTCACGGGAGCCCCTGCCCAAGCCTGTCCCCAGCTCCACTGCAAAGCAACCCTGATCCCTGCCCAAACCCCACGTGGGGCACAAGGCACAGCCTTCTCGCTCGTGGAAACCGCGGATCTGACAGCCCTGTGCCGGTCCTCACCGCAGCCAGCCAGGTGGTCCCGGTGGGAGCTCTCCCGGCTGTCATGGAAGCTGGGACATGCAGGAGGGCACAGAGGATATCTGTGCTCAGACGGCCGCTTCTACTGCTTTCCCAGCCATAGCAGAGAGCTGGATCAGAAGTAGAGCAGCCGGGACTTGAACCGGCGCCCATATGGGATGCTGGCACTGCAGACAGCAGCTTTACCCATTACGCCACAAAGCTGGCCCTTGAGACTTGCTTTTAAGATGTGTTATAACAGTAGAAAATGGCCCAAGTCCTTGGGCCGCTGCACCCGAGTGGGAGACGCGGAAGCAGCACATGGCTCCTGGCTATGGATCAGCCCAGCTCCGGCCACTGTGGCCATCTGGGGAATGAGCCAGCAGATGGAAGACCTCTCTCTCTCTCTCTCTTTCTCTCTCTCTCTCTGCAACTCTTGACTTTCAAATAAATAAATAAATCTTAAAGATGTGCTGTAAGACTCACTGACTAAGCTCTCATTTAAGTTTCCGGTCAGCACGCGCTGTTTGTAGGTTTGCATGGGCTACAGTGCCATATTTCAGCACGTGCATGCAGCGTGGACTGATCCATTTAGCATTGACACTTCCTCATCTGTTCTTTGTGCTCGGATCCTACCAGCACTCTCTTCCAGTTTTTTGCAGCTTGTTTGTTTCTACAGCTGATTTTGAATAGTTTTAAATGTACGAAATAGGAATTGTGGAGTAGTAGAGTTCCTACGTTTCCAACACCCGCATTCCCCTACTGCTAACATCTAATCTTGTAAGAGCTACCTGGCGCCATCTGTAGACCACGCCCAGCTCGCCAGCCATTCACGCCTCCTACTGGAATAACAGTTGGGGATGTACCATAAGGTGTGATCTACAGTCGCCCCAGTGTGCGTGGAGCCCCAGAGTCTGTGGCTTCTTCCTGGGGTTGGTGCCTGGCATCCCTCCATCTCTCTCCCCTCACTCCTGCCAGCCTCCCCTAACTTCGCATCAGATTTTTGTTTAAAGATTTTATTTATTTATTTGAGAGGCAGAGTTACAGACAGTGAGAGGGAGAGACAGAGAGAAAGGTCTTCCATCTGCCGGTTCGCTCCCCACATGGCCACAATGGCTGGAGCTGTACCGATCTGAAGCCAGGAGCCAGGAGCTTCTTCCAGGTCTCCCACGTGGGTGCAGGGGCCCAAGGACTTGGGCCATCTTCTACTCCTTTCCCAGGCCATAGCAGAGAGCTGGATTGGAAGTGGAGCAGCCAGGACTCAAACCGGTGCCCATACAGGATGCCAGCACTGCAGGAGGAGACTCAGCCCGCTATGCCACAGCGCCAGCCCCTTCACCTCTGATTCTTACAGTTTCCGTGTGTAAGAGAGAACATGCAGTATTTGCCCTTCTGGGTCTGGCTTGTTTACTTGGCGTAGTGACCTCAGTCACGCTCACTGCGGAGCAGGGTTTTGCCTGTAATGATGGAATAATCTTTCACTGGGTGCACACCCCACATTTTCTGGCTTGATTCCCCCATCGATGTGCACCCAGGTGGAGTCCTTGCCGTGGCCCCTGTGGCCGGCGCAGCAGTGAACATGGGGGTGCAGCCTCTCCTTCATAGGCTGACGGCCTTGACTTTGGACGTGTGCCCAGCAGCTGGATGGCCGGGGCATAGGATAGATCTATTTTTAGCTTCCGGAAGAAACTCCGTAGCAGTGTTTTCCTTTCTACAATGGCTGTGCTCATGTGCATTCCCGAGGCTGCTCAGGGCTTCCGGTCTCTCCACAAGGCAGCCAGTGTTTGTTCCTCTTTGTCTTTTTGATAACAGCTCTTCTGAGTGGGATGCCGGGTGCCTCGTTGTGGTTTTGATTTGCATCTCCTCAATGGCTAGTGGCATGGAGCATTTTTTCATGTATTTGTCAGCCAACTGGGCGTCTTTTTAAAGAAATGTCTCTTCAGATCTGTTGCCTGTTTCTTAACTGGACTGTTTGTTTTTGTTGATGTCGAGTTGTTTGAGTTTCTTACATAGTCCAGCTAGCAATTTCTTTTCTTTGTTCTTTTTTTAAAAGATTTATTTATTTCAGAGAGAGAGTTACAGAGAGAGAGAGGGAGAGACAGAGAGAGAGGTCTTCCATCTGCTGGTTCACTCCCTAAATAGCTGCAATGGCCAGAGCTGCACTGATCCCAAAGCCAGGAGCTTCTTCCAGGTCTCCCACACGGGTGCAGGGACCCAAGGACTTGGGCCATCTTCTACTGCTTTCCCAGGCCATAGCAGAGAGCTGGATCGGAAGAGGAGCAGCCGGGCCTTGAACCAGCGCCCACATGGGATGACGGCACTGTAGGCTGAGGCTTAGCCCACTGCACCACAGCACCGCCCCATCTCCCCTTGTAAGTATCTTCTCCCATCCTGTTGGCCGTCTCTTCACTCTGTGAGCGTTACCTCGGCTGAGCAGAAGCTTCTAAGTTAGATACAATCGCGTTTGTCTATTTCTGCTTTTGTGTCTTATCAAAAAAAAAAAAAAAGGCATTTCCAGTGCCAACGACTAGGGCTCGCTGGGCTCAGCAGTGCGTCAAGGACCACTTTGTTTTTAACGAGCAAGGAATTTCCTCACAACACGCTCTGCTTTATTTAAAAGAGAAAACATCAAGACAACTCACACACTTCCAACGGACTGTCCCCAAAATGTCAAAGCTTGGAGTGCTTAGGAAAGGTGACGGGACACAGCCTACCTGGCTGAATTCTCATGGACAAGCCAGGGCTGCGGTGGGGAGATACTGCCCTCAAGATAACCTGCAACTCATCCAGCGAGCGGAGCTGCGTCGTGTCGCCTGCCAGAGGGGGTCAGAGGGGCGCCAGGGCAGGGAAGGGTCCCAGGGCCCTCCATCAGATCTCATCCACCCTGGCTGAGGTTAACCCTCTCTGTCCATCTGTGCCGGGATGGGCCGTCTCTTCTACATCATCGGTCATCTTTAAAATCCGCCTCTGGGGTCAGCCCACGCCCGGCTCACCCGTCTGATTAAAGCACTCAGTAACTCCGGTCACACAGCCACGTCACTCGCAAACAGGCGCGTCCCCGTGGCACAAACCAGAACACTCCTGACCCGGGAGGTTTGCCCTTGATTTGACCTTGTCTCCGAGACCCTTTGTGGAGACAACAGGGAAACCTCAACTATTCAGACTAATTGTGCGGTGAGGGAGGACAGAAAGCAGAGCCGGTGAGCGGAAAGTCTGAGTTATAGACCACAGAAGGATCGCCACGCCGACTTTTCCGCTTGCGTTAACGATCGAAGTACAAGGCCCAAGGGTCCGAGCTCCCAAATACCGGGCTCTGTGTGGGTGCCCGGCTGGGGTCTGGGGTCCTGCTTCCCCTGCATTGAAGCAAAATGAGGAAACCAAGACATCAGAGGAATCAGAAAGACTCACAGAGCCCCAAGGCCTGGCTTGTGGACTTCAGTTTATCCAACTCTTAAATTCCAGTGGCTCCTACTTTTTCTTTTTCAAGTTACTCTTTTTTAAAAAAAAAAAAATTTATTTATTTATTTGAAAGAGTTACACAGAGAAAGGAGAGGCAGAGAGAGAGAGAGGTCTTCTGTCCACTGGTTTACTCCCCAGATGGCTGCAACAGCTGGAGCTGCACCTATCTGAAGCCCCCATAAATGAAATCTTTAAAAAAAAAAAAGATGCTACCTTCAATGCTGGCATCCCACCAGCATCCCATATGGGCACGGATTCCAGTCCTGGCTGCCCCACTTCCAATCCAGCTCTCTGCTAATGTACTTGGGAGAGCAGCAGTGGATGGCCCAAGACCCGGATGAAGCCCTTGGCTCCTGTCTTCAGCCTGGCCCAACCCTGGCCATTGCAGCTGTTTGGGGAAATGAATCAGCAAGTGGAAGCATTTCTCTCTCTCTCTCTCTCTCTCTCTCTCTCTCTCTCCATCTGCAGCTCTGTCTTTCAAATAAATAAATAAATAAATATTTAAAAGAAGAAGAAGGAGGGGCTGGCACTGTGTCATAACAGGTAAAGCCACTGCATGCAGTCCCGGCATCCCACATGGGCGCCGGTTTGAGTCCTGGCTGCTCCACTTCCCATCCAGCTCTCTGCTGTGGCCTGGGAAAGCAGTGGAGGATGGCCCAAGTCCTTGGGTCCCTGCACCCACGTGGGAAACCCAGAGGAAGCTCCTGGATTCAGATCAGCCCAGCTCTGGCTGTTGCAGCCAACTGGGGAGTGAAGCTGGGGATGGAAGACCTCTCTCTCTCTCTCTTTCTCTTTGCCTCTCTGTAACTCTGACTTTCAAATAAAATAAATAGATATTTAACAAAAAGAAGAAGAAGGAGGAGTAGGAAGAGGAGGAGAAGAAGGAGAGAGAGAGCTCAGAGGAGACACCACTGGCTCCCTGCCACCGGCTGCGGCCCCGCACTGCCTCCGGGTTCTGCCAGCAGCAGGGTCACCACCACCAACCTCCGGAACCAGAACCTAAACACACCTCTTTCCTTTGTGGGTTCCCGAGCCCCAAGCGTTTCCTTACAGTGGTGGAGACAGACTCGCCCAGCCTCTTTGTGAAGGAGGCATAGAGGGCGCTGTCTGAGGGCCCGTGTGCAGTCAGACCATAGTGAGGAGCCCTGGGGCAAGTCGCGTGACACCTCCACCTCTCTTTCCTCATCTGTCAAACAGGACTAAGGCAGCACAGCGTGCACGCCTTAGAGCTCGCACCGGAAGTCAGTCATTCACATGTAGCGGATGCTGAGCAAGGGCTCGCGACTGTTACTGCTGCTACTGCCCGCAAGGCTGCTTGAGGCGGGAGGCACGGGACGCAGTCTGGGCCAAACCTTCTTTATCTTATGAGATTGCCAGGCAAGCCCTGTCTTCTGGAACACGTCCGAAATGAACTGCCCCCTTAGATGAGCCCAATAGTTACAGGAGACTTCAAGAAGTTCATGGAAAATATGGAACTAAAAGCTAAGGTTTTCCTGGTGCACAAAATTTTTGAAATCTGTGCAGTTTTCTCTCTAATATGCATTTTCCATGAATTTGTTGAAGAATTTTCACAATGCATGGAATACTGAAAGTTCATTTCAAAATTTTTTTAATTTTAAGATTTATTTATTTATTTGAAACACACAGTTACAGAGAGAGGGAGAGACAGCATGAGAGAGAGAAGTTCCCTCTGCTGGTCCACTCCCCAAATGGCTGCAACAGCCAGGGCTGGGCCAGGCTGAAACCAGGTGCCAGGGACTTCATCCGGGTCTCCCACATGAGTGCAGGGGCCCAAGCACTTGGGTCATCTTCCACTGCTTTTCCAGGCGCATTAGCAGGGAGCTGGTGGAAGCGGAGCAGCCGGGACTTGAGCTGGCTTTGAAATGGGATGCTGGCATCGCAGGCAGGGGCGTAACCCGAACTCCAGCCCGTACTGCAAGGTTTGTACCTGACCCTCTCCTGCAGACTCAGGCAGGAAAATCCCATCCCACACTGCCATGCCATCTTGGACTCTAGAGCCAAAGGCCCCGCAGCTGGTCCTCCCGCGGCCCAGGTTCTGCAGACACTGGGAATCCCCAGGTAGCGGGCAGCCCTACAGCCTGCTGCCGTAGCCACACGGGCTCTTTGGGGGGCTGGGGCACAATGGTCCTCTGACCCTAGTTGTCCCAGGAGGCAGTGCAATTGGCACGGCTGTGGAGGGGGGGTGAGGTGAAGTTCCGGAGGAAGAGCCGAGGCCGGGGGCGCATTCAAAGCCACGACCCCTTTCCCTGTAGGTGGAGCCAGCCGAGTGACACCATAGCGGCTTCCCGGACAGCGTAAGCAGTCGGCACATGCATTCACTGTCCATCGCCAGGCACCACCAGGGAGCTCTGGGGGTGAGGGGAGCTCCTCCATCAGCACCACGTCCACCCTGAGTCCCCTCCCCGCCACCCTTTCGGCATCTCTTCCCCTCCCAACACCCAGTGACCTCAGAGCATCGCAGCCCAGGCCCCTGCTCTCAGGGTTCTCGTGGGTCTGATCACAGCTCGCATTTTAGTGCTGCCCTTCTAGATCCTAAGTGCTCAGAGAGGGCTGGTGTGTCCTGCTCAGCCCCATCCCAGTTCTTGGCACACTGCCTGGGACACAGAGGCTTCGGTGAATATCTGTTAAATAGATGAAGGGAGGGAGGAGAGAAGGACAGACGGATGGGTGGATGGACGGACAGATGGGTGGACGGACGGACGGATGGGTGGATGGACGGATGGGTGGGTGGACGGACAGATGGGTGGACGGATGGACGGACGGATGGGTGGATGGATGGATGGATGGATGGGTGGATGGATGGATGGATGGACGGACGGACGGATGGGTGGATGGACGGACGGACGGATGGGTGGATGGATGGATGGACGGATGGACGGATGGGTGGATGGACGGATGGACAGACGGATGGGTGGATGGACGGACGGATGGGTGGATGGATGGATGGATGGATGGGTGGATGGATGGGTGGACGGATGGACGGACGGATGGGTGGACGGACGGACGGACGGACGGATGGGTGGATGGATGGATGGATGGATGGGTGGATGGATGGATGGATGGACGGACGGACGGATGGGTGGATGGACGGATGGACGGATGGGTGGATGGATGGATGGACAGATGGATGGATGGGTGGATGGATGGATGGATGGATGGACGGACGGATGGGTGGATGGATGGATGGACGGATGGACGGATGGGTGGATGGATGGATGGATGGACGGACGGATGGACGGATGGATGGGTGGATGGATGGATGGACGGATGGACGGATGGGTGGATGGATGGATGGGTGGATGGACGGATGGACGGATGGATGGGTGGATGGATGGATGGACGGATGGACGGATGGGTGGATGGATGGATGGGTGGATGGATGGATGGACGGATGGACAGATGGGTGGATGGACGGATGGGTGGATGGACGGATGGATGGACGGACGGATGGGTGGATGGACGGACGGATGGGTGGATGGATGGATGGATGGACGGACGGATGGGTGGATGGATGGATGGACAGATGGACGGATGGACGGATGGGTGGATGGATGGATGGACGGACGGATGGATGGGTGGATGGACGGATGGACAGACGGATGGGTGGATGGACGGATGGATGGACGAACGGATGGGTGGATGGATGGATGGGTGGATGGACGGATGGACAGACGGATGGATGGGTGGACGGATGGATGGACGGATGGGTGGATGGACGGATGGATGGACGGATGGGTGGATGGATGGATGGACGGACGGATGGGTGGATGGATGGATGGACGGATGGACGGATGGGTGGATGGACGGATGGACAGACGGATGGGTGGATGGACGGACGGATGGGTGGATGGATGGATGGACGGACGGATGGGTGGATGGATGGATGGACAGATGGACAAATGGATTAATGGATGGATGGAGGATAGATGAATGAATGGGGATGGATGGATGGATGGATGGGTGGAGTGAGGGAGGGATGAACATATGGATAGAGGATGGATGGATGGATGGACAGATGGGAAGATGGATGAACTGTGGACAGACAGAGGGACGATGGATGAGGCACCTACACTATTATCACCATTCCATGGAATTCTAGTTTAGGGTCTCTTGCTAGTTTTTGCCCCATCGAAATGAACGTTCCATGTTCTCACGTCCGCATCCTCACGTCCGTGTTCCCATCGTCCGTGTTCTCACGTCCGTGTTCTCACGCCCATGTTCTCACATCCGTGTTCCTGTCGTCCATGTTCTCACGTCCGCATCCTCACGTCCGTGTTCCCGTTGTCCGTGTTCTCACATCCGTGTTCTCACGTCTGTGTCCTCATGTCCATGTTTCCGTTGTCCGTGTTCTCACGTCCGTGTCCTCATGTCTGTGTCCTCACGTCCGTGTTCCTGTCATCCGTGTTCTCACGTCTGTGTTCTCATGTCTGTGTCCTCATGTCCATGTTCCCGTCATCCGTGTTCTCATGTCCGTGTTCTCACATCCGTGTTCTCACATCCATACTCTCATGTCCGTGTTCTCATGTCCGTGTTCCCGTCATCCGTGTTCTCACGTCCGTGTTCTCTTCATCCGTATTCCCGTCATCCGTGTTCTCACCTCCGTGTTCTCATGTCCATGTTTTCACGTCCGTGTTCCCATTGTCCGTGTTCTCACCTCTGTGTTCTCACATCCATGTTCCTGTCGTCTGTGTTCTCACATCCATGTTCCTGTCGTCTGTGTTCTCACGTCCATGTTCTCATATCCGTGTTCTCATGTCCGTGTTCTCATGTCCATGTTCCCGTCGTCCGTGTTCTCACATCCATGTCCTCACGTCTGTGTTCTCACATCCGTGTTCTCACGTCCGTGTTCCCGTTGTCTGTGTTCTCACATCCGTGTTCTCATGTCCGTGTTCCTGTCATCCGTGTTCTCATGTTCGTGTTCTCATCATCCATGTTCTCACATCCGTGTTCTCACGTCCGTGTCCTCACATCCATGTCCTCACGTCCGTGTCCCCACCGTCCGGCTGTCTGAGTCTTTCACTGATTACATATATTTGAACAAATGCAATCCTCATCGAGAGTACTGAGTATTTGTGAGGATCCACGGCCATTGCTAAACCTCTTTCATTTCTACTGCCGTGTTTTATCCTCAGAACCCCTGCCTCGGGTCCATGGGGAAGCAGGTGCACCCAGTGGGGGACGTGGCCAAGGTCATGTGCGTAGCCAAGGTCACGTGACAGTGTTTGGAGTAGCAGGCACAGTGTCCCAGCTCCTAAGTTCATCCAAAGCCTCCAGGAACGTCAGTCCCCTGCTCCCTGTCTGTGCACCCATCACCCGTCTCTGCATCTCTGGTATCTGGGCCTCAGTTTCTCTCACTATAGCTGAATCTCCTCCATGGACAGGGCAGAGAGAAGAAGAACCTGGCCCCACCAGCTTCTGGAATGATCCTTCCTGATCACAATTCCTGGAGGAACACAGAGCTTTTCTCTCTGATCAATACATAGTCACAAGGAAGGGTTCTGGTTGGTCCTCAGGGCTCAGATGCCCAATGCTGAGCCAATGCCCTGTGGCCACTGGGGAGGTGTTGGGGGGGGCAGGGCACACCACACCCCCGCTCATGCAGCCAAAGACAAATGCTGTGATGGATGACTGATAGAAGGAGAGGCAGTGGCCACGGGTACAGACCCCCTGGGGAGTCGCAGGCTGGAAGTGGAAACTGGCTGAGGTTATGGGGGAGTTCTGGGGCCCCAGCAGAGCTCAAGCCTCAGGTAGGGTCAAGTCTCCTCCAGGCTTGTTCATCAGTGCTAGGTAGGAGTCGGGGATGGAGCACTTTCTCTGTGCAGCCAGAGCCAACTCTCCCAGGCAGGCTCACAAACATCTCAAGTGCATGGGTACTTACTGAGCACCTGCTGTATCGTAGGAATGCACACATGGCATGCCTACTGACACAGCCTCTGTCACCCACCGAGGGCTCGCTTTTCCTCCTCGTCATCGGGAACAATGGTGTCCCATCCCACAGCCTCATCGGGAGGATCCACGTGTCACTGTGGTAAGGCCACGGGGACCATCCCCAGCACGTGGACAGCGCTGCCGGAGCTTGCTGGTGCTAGCACTGAGTGACCTTGGCAGGTGCAGCTCACCTTCTGGTTGTTCCTCTGTAGGACAGGGAGGCCGTACCGACTGCACTGTTTGGTTTGGGTAAATAGAGCACAACTAGAGCACCACGTACATTATAGACACTCCAGCCTGGCCCCCGTCACGCGGGAAGTGTAGGTCTTCTGACAACCCTGGCCCTCTTCTGGGCACTGCCCCTGGAGACAGACGCAGGATCCTGGGGGAGGCCCAGCACTGCTGGGCACGTCTCCTGGCAGGTGCAACCCCCCCTGCAGGGCTGGTCACTGCCGAGGTCCCACAGGGTCAGGCTCCCGTCTGCAAACCGTCCTAACATTCGCTCTAGGTCAATTAGCGAAGTCACCACACTTTTTCCTGGTAGAAGAGACAAGGCCGTCTTCTCGCCAGGTAAACGGTAGTCAGCTTCAGAATTCCTGTCCCAACCCATAGGACGCCTTTTGAAATTGTAGCCTCCGAGTCTGACCGAGAGATACAGCCGAAATCACAGGCCACGCAGACTGGTGACAAGCGACCGTATGATAGCCGTTACGATGCACACAGCTAATCCTTAACACATCACATTTTCCCTAAGAGGATCACAGCTGTCTCCCGCATGCGGCTTTGTCTTAAATACTTTCTGGCAGAATTGTCTCGCTCTGTCTGCTTCTCAGTTGACAAATTGTGCTCACATAGCCTTCCCACACGTGGAAGCCAGCCACGGGCGCTTGGATTCTGAAAGTGGGCAAAATAACTAGAGACCCTCGGCTGCTGTAGAAGCTTGACCACTTGCTTGTGGAGTGTTGAGTTAAACACCTGTCTATTGGCACAACGCGTATTAGCACAGGGCAAGGCAGGAGAGGGACTTGGGCTGGAAAGGGAAATTATGGGGTTTTGTTTCATTGGACACAGGGATTTAAAAAAACTATTTAGTTTTTTAAAGATTTATTTATTTGAAAGTCAGAGGATGAGAGAGAGAGAGGGAGAGGGAGAGGTCTCCCATCTATTGGTTCACTCCTCAAACGCCCACAACATCTAGGGCTGGGTCTAGCAGAAACCAGGAGCCAGGAGCTCCACCTGGGTCACCCATGTGGGTGCCATCCTTTGCTGCCTTCTCAGGGGCGTTAGCAGGGAGCTGGGTTGATGGTGGAGCAGCCGGGCCTGGAACTGGAGCTCCGATATTGGATGCCAGTGTCAACAGCGGCAGCCTAACTTGCTGCGCCATAGTGCCTGCCCTTGTATGCAGAGTTTTGCTTTGTATTGTTTAAGATTTCATTTATTTATTTGAGAGGCAGAGTCACAGAGAGGAGAGAGAGAGAGAGACAGAGAGGTCTTCTATCTGCTGGTTCACTCCCCAAATGGCCACAATGGCTGAAGCTGAGCAAATCCGAAGCCAGGAGCCAGGAGCTTCTTCCGGGTCTCCCAGGCAAGTGCAGGAGTCCAAGCACTTGGGCCATCTTCCACTGCTTTCCCAGGACACAGCAGAGAGCTGGATGGGAAGTGGAGCAGCCAGGATTCGAACCGGAACCCATAGGGGATGCTGGCACTGCACGTTGAGGATTAACCTATAGCACCGGGCCCTCATTTGGTTTTAATAGTGATATGGTGGACATACTCAAGGTGTCAACTTTAAGAAGCTTTGGAATCTGTGTGCACCTGGGAAGCCATTGCCATGACTGTTCTCAGTCACCCCCGGAAGTTCCTGAAGGAGTTCTCATGTCTCTTTTCAGCACTCCTAAAATGTGTCTAATTTTTTTCCAAGCTAAAGAAAAGCACTGTTTCTCTGTGATTAGAAACAAAGATTTGAAGACCTGAGAGGATGCCAGAGAGGCGCTGGGAGCCGGGGGAGACTCCTCCACAGCTGGGGTTTCACTCATTCTGCGAAGACCTGCTTGCCCGGTGCAGGATGGCTGTCCTGGGGCACGGACTCCCTCCAGGAGCTCCTGAGCACCCCATAAATCAGGCTCAGCCGCCCCGGGGGAGTTCTGCCAGGTCTGATCACAACCAGGTGCGGAGCAGCGCGCAGTGCACGGTGCGGAAGACAAAGGCCCCTGACGGCTGGAGCAGAGTCCAGCAAGACAAACGGTCCCAGATAAAGCTCGAGACGTGCACTTAGGAACTAAAGGGAAAGGGGAAAAAACTGTGAACGATAAGAGCAAAGGCACATCCATCGTCTGCAGTGTCACCGCGGCTGCTGGGCTGGCTCTCCGCTGACCCGCTGGGCGGGAAGAAGGCGTGCTCACCAGATTGCATGCAGGAAGCCATCTGTCAGGTGGGGGAGGGCAGCCCCGCCACTCCACCCAGGTGGCGCGCGGCCAGGACAGAGGAGCAGCTGTGGGGAGCCGTGAGCCGGTGTGAGATGAGGCCAGGTCGGAGCCCGGGCATAGGGGCGGGGAGGCTCGGCACTTGAAGACACCTCGATTCTGCGGGCTCGTGGCCTGAGAGAGGTTTGTGCTCCTACTGTTCCATCCCAGAGCTGTGGCGGGCCTCTCTGGGGTCCTTGGAGGTCCAGGAGCAGCGCTGTGGAACAGGGGACCCAGCGTGCGCCGATCGGGGGGTCGGGCGTAAGGTCTGTAGTTGCTGAAACGGATTCCACGTGATCGAATCGAAATTCACACTCAGCTGTGTCAGACAGGAACCTGCTCCCCCATACACTGAGCCACTGACCCCCAAAGATGCCAAAGGTGGGCTCTGGTCTGGGGTTTCCGAATTCAGAGGCAGACTGAACACCGGAGGCAGCCTGGAGACCGCTGGGCGGCCTGCACCGCTCCTGTTTTGCGTCCCACTTTTGTCTTCTTTCATAACAAGGGTAAGCATCGGTGTGCACAGGCAGGGAGAATTCAAGAAACGCCGCCTGCAACAGACAGGAGACCCTCCCTGGAGCGCCTGGGCTTCAACGAGCCACCGCTGGTCCCAGACGGCCTTGCCCAGGTGTGGGGACAGAAGTCCCCTGAGGGGCAAGCTGCCCTATCACAGCCCCCGGCCCGCCTTCCACCCAGGGGAGCCAGAAACTCTGCCCGGAGCAGCAATGTGCACACACGGCCCGGGAGGAGGCGGGAGCCCTGCGCCCTCGCTGAGCCGTGGCAGAAGGGGGTGCCCCAGAGAGGCCCGCGTGGCATTCCTGAGTTTTTCCGCCTTTTTTTAATGTGATAATTTCCACTTCCATTCATTTAAGATAAACTAGAAGTAGACAAGTGGGCGAAAAAGAAAACCGCTGTTAGCATTCCTTGAATATTCTGCAAGACTGGTACTGGAAACGCGTGGACCATATAACCAACCTCCTCTTTCTGGTTGTGTTTTCTCGTACCGCTGAATCCAGCAGGTGCGTGGCGATGTATTTAATTCTCTACAGGAGAGCTTGGTTGTTTCCGGTAGTAGTTTTTTGTTTTTATCGCAAACAACCTGTAGCTTTAAGTTAATTCCTTAGGGTCCATTCCTAGGGGTATTGAGTCAAATGGTTGCTGTCAAACTACAGCCTCCTGCCCACCGGCTCCCCAGTCCCCGCTGCGTTGTTTTGGCTGTGGCTAACTGGGGCTGTCCATCATTCCTTCTGCCAACCTGCTGTGCCTGTGAGCCGGTCCTTTCGCCATGGTCCACTTGCGTCTCCTTACTCACCGCTGAGACCAGGATTCTTCCTTGGTGGGTCGCCCGTTGGCTCCCCTTGACTCATTGGCTGTTCACGCTCATGTTTCTGTTGTGATGTTCATCTGCTTCTCCGTGAGAACCCTTTATATTTAAAAGATGTATCAGCTCCTTTTCATTACGGATTTATTTACTTGAAAGGCAGAGTGATGAGAGAGAGAGAGAGGGAGAGAGAGAGAGAGAGAGAGGGAATCTTCCAAATGGTTGCAGCAACCACGTCTGAGACCGGCTGAAGCCGGGAGTCTGGGATTCCATCCGGGTCACCCACGTGGGCGGCAGTGGTCCAGACACACTTGGGCTGTCATCCACTGTCTTCCCAGGTGCAGTGGCAGGAAGCTGGAGGGGACATGGAGCAGCCGGGGCTTGAACCAACAACCAACCTGTGACAACAGCTCGCCAGCATCGCAAGCAGTACTAACCCTCTGCACCACAGCACTGGCCTCTGTATGAGCCTTTTATTATTTTTTTTTAAGATTTTATTTATTTATTTGATAGGAAGAGTTACAGACAGTGAGAAGGAGAGACAGAGAGAGGTCTTCCATTTGTTGGTTCACTCCCTAAATGGCTGCAACAGCTGGAGCTGTGCCGATCCAAATCCAGGAGCCAGAGCCTCCTCAGGGCCTCCCACACGGGTGCAGGGGCCCAAGCACTTGGGCCATCTTCCGCTGCTTTCCCCGGCCTTAGTAAGGAGCTGGATCGGAAGTGGAGCAGCCGGGACTAGAACCGGCGCCCATATGGGATGCCGGAGCCACTGCCTCCCAGGATGCACGCTAGTAGGAAGCTGGAATCAGGAAGCAGAGCTGGGACTCGAACCTCGACTGTCGGGCCTGGCTCAAGAACAGGCACGTGACCCAAGCCAACCCAACGAAGTCCAATTCCCAGACTGCTGTTGGCTATTACTGGCAGAGACGTCCTCCCGTACCAGTGAATTTTGATTGTCACCTTGCCCCATCCTGGGTGGAGCGCGTCCCCATGGGATGGAGCCGGACAGTGACCCACGGAGCGGAACTAGTGGGTCTGATGGCAACGGTGACTCTTCTGTCTGACTTGTGCCTGGACCCTGGACCCCTGTCCCCAGACGATTCCAGAGCCGACCACTCCCTGCTGGCCGGTGGGGTTTTCCCCACCTGGGTGATGCTGCTCAACACGACAGCGTCTTACTCTCTCCGAACACCTTGACAATGAAGTCCAGCGGTCCGGGAGTTCGGCTGTGGCCCTGCCTCCCCCGACGACTCCCAGACCCTGGGGCCGCCTGCTGTGGCTGGCGGGCTTGCTTTTCTCATCTGTGACAGAGCATTCTAAATGTGTCTCCTAGAGCCCTAAGTCTTGGCTCCGTGATAACACTGTGTCAACACGTCGAGCTAATCTGAGGGCTGTCTCCCACCGCCATCCCCGCACCCAAGCCAATGACACATGACACGGATTTGTTTCCAGAGTTGAAAAGCAAATCAAACGAAAGACCACAGCACGCTGGACGGAGCTAGCAGACAGAGCAAGACTCTGGGCCAAGCCCCGCTTGGATGCAGCTGCCTCCGGAAGTGTGTTAATGAGGTGAGTAGTATATGAATACATTGACCATTGCAGAGATCAGCAATAAATATTTTGTTTTAGGAGGTCTCCCGCTCCAGTTGCGCAGAGCTAAGTACACAGAGACTCCGGTTATGTCAACAGATGACACAGGGCTCAGAAATGATGCTGTCTGCTCGCAGGAGGGCAGGGAGGCTGCTCGCGGGCCCGGTTCTCCCCACTCGGGTCACTGACGTTCTTCACGCAACTGCGTGAGCAGTGCTGGGATGTGGGAGCCCGGCACCTTCAACTCCAAGTGCAGACCTGCTGGTGTGGCCTGCAGCCCCTGGCCGTGTGCAGCTGGCTCCCCACTGCCTGTGCACCGTCGTCCCCTCCCACTCCTCCCTGCGCACCTGGCCTGCACCAGTGCGGGGTCAGCACGCAGTGTGGCCCCCGGCGTTCAGTGCACCTGCTGGCTGTCGTCAGCGTGCCTTAGCCGCACTCGCGGTTCTCTCGCGTTGCAGGACGGGTCCGGGAGCTGTTCGGCCTGAATCCACCCTTACGCCTCCCCAGCTCGGCCGTATCCACCACGGCACACCGGCTCCCGTGTCTCCGACCTCCAGTGGGTTGGGTCGGGCCGGCGGGAGGCCCTGCCAAAAGGCAGAGGATGGAGAGGAGGGAGCAGCGGCCGCCTGGGGCAGCTTCCTCGGTCCTGGTGGCCCCTTCTGCAGCTCCAGCTCTCCTGGAAGTGGCTCGCCGTGGTTTCCGCGTCCCGTCCCTCCTTTTGCCCTCCAGCAGTGGGGGCTTCCGGCTCCCACTAACCTCTGTCTGATCACCCCAAGTTTAGCACTCAGCTCTCTCTACCATGCAGCCACCCTCCTGCCCTACTGAGGTCTCTGTGTTGTCAGTGCCTGCTGGGCGCCGCTTCCCCAGAGAGGCCCTGGCGGGTTCACAGAGCTCTCACGGTCCCACCTACGCTCACACGCCTCCTCCGCCTCCTCACCCCAGCACCAACGCGTGCTCTCCTCGGGGGACATGGTTCCCCCATCATCTCCCCACCATGGTTCCCCCACCATCTCCCCACTGGGGCTGTCCCAGCTCCGCCTGCCATGGCTCCATGGAGGACGAATTGGGCATCCCCTCCTGTACACATCTGTCAGCCTGGTCTCCCATCCAGAAAGACGGGAGACCCCTGTCCCTCTCCCTCTCCCTCCCCCTCCCCCCTCCCCCCTCCCCCTTCCCCTCTTCTTAAGAGCAAGTACGTTGTCTTACTCAATGGGAATCTCAACCTGTCTAACAGAATGTGGGGAGTGTTCGTGGAATGGATGCCCAATGCAGTTAAAGAAACACTTTCGTGTTCCCACAGCAAAGGAAGCAATCAACAGAGTGATGAGACAACATCCTGAATAATGGATGAAAATATTTGCAAACTATTCACCTGCCACTCTCCAAGATAGGTATGGAATGGAAACAACTCAACAGCAGGAAACCAAAATAATCCAGTTGAAAAATGAGCAGGGTGACAGTGTAGACATCACTTGGGATACCCGCCTCCCACCAGAGAGCCTGTGTTTGGGTCCTGGCCACTTCCTGCGGGTGCACACCCGGGGAGGCACAGGTGAACGCCCAAGTGCTTGGGTCCCTGCCACACCCGGGTGGGAGACCCCGGTTGAGCTTTGGCCTCCAGACCTCAGCCTGGCCCAGCCTCGGCTGTTGTGGGCATTTGGGGAGTGAATCAGCAGATGGAAGATCTCTCCGTGTGCTTCTGTATCCCTTTCAAGAAAAAAAACACAGGATAACGAATGCTGGCCCTGATGTCGGGGAGCGGGAATCCTTCAAGCCTGCTGATGGGAACGTAAATTAGTGCTGACGTTGAAGAAAACAGCGTGGAGAGTCCTTCAACAGAAATAAAAACAGATCCAGCATACGATCCAGCAGTCCCAGCCACGGCTGAGCGTACGGGGAGGGCAAATCAGCACGGGAGAGAGAGCTCTGCACGCCCGTGTTCATGCAAACACCGCTCCCCATAAAAGAGAGTGAGATCTTGGCCCGCGCAGCAGCACGGAAGGACCTGGACGACGCTGTGCGAAGTGAAATAAGCCAGGTACGGAGAGACACAGCCACTCTGCCTCACTCCACGTGGAATCCAAAAGGCTGATCTCACGGAAGCAGACAGTAGCTATGGCTGCCATGGGCTGGGAAGGGTGCGGGTTGGCTGATGGGTGCCCAAAACCAGGTCCGCAGCGGGATCAAGGTCTAGCTTCCATAGCAGTCCGGGACAGCTGTGGCTAACAATGACTCCTCACGCTTCCAGACGGCTAGGAGAGACAATTGTGAATGTCCCTGGACAAAGAAAAGATCGACGCTTGAGGTGACAGCTGGGCCGGCTGCTGTGATGGTTACACGTTGTAGACACAATCAGAATGTTGTAGGCACCCCACCCGCGTGGACAATCACTACGCATCGGTTACACGTTGTAGACACAATCAGAATGTCACAGGCACCCCACCCGCGTGGACAATCACTACGCATCGGTTACACGTTGTAGACACAATCAGAATGTCACAGGCACCCCACCCGCGTGGACAATCACTACGCATCGGTTACACGTTGTAGACACAATCAGAATGTCGTAGGCACCCCACCCGCGTGGACAATCACTACACATCGGTTACACGTTGTAGACACAATCAGAATGTCACAGGCACCCCACCCGCGTGGACAATCACTACGCATCGGTTACACGTTGTAGACACAATCAGAACGTCGTAGGCACCCCACCCGCGTGGACAATCACTACGCATCGGTTACACGTTGTAGACACAATCAGAATGTCGTAGGCACCCCACCCGCGTGGGCAATCACTACGCATCGGTTACACGTTGTAGACACAATCAGAATGTCGTAGGCACCCCACCCGCGTGGGCAATCACTACGCATCGGTTAAAGCTCAAGGCAAGGAGACACACCTTTCAAATCCAGGTAAAAAGCCTCGTGAGCCATCCATAAGTTAGCCTCTCAAGAATCCTGTCTCCTTTGTGCTAGCTCGCAGATCCCTAGCTAAGTTTGGAGTGTCCATGTGCCCAGCCCCGAGAACTGCTGCACTGGGTTTCCCAGACTTCCTTGCAGCTGGAGATGGCCATGTGATGGCGCCATCCAGTTGAACAAGCGCAAGTCAGCTGGGGAGGTTTCCTGTTCCAAGGGAGAGTCACAGCCAGCACCATTCTTCTTCCTCTCCTGGTTTCCCTGGACCTTGAATGTATGTGTGATGTCTGGAGCTCCTGCAGCCACCGTGAAGTTACGAGAGCATGAGCCTGAGTGGAAGATTCAGGACAGCAAAGCAAAAGATGGGGGACAGGGAGACACATCATTGTTGGGTGCTTGATGGGAGAGAAACACATACACACCTTTCATTCGATTTCTCTGGTGAGACTCAATACATTGGGTATAGAGGGGTAGAAAACTAAGACTCACTGGGACACAATATCCTGTAGTAGGAACCATGAAGGGGCTGACGCTGTGGTGTAGTGGGCAAAGCCACCGCCTGCATTGCCGGCATCCATATAGGTGCCAGTTCGAGTCCCGGCTGCTCCACTTCCCATCCAGCTCTCTGCTGTGGCCTGGGAAAGCAGTGGAGGATGGCCCAGGTCCTTGGGCCCTGCACCCACATGGGAGACCAGGAGAAGCACCTGGCTCCTGGCTTCGGATCAGCCCAGCCCTGGCCATTTCAGCCATCTGGGGAGTGAACCAGTGGATGGAAGACCTCTCTCTCTCTCTGCCTCTGACTCTCTGTAACTCTGCCTTTCAAATAAATAAATAAATCTTAAAAAAAAAAAAGAAAGAAAGAAACCATGAAGAATGGCAATTCCAACATTTTTTTAAAGATTTATTTATTTATTCGAAATTCAGAGATACACAGAGAGAGGAGAGGCTGAGAGAGAGAGAGAGAGAGGTCTTCCATTCGTTGGTTCACTCCTCAATTGGCCGCAACAGCCGGAGCTGCGCCGATCCGAAGCCAGGAGCCAGGAGCTTCCTCCAGGTCTCCCACGTGGGTGCAGGGCCCAAGGACCTGGGCCATCTTCCACTGCTTTCCCAGGCCACAGCAGAGAGCTGGATCAGAAGTGGAGCAGCCAGGTCTCTAACCGGCACCCATATGGGATGCTGGTACTGCAGGCCAGGGCGTTAACCCGCTACACCACAGTGCCAGCCCCTATTCCAAAATTTGTTAAGCATGTTTATAGCTTTTTTTCTTTTTGCTATTTTTTAAAGATTTATTTATTTATCTGAAAGTCACAGTTGCAGAGATACAGAAGGAAAAACAGGGAGAGAGAGAAAATGATCTTCTGTCCACTGGTTCACGCCCCAAATGGCCGGAGCTGGGCCAGGCCGAAGCCAGGGACTCCATCTGGCTCCCACATGGGTAGCAGGGCCGAAGCCCTTGGGTCCTCTTCCTCTGCCTCCCCAGGTGCATGGGCAGGGTGCTGGATCGGAAGGAGAGGATCTAGGACCCAAGCCCTTGCTCTGATATGGAGGCCAATGCTGCAGGTGGCGGCTAGACCTGCAGCACCATAGCACGGGCCCCTGCCGTTCTGGACAAAGAACGAAATAGAACCTGGCCTATCACGGTCTCTTTTGGCCCAGGAGTGGCCTGCGATCCCCGGTCCCACTGGTAAGCCCTCGGCGCTGCACCTGTCATCTTGGTGCCTGGCGTGGGAGCCAGCGCCTGCGGGAGCCACGTGTCCCCACCTGCCGATCTCACGCGCTCTGGAGGGGCCGTCTGCTGCTCTCGGCGTGGCCCTGTGGCCCCTGCGGCCCTGCCCCTGCTCTCGGGGTGGAAGGCTCTGTGACAGCGCGAGCTGCTCTGTCTGGGGCATGGTTTATTTACGAGACCAGACTTCCACGTTTTAACTTCTGCGCCGGCTGCTGCGCCGCCTTGCTGCCCAGTGACGCCACCTCTGAGTCGTGAGATGAAAGCCGTGGTGGGCCTGCTTCTCACTTGTTCTCCAAGGCCACCAGAATTCTCCAGAACAGGCTGGCCTGTGCAGGACCGGACTCGGGCCTCCGGAGCTAAGTCACACCCTCGCCCCTGCGGCTGTCAGTCATGGCCTCCTGTGTGGACCTCCCGGGCGCGGGTCCCAACCTCGCTGGTGCACGTGGGCGAGCTGGTTGGAAAGGCCGAATCTCTCAAGCCTCCGAGCAGCGGGAGCTGGCAGACGGTAGCCCTCCAGCCACACCTGCTGGCATCGCTGTCTCGGGTTAAAAAACTGCTTTCACGTTTAACAATGCAAAGAAAAAAGAATGAGCCAAGAGGGCGGCGGGTCACCCACGAATGCTCTGTCCCCGGCCCCCTGCCGGGGGTCCTAGAGCAGGGACCAGAGGAAGCCAGAGGGAGGGAAGGGGGCTCTGGGGGTGCAGCTCGGCCCGTCCTGTTCAGACGAACCCGAGACACAAAGAGGACCCCTGGGGAGCGCGCCGTGGAGGGAGGCACTCCCGTGTCTGGGAAGGCCTGGCCTCTGGCTCTGTGTGCATTGCCCTGCAAATGACATCCCATGCACGTGTGCTGTGCACGTGTGTGTTCACGTGCGCTGACCACACGGGCACCGCGTCCTTCATGCCACAGCGTGCACACGGCAACTCTGGGTCGGGGGTGGCGTAGCTGCCCCACCCCCGCAGGGACACAGAGTGGATCGCTGGGATTGAATCTGTCAAAGACACGCGGCTGCTCCGAGCAGGACACAAGTTCACAGCCAACGTCACCGCCAGCCGGTGTTGCTTTGCCGCTCTGCTGAATGGGAGGTGATGCGGCTTCTGTCCACGGCCGAGTGGAAGGTTCTGGATCTCAAGTGTGTTTACCCAGGCTTTCTCGTCCTCCGCCTCCAGCCCTCTCCTGCCGGCTTCCTCTCCCCGCGTCGGGGTGGAAGGAGACGTGGGCCGCACAGTGCCTGAGCGGATTGTGCAATGTATAATATATCCCAGCCCTTCGGGAAGTGGGACAAACTGGAAGATGTGTTTAGATTTCTAAACTGGGAGACATTTCGGAGTGAAGAGGCTCGGCTGGTCCTCCAGATGGTTGCACATGGCCTGACGCTGTTTGCTGGGGCGCAGCGGCCACCGGGATCCAGCTGTTTACAGGATGTCGAGGTGGCTGGCCTGCTTCTCGTGTCTGGCCCGCAAGGTTCTGATGTGAGGACACGTCCATCAGGTTCA
The DNA here is from genome assembly GCF_033115175.1 of Lepus europaeus. Lineage (NCBI taxonomy): Eukaryota > Metazoa > Chordata > Mammalia > Lagomorpha > Leporidae > Lepus > Lepus europaeus. Next base: position 122,208,568 of record NC_084834.1, on the reverse strand, counting down.
GAAGGAAACCACAGAGGAGGTCGGGGTTCGAGGCCCCAGCCCTGCTGCACGCGGGCCTGGGCGCAGTGTGCAGGGAGTGTGTGTCGGGGTCCTCTGCTTGCTGGAACCAATCAGCACACACAGGTGCATGTGCTCACAGACGGAGGGGCACCAGCAGGCACACAGGGAAGAATCCAGTCCCTGCCTCCTGCGGCTGCTGGGGGCTACCTGCTTCCTGGGGCCCGTGGCTGCACGGCCCCCCGGTCTGCCCCCCTGGTCACCTCACTGCCGCCTCTGCTGTCCGTCTTCTCTCAGATGGCACCTGCCCTTGGAGCAGGTTCCTGCAGGGAGCCCAGCTCGTGCACCTCAGCCCCGGCTGTCAGCTTGACGATACCTGCACAGACGTCTCCCCGATAAAGAGAGAGGGGAAGGCTCTTGGGTCCCAGGCGCACAGACGTGGGCACAGCTCTGGGGGCCAGCATCAGCCCACATGTGCGTCAGCCTGGGAGAGCAATGGAGGTGCCAGGGCAGGGAAGGGAGCAGGTGCCACGCAGGGGCCCTGGCGTCCAGCCAGCCCAGCCCAGCTCTCATCACAGCTTTCAGACAAGGGGAGACGTGCCCTTTCCAATTTGCAATTTTTGGGGAGACTCAAGGATGTTTCTCCTGCAATAAGGAGTGAAGAGACCGGCAGCCACGTTGTCCCAGCATCCTCTGCGAGCCAGGCACCACCTCTCCCTCTGCTCCTCATCTGTCCATCCAGCCTCAGCTCAGGCCGTCCCTCCTTAAGATGGCCACATAGCTCAGCCAGGCTGCTGAAGCTTCAGCCATCACATCTATATTTCAGGCAGGAAGAGAGTGGTGGGTGCCTGCTGAGCCAGCCCATGTAGAGGCCAATGCACTGGCCGAAGCATATGGACCTCCAGCCGTAAAGGAAGCCGGATGAAAGTGGGGGGGAGGAGGGGAGGCGGGGTGGGGGGAGGGAGAGAGATCCACGCTGTGCTGAACACACGGGAGGGCCAATTAGTAGGGACCAAGAGGAAATGGATATCGGGTAGGCGATCAGCCCCTCGGTGAGTCAAGACAATCTTGGTGTTTCCGTGGAGGCAGGATTGGGGTCAACGTGCCCCTCTGCTTTATTTCTTTATATTTTTTAAGCATTTATTTATTTGTTTGAAAGGCAGAAATACAGAGAGAGGAGAGAGAGAGAGAGAGAGAGAGAGAGAGAGAGAGAGAGAGAGAGATCTTCCATCTGCTGGTCCACTCCCCAAATGGCTGCCAATGGCCCAGGCTGGGCCAGACTGAAGGCAGGAGACAGGAGCTTCATCCGGGTCTCCCACGTGGGTGCAAGGCCCCAAGCACTTGGTCCATCCTCTGCTGCTTTCCCAGTTGCATCAGCAGGGAGCTGGATGGGAAGTGGAGCAGCCGGGACCCTAACTGGTGCCCACAGGGGATGCCGGCGCCGCGGGCTGAGGTTCGACCTTCTACGCTGCAGCGCCGGCCCCAGCTGGCCCCTCTCGTGCCAAAAGCAGAGGCAGCCATGGTGTGCTGAGTGCTAGGCTTGGCTCACCACACCTCACAACAACCCATTGATATACAGATGAGAAAACAGGTGCAGGAGGGCGTCTCTGCCAAGGGCCCCTTGCCTGGATGTGACCGGAATCCACCTGTCGTGGCCTGAGCTCTGGAATGGCCATGGGACGTGGCCACGCCACGGTGAGGCCCCCACAGGTCTAAGGGCTCAGCGTGTGCCGCACGGCACCCTGACTTCCCCCCGGCTGCAGAGGTGGGGCGTCCATGCTGTCATGGCCACACCCTGCTGGTGCTTCAGAGTCCTCGATCACGGCCTCCCACGGGGGCGCCTTCCCAGGTTGCTGATCGGCTGGCTCGGGGCAGGCAGCGGGCCCTCCCGGCCATGTCCACAGCCACGCTGACCTCAGCTGCAGCCCAGGAAACTGGTGCTCCGTCCGGGTGCCCAACACTCTGTCCTCGTCCCCCCTCCATGCCTCTGTACCTGCCAGCTTTTTTTTTTCCTGGAACATTCTCCCTTCTTTCAGCTTGTCCTCCACCTAAGCTGCTTCCTCTTCTCCCAAGCCACAGGTCCTTTGATTGTGTGCCTCCTCCCCTCCTCTTCCCCCTGCCCCTCCCTCCACTCTCAGCACCTCTGCTCTGTTCCACTCACTCAGCCTCGGGTGGTCCCGCGCTGTTTGAGGTCCTGCACAACATAAATCCCACAGTGCCTCTCCCACTTCCTCGTGTCCCCTGAGTCCCCACCTCCCCCGAGTGCCCGTAGCCCCAGCTCAGCAGGTCCTGGACTCGCCAACGTGCCTGCACACGTGCACGTGTTGCCTGCACATGTCTGCACCGCGGTCCAGCTCTGTCAGCCAGCGCTGAGGGCTCGAGGGAAGGGGCGTGGCCACAGCAAGCAGCAGCAGGTGCAGCCTGTCTCGATGCGGCCCCTCCCTGGCTGCCGGGGCCCCTCGTGATGTGTAGCTGCTGGCAGTGCTGCAGGCACACAGCGTTCTGCCAGAGGTGAAGGGAACAGTACAGGGCTCGCTCCGCCCCTGTCCCGTCAGCCACGGCTCACCCTGTCCCAGAGTGGGAATGTGCCCTGGCAATCCGCGTGTGCCCACCTGTGGGACTGTTTACAGCAGTGAGACCACGTCCTCAGTGTGGAGAGCAGGTGCGTCTGTGCCCAGGGAGCCCTGGACGGCAGCCCTGACACCCACTCTGCTGAACCTGCCCAGGTGGCTGGCCCTCCTGTTGGCGTCGTCACCTAGGGAGAGGTCCCCTTCAGAATGGCGCAAGGACCGGAGGCCACCAGCTAAGCAGGGCCCAGGGCTCTGGTTTCCTTCTGACGCTGACCAGGAAGGTGGCGCCCGTGGCCAGGATGGACCTGCTGGCGCGGGGCAGGCTGGTTTCCGGCTCCCAGGTGCTTCCAAAGCTCGCTCGGTGCTAACTCGGCCCCACGAGAACTGGAGCGGCAGCGTCCTGCGTGTGTCCAGCACACACACCTCAGAGCCAGGGCTGCTTCAGGGGCTCCCTAGTCTCCCATTTTAGCCCTGAAATAGCAGCTGTCAGAGGGACGGAATGGCAGCCCTGGGGCTGAGCCTTGGCCGAGAGACCGACTCGGGACGCGGAGTCACTGACGTTCCGGGGAAGCAGGAGACGGAAGGCGGCTGGGTTTTGTTTGCTCCACAGAGACCTGACTTCTTGCAGCAGGGGCAGGTGTGCAGGGAACAGGAACAGAAAACAGAGAGCACCCCCAGCCCTCCCCACCCCCGCATCCCCTGGCCCTGAACGCGGCACTCACGGCAGCAGACGCACCTGCACGGACGCGCCGGCCTCACCGCTGTCTGCAGCGTGCGCTCTCCGTGGCTTCCAGTCTGCGCGTCCTGGCAGCCGTGCGCTGCTGCCCTGTAGGACCTGCCTGTCCCTCCGCTCACCCCTCCCTTCCCGTCAGCCCCTGGAGGCCACGGGCCTTCACTCTCTCTCCCTAGTGTTGCCTCTTGAGAATGTCACAGCCTCGGCTCATACAGCAATGCAGACACACGTGTCACAGGCCTCCCAGCATGCCACGCGGTTCAATCACACAGACACGCAGCCTTACGCGCCGGCTCCTCTCCCCTGGTGATGCGTGTCCACAGTCCCTTCGTGTCTTTCCACGACCTCCATTCTTCTTCGTGGTGATCAGCATTCTGCGTCAGGATGGGCCCCAGTGGATCCATTCCGCTTCTCCATGTTTTGGTCCCAGGGCCAGGAAGAAAAGGCCAATGAGCACGCTCTCTGGGAAGCAGGACGGGGCGGCGCCGTGCGAACAGCAGCTCTGAAATGGAGACCGCTAAGAAGCCACACCCGTGACGTAGAAGGAAAGAGCAGAGAGCGGGACGCACTTTGAAAGTCAGCGTCTGCTCCCCACCCTCTGAGCGGCCCTGCAAAGCAAGGCATGGTGCTCCTTCTGTCCCAGTGTTCTGGTCTCTCCCTGCGACGCCGTCGCCTCTCTCTTCCATTGCAAATCACGGAGGTGGAGAGGATGCTTTGTGGCCACCAAGCCTTAGGCCGCCCTCCCCACCCCGGTCCCCAGCCACCGGGTCCGCAGGAAGACGGCACTGCCTGGTGCCTGTGCACCATATTGGGGCTGTAGTCAGGTTGAAGATCACAACAGACGAATTCTTTGATTGCCTTTGCCGCCACCGTTTTCAAGGCCCGGGACAGTCGCCCCAGGCCAGCGGCTGAGGATCCGTCCGTCTCTGAAGGTGGCGCTGAGCTCTCGGGAGAGCTGGTGCGCCTGTCTCAGTCATGTCATAGCACTGCGGTGTTGTTTTCACAAAACCTCAACAATTGTTGTTGTCAGAAAGACATCATCGGTTGCCTGGAAAACAGCTTTTAGAAATCACTTAGAAGTCCAGCGCCCTAGGGATAACTTTTGTATTTTTGCATGATTCCTTTCCCTCTTTGATGCTTTCCATGGCACATTTTATTCGTATCTCATTTCAAAAATCCCCACTTGGAGGCACGAATAGATCTTGTTCTCTTGATCTCGCCTTTGCTCTTCATTTAGTGGCGCATGGTTGCATCCTGGTGGACACTGTATCCACGCCCTTCCAGGAACGCGTAATAACGCACTGATGCCTCGGCTGTGATTTCGTTACCCTACGTTCGGGGAGCGCCGGACTGTGGTCATTTTCATTGTATCTTCACAAATACAGCTTTTTTTTCCTTTTGCGGGTTTATTTGTTTATTTAAAAGGCAGGATTGCACAGAGAGAGGAAGAGACAGAGAGAGAAAGAGACATCTATTTGCTGGTTCACTCCCCAGATGGCCACAACAGCCAGAGCTGGGCCAGCCTGGAGCCAGGAGCCCGGACTTCTTCCAGGTCTCACACATGGGTGCAGGGTTGCGAGTGCGTGGGCCACCTTCACCTGCTTCCCCAGGTGCATGCGCAGGGAGCTGGCTGGGAGGCGGGGCAGCCGGGGCATGAGCTGGCTCCGTATGGGATGCCAGCCTCGCAGGTGACCACTGAACCCGCCTGCCACGGCGCCGGCCCCGCAGACAGCGGTTTCTTATTTTGCTCCATCCCCTTAGGGCAGGTTCTCAGAAGTGGATTTCCTGGTGTGACTGCTTTCATGGGACTTGTGTTAGTTCCAAACTGCTCTCTGAGGAAGGTTGTACTAATTGACGGCGCTGAGAGCGAAGTGTGGGAGCGCTCGCGTTACTGTGCGTTGAGCACGTATGCTATGCCTACTGCGAGACCACAGTTCCTTACACGGTAACTGCTTTCACTCGGTCGCCCATTTAGTTGAGCTTTTTCTGTGCAGGATTGTTCGCTCACATTTTAAACTCGCTTCGTTCTCTGGGTCTTTTACATAGTCGTCTCTTGTTAGGGACCCATCTGCTTCTTGCCTGTGTTTGTGACTTAACCAAGGTGCCAATACTTCCTCTCAGGCCTGTAGACACCTCGATGAACACTTCAGATGGCAACGCTTGCGCCCCCAGTGGACAGCGATGGGTGCCTGCTTCGGCCCTGGCCCCAGGACTACGACCGCCCATTCACTGCTCTTCAACTTCCCACCGCCCAACAGCATCACACAGCGGCTGCTCCACGGGGGGTTGTGCCCTGCTAAGCCGAGGTGCCCACTGCTGTGGGGGATGCCCCCAGCTCCCCTCCATTTGGCCTCAAACCAAACCAAACCAAACCGAACACTTCCCCATAGCTCTGGCCCCGGCGCCAAGTGCAGCCTCCCAGCTCCTGGTGAGCTCTGCAGCGCCGGCCCGAGCAGCCAGGGCGGAAGCAGCAGGGGAGCCGTGACGCGGCTGTGGGGACGGTCCCCAGGCAGAACAGGTGCGAAGGGTTATCTCCTGCACACCTGGCATAGTCTGTCCACTGCTGTGGCCCCCAGCCCGTGCCCTGCCAGGCGACACCTGTCACAGCACTCACCCACCCCGACTGATCCACTTCCTCTTCTCTTTGTTTTCTGATTTGTGGGTGCAGCGTCGGGGTTGACACGTTTCTCTGAGACATGAGACACGTTTCTCTGGGCACAGCTGACTGATCCGCTTCTGGAACCTTCTATGCAACCTTCCCCCATTCTCCCAGGAACAGTGGAAACCCAACAGTGTGAGGTGTCTTCAACACGCACAGTATCAGAGCAGGAGAGCCTGCTGTGGCCTGAAAGACAAGTCATGGCCAGGGCCCCTCCTTGTGGAGCGAGGGCAGGCGGCGTCCTGCAGGCTGGGAGCAGGGGTGGGCGCAGCCCCCGCGACGGGGCTCATCTCACACCAGCCACCACCAGGGAGGGAACGGAGGGCTCCCTGTACGGCCCCACTTAGCGTAAGACGGCTTAGAATGGCTCTGTTCTAAATGCGCCATCTGGTTTACGTTCCCGTGGGCTGAGGAAGGACAAGTGCCAAGGCGTCTGCCGTCCCCCAAGATCAAAGTCACCTTCATCCCCCGCCCATCACGTATATCCAAAGAACGTTCTTCTGCCCCAGGAGGGGTCAGACCAGGACACCTTGTTGTAAGTCTCGGGGGCGGGGAGCAACTTTTGCCTGAGGCCCTGAGACGCTGTCTCTCTAAGCTGCTTTCCTGTAGCTGTGAGCACTTACTGGAAACTGGAGCTGGGAGCAGGACCGTGGCAAACACTCCGGCGTCTCCGGGATTTGCGTGGGATGGGTTTTTTTCCAGTCTTGTTTCTCTCCCATGCAGTAAACAGGAAATGCTTCTTGAAGGTACCAACACTGGCCAGGAAGACGCTCTTTGACTCACGCGGAGGTGTTTGCCACTGGGGGTCTTGGCCCTCGAGAAGAAACGCAGCTGCTGTAGGGGGGCCAGGGAGGCGTCAGGGGCGTCTCGGCCACGGCTCAAGCCCCAGGGCCTGTTCCAGTTTCCCCAGCGGCCGGTCCAGGACAGTTGCATCCACACTTTGGTCTCTCGAGGGGAAGCAAAGCCCACACGAACCACCATCCCTTCCAGTTTTGTTTCAGGCACTTTTTTAAGATTTATTTTTGTGTATTTGAAAGGCACAATGACAGAGACAGAGAAGGAGACGCATATATGGAGAGAGAGAGAGAGAGACATAGAGAGGTCTTCCTTCTGCTGGTTCACTCCCCACATGGCCATCATGGCCAAGGCTGGGTTGATCTGAAGCCAGGAGCCTGGAGCTTCTTCCAGGTCTCCCACGTGAGTGGCAGGGGCCTAAGCACCTTGAGCTATCCTCTGTTGCTTTCCCAGGCGCATTAGCAGGGAGCTGGGTTGGAAGCGGAGCAGCCAGGATTGGGCTCCGTGGCAGGCAGGGGCTCCACCTGCTGTACCCCTCAAACCCTGTCTAAATGCCTGTTGTGTGGGATGCTAAGAGCACGTCCTTGGTTCCTGGTGAGACTCGATGAGGTTCATTCCCTTGTGCATTCGTGTTCTGGTTCCCAGGGTGTGAGGCAGACCCTGCTCCCCCCAGCCTGAGACCCCCTGTGGGAGGCTGGGCCGTGAGAAGACCTGAGGACCCTCCACGGAGGTCCCGGCGTCCGCTGAGCTCTTCCAACACAGCCCAGGAAATCGCCAAGCCCGGCCAACCACACCGGGCAGAGCTGAAGAGCGGCCAGCAGGCAGGAAGCTGTGCAGAACAGGAGGCAAGAGGCAGGGTTATCTTGGATTTATGGGTCTTGCAAATATTTACACAAGGTGCTAAAAAGTAGCATCTCTCCTTCTTAAAATTATTGGCCCAAATGGGCTTGGACCATTACTTTGTAAGTAAATATTGCTGCAGCATTCTAAATGGATTTATTAGGCCTGTCACCAGCAACCAAATATTTATGTAAGCTCCAGGGGTTGAAAAGGTAGCTGCAGGAGACTGCTTTAACCGCAGCTTTGTGAATGTTGGCAGTAACATCCTGTCTCTTTGAAACCACCCCACCTAGCCCATCATCGTGTTTATGATAACAGACAGCAAGTTCAAGGTGATGCCCTGTTTCCTGCTTCTGCCCATTTGCTGGAGTTGGCAGAAAGGGGAGGCCATCTCAGAGCGCTTTCCACGGAATCATGGGGGGATGCCACCGGACGCGCTTCTAGTGGGAGCTGAGAAGGTGGACGTAGAACTTCAGTGCCAGACATGGATGGCGTGGCTCGGCCTTGGACAGCCACAGGGAAACTGCTGGGCCTTGCTGAGCACAGCGGGGCCCCGTTTTGTCCAGCTGGTCTTGACCTCAGAGGACGATCCACCCACAGGACTCGCTCAGCCGCATGTGAAGGGAGAAACTCCGCCTTGGCGTGAACAGCCGGGGCCACGCACTCACTGCTCCATGCCGTGCAAACAGCAGGCGCTCAGAGCTGCTTCCCAAACCCCCCCGCTCTGCTTTGCCCTCACTGGCTGCACTCTCAGCGGCTTTAGCTGCTGCTGCGGCTCCAACCCTTGGTGCTGCCGCCCAGCCTGCTCCAGACATGGCTGCGAAAGACGGCTCCTCTCGCCCGTGGGCCTGGCTTCCTGAGCCGGCTCTGCGAGTGAGGCCAGCCGCGGTCTGCCTCCTTGATTGACAGAGGGAGAGCTTCCTGAGAAGGCTGAGCGAGGGGCAGAGAGAAGGCGCTCAATGAGTGATGCATACGACTGATGCCTTGTCCGATTGAACACGATGGCAAGAGAGCACCTGTCGGATTCATGAGACGCAGGTGATGAGAGAAGGCCCCGAGACACAGGCCGCCTGCAAAGCTGGTGCCAGGCCATGGGCGGGGCCACCCTTCATGTGCTGGGGGGGGGCAGGTCACTCATGTGCGTGCCCTGAGGACCTCACAGCCACACCCAGAGCTGCTACCTCCCGGTGCTGGCGCACCCCACAGCACAGTTAAAGACTGGGATCCTTTACCCCAAAATGTAGGCTCCGGTTCACCCGAAAATGCAGATTCCTGGGTCCTGGGTTCGCACCATGGCCTCTGGGAATGGGTACCTGCGTTTTAACATGCCCCCGAGGGAATTTTATTATTAAAGATTTTTTTTATTTATTTATTTAGTTGAGAGGCAGAGAGAGAGAGAGAGAGAGAGGTCTTCTATTCGCTGGTTCACTCCCCAATTGGCTGCCACGGCTGGAGCTGTGCTGATCTGAAGTCAAGAGCCAGGAGCTTCTTCCAGGTCTCCTATGCAGGTGCAGGGGCCCAAGGATTTGGGCCATCCTCCACCGCTTTCCCAGGCCTTAGCAGGCTGGTTTGGAAGTGGAGCAGCGAGGACTCGAACTGGCGCCCATACGGGATGCCGGCACTGCAGGAGGCCCCTCCCAAGGGAATTTTTAAAGAACTGTCTTCCCCAGAAAAATGTGAGAACTCTGGGCTATGGGATGTATGTTCCCATGTGTTTCCGGCCGGGTGCTGAACACGTATGAAGTGACGGTCCTGTGCTATGACTAGTATGTAGATAAGTGTCCTACACACTAGGGTCACTGTGGAACTGCTGGGCTCAGTTCTGCACCCTGGAGCCATACCCTAGCCTTGATCTCGTATTGGCAGAAGGGTCTTTTGCCTCTAGGCCTTGAACTTGCTCGTGTGCGCTGGTCCGTGGCGTGAGGACAGACAGAATCGGCTACCGACGCAGTTTGGACCCTGGGAGACCTTCGCTGTCCCCACGTGCCGCTTGTCCGTCCCCCGAAGCCCTGGGAGCAGTCTGGCCTGAGTGGTCCAGCCTTTCTATCCAGGTCCAGAGGGAACCCACGCCGAGCTGAGCTCCCGGACGAGTCCAGCTGGACACAGAGCTAGAAGCAGAGCCTCGCCTATGCCTAAACCTATGCCACCACCCCTAGGTCTCTGACAGATGCTGAGGACAAAGGGTGACTCTGGGGGCCGCTGTTACACAGTGTGGCTGTAGCAAGCACCAGCCAGCATGGCCTCTGGGGAACAGTCAAGGGCGTCGGCCACCAAGAGAGCGATGTGGAGAGTCAGGAGTTGGCACGTCATGGGGAGGGGTATTTGGGGGGGGTAAATGTGGTCCACTCACGGGGATCCAGAGGGGACCAGGTTGCCACCCACACTGCCAGCACCGTCGCCGCCCACAACTGATACCGAGTGTGCCCACCAGTGGCCCCAGCACAGTGTGGGGATGGTGAGAGGTAAGAGGCGGAACCCGGACCCTCGAGAGCTGTGGTCCCATGGCAGACTCCCGGGGAACATCGTCACGATGTGCTGACCCGGACTGACCACACTTCCCTGAGGGCTTGCTGGTTGAGCAGCAAGAACCGGAAGAGAGCAGGTCCCCCTGATCCTGCCCCCCGCCCCCAGCCCAATCTGTACACCCAACGGGCATCATCTGGGGGTCTTTGAGGAGCCGAGGGCTGGGGAGGGGGCGCCTTGGGACCAGTGAGATCCTCACTGGCCATTCCCGAGGGTCTCAGGCTGGCCGAACTGCACGCTCACGTGGTACGTTGAGCATACTCGAAACGCGCTTCCTCCCCGATGCCACTCCCTGTCTCACTTTCTGCCGGAGCCTGGTACCCGGCACCAGCTCCATGCGGTGCGGGGCTCAGCATGGAACAGGGATCTAGAACCTGGGCAAAGACTGAACTGCAAGGCAGGAAAGAGAATGGAGAATCACACAGAACCCTTTTGAGCTGGGACTGCCCGGGTCTCAGGCCCCGGAAGGTGGCCCTGCCGCTGCCCCAGGGGCCGATGTCCCGATGAGTGTTGACGGGGCCCATCCTGGCCGGAAACCAGACAAGGATCCCACTGCTCTTCCCTCTGCAGGGCACCCGCTGCTCCCGGGCAGAGTGCTTGCCCGCTGCGTGGGAGCCACACCCGGCAGGCAGCCAGATGCCGGGGACGCGGGCGCACAGCCGAGATGCGAGCCGTCCTCTGCCCCAGGGACTCCTGGCCGGGCTTGCCCTGGTCACCTTTAGAAAACATTTCTATGAGTGCACAGGCAGCAGCCCGGGCAGCCCAGCCTTGGCCATGCATGTGAGTGTTCCCAGCTGTCTCGCAGGGGATGCATTAGAGGGGATGGCGGCGGTGGCACTGGCCATGGGTCGTCTATGGTGACAAGGACTGCTGCCTGGGCTCAGGACAGCACAGAGCAGCACGGTGAGGGCATCACCCTTCGGCCGCAGAAACCCTGGGGGCTCCCGCACGCTGCCTACAGAGCATGTGGCTGTCGAGGGAGGCAGTGCAGAGAGGGGGCCCCTGGCACGTGCTGACTGCAGTGCTATTAGAAATGTGGGTCCTGGAGCCCATTCCCTGGAGTGACTGTCACACCGGGCCGTGGGCGGTCTCTCCCCACCCGGCCCCGGCCTCAGGCAGCCACCGTTCTACTCTGAGCTTCTGTGAGCTCCCCACTTTCCCACGGATGAGCGCCACCCAGCTGTCTTTTCTTCCCTGGGCCTGGCAGTGAGCTCTGTCCGGGTTCGTCCGTGTCACCACCAACGACAGGCTCGCATCCTTGGGATGACGGCAGTTAACGGCAGCGTATCGGGAGAGGGTTTCCCGAGAAATTATCCATGTTGGAGGTGAGGATGTGCCAATCGCCCGACCTGGTCCTGGACAATGGACGCCTGGGGCAGCCTTGGGTTTCATCGATGACGAGGTGCCGGTGTCGTAGGTCAGCTCACACAAGGAGAGACGGCGGAGCCCAGATCCGGTCAGATCCACAGAGCAGACACCTGTGCTGCCCTCGCTTCCGGGTGTCGGGTCTGGAGTGGTGACGGCTCGCACGACGGAAACCCCCGTCTCTCAGTTCTGGAGGCGGCCAGCAGCTCCTCGGCGGGCAATGGCCACTGTCGCCGGTGTCCTCCGTGGCTGCTCTGCATGGGAGAGCCCTTCCTCCTCCTGTACGGGCGCCAGTCCCAGGTTGCACTGGGGCCCCGTCCTTACGACCTCACGTGACTTCGGTTGCTTCCTAAACAATCCTGTCTTCCAAGACAAGGGCGCTTCCAAAGTTCATGGTAAAGTGGAATAGAAATGTATTTATTTTGGTGCAAAAATTTTTTGAAATCAATGGATAGTATTTCCTTCCTTCCTGTGTTCCTTCTTTTCACCCTTCCTTCCAAGACAGAATGACACCCCCCACAGAGAGAGAGAGAGAGAGAGATCCTCCATTGCTGGTCCATTCTTCCAAAAGACCTCAACAGCCAGGGCTGGACCGGTCCAATCCGGGAGACAGGAGCTCCATCTGAGTCAGGTACGGAACCAAGAGACAGAGCAGCACCGAGACACCCAGGGCGTACCTGGGGCCACACCCTGGGCGTACCTGGGGCCACACCCTGGCTCGTGCTGACAGCTAGCGTTTCTGGGGCGCACATTGTGTGCCGGCCCTGCTGTGCGCCCCTCGCGGGGGGTCATCACCCTGCACGGTGGAGGGATGTGACGGGGACACCGGCTGCTAGGAAGCTGCTAACGGATGGTGCAGCAGTGTGTGTGGGTAAGGGGGAGTCCAGAGCTCGGGCCCTCTCCCCTGCTCCCAGGTGCACGCTGGAAGGGGGTCCCGGTCCCCCGAGAAATGTGCCCTACATCCTCCCGCCTCAGCTGGGGCCTGAGCGGAAACTCAGAGGCCCACCTCGCTGCGTTCGGCTTCCTGAGGGTCTGGCGGAGTGGGCTCAGGCAGGCCCTGCACTGGCCTCTGTGCCACCCGGAGCTGGGAGCCCGGCTCTGGCCTGCAGGACTCCCGGGGCCTGGCACACTGCTTGTTTGCTGAAGGTTGTGCTAAAGTGCTAGCCTGGCCCAGTGGGCAGCTGGGCGGCCTCTCTGCCCGTGGCCACGGGTCGCTGAACACAAGATTGCCGCCAACATCTGAACCAGACGCCCAGCCCCAGAAGGAAGGCCTTTAGGGAAATGGTCTCTGTGGACCTGGCCGGGTTCCTGGATCTCCTATAGAGGAGCCAGGCAGGGACCCGAGGGCTGGCCCGCAGCAGGCCGGGTAAGGACGGCCTCTCAGCCAGTCTTGCTCACGCTCTACCGAAAATGAGAAGACAGCTGGCACCTGCACCGTGGGGCACTCGGCAGCCCGTTGGGGAAACTGACCTAAGTTCCCTGCATGTGGGGGACCGGTCTCCCCACCTAAAATGCCTGAGGGCGCCGGTTGAGCCACAGAAAGCGGGGAGCTTGCAGAGCGTGGGGTGGGCAGGACAACAGTTCATGCGTGTTTCCCAGCCCAAATATGCTGCCTGGAGGAAGAGGAACTGGGGCCGTGCATTCTCCAAAGGGATCTCACGAGACAGCCTCCTAGAGGGTTGAGGGGACCCCAACAGAGAGCCAACCAGGAGCCAGGGGCGGGGCAGGCAGCCTCAGGTGGGAACCCCTCAGTGCTGGGGCTCCAAGGCGCCCAGAGGAAGAGCAGGCATTGGGCGAGCCGCACCGAGAGGGCGCTGGCGCTCAGCAGATGACCAATTTTCCCTTGGGATCTGCACGAGACATTCCCCGGTGAGCAACATAGAAAGTGCAAGTGCTCAGAGTGTCTGACGGGCAATGATGACGGGAGTCCTTTCAACTCGAAATACACTTTCCATATTCATGGGTGCACATGGATAAGGTCATCCAAAAGGCAAGTGGGTGACACATGGCTCACAGATGATAGTGTATCTATTTATTTATTTGAAAGGCAGAGTTACAGAGAGGCAGAGGCAGAGAGAGACACAGGTCTTCCATCTGCTGGTTCACTTCCCAAATGGCCACAACGGTCAGAGCTGCACCCATCCAAAGCCAGGAGCCTGGAGCGTCTTCCAGGTCTCCCACGCGGGTGCAGGGGTCCAAGGACTTGGGCCATCTTCCACTGCTTTCCCAGGCCATAGCAGAGAGCTGGATCAGAAGTGGAGCATCCGGGACTCGAACCAGTGCCCATATGGGATGCTGGCACTGTGGATGGTGGCTTCACCTGCTGTACCACAGTGCTGTCCCCCAGGGTATATTAATAGCTGTAGGGTACAGTCAGGTCTTCCCAGGGTGAAGCAAATGTCAAGGTATTTTTTTTTTAGATTTCTGTATTTATTTGAAAGGCAGAAATACACAGAGAGAGGGAGGGAGAGAAAGAGAGAGAGAGAGAAAGAGAGAGAGAGAGAGAGAGAGATCTTCATCCACTGGTTCACTCCACAGTTGGCTGCAATGACTAGCCAGGGCTGGGCCTGGGCAATGCCAGGAGCTGGGAGCTTCCTCTGGGTCTCCCATGTGGGTGGCAGGGGCCCAAGTACTCGAGCCATCTTCCATTACTTTTCCCAGGCTGTTAGCAGGAAACTGGATTGGAAGTGGAGCAGCCGGGACATGAACCAGCACCCATGTGGGATGGCAGCATCACAGGTGGCAGTCTCCCCTGCTACGCCACAGCGCCGGCCCTCAGGGTTCCTTCTGGAGTTGTGTGGACACAGACAATGGCCCTACGCCCGGAAACTGTCCTTAACAAGTCAGCAGTGGAAGAACACAGAGGATATGGTGCTGTTTGAGAAAAACAACCTGGTCAGGGCAGGGCGGAAGGGAAGCAGCCAAGTGGACATGTGGTCCCCTTCCTGTGCCCATCCGGGCTCCCAGTTCCACCTTGGGCCGCGCACGCCGCTCTCAACGCCATTGCTGCCGTTTTCCAGATGTTGTGTGTGGCACCTCCTGCCACGTTGGCCCAGATGTGGTCCCAAGGGCACACCCAGCTGCAAGTACACTGGGCCGTCTGGCCTCCCCCACTGGGCACGCAGGGGTTCTGACGCTGAACAAAACATGAGACTGCGGCCGGTGTCCTGGCACAGTACATTAATCCACCACCTGCAGCAACCGCATCCCAAATGGGCGCCGGTTCGAGTCCCAGCTGCTCCACTTCCGATCCAGCTCTCTGCTAGGGCCTGGGAAGGCAGTAGAAGATGACCCAAGTGCTTGGGCCCTTGCACCCATGTGGGAGACCTGGAAGAAACTCCTGGCTCCTGGCTTTGGATTGGTGCAGCTCTGGCCGTTGAGGCCATTTGGGCCATTTGGGGAGTGAACCAGCAGACGGAAGACCCTTCTCTGTCTCTCTCATTGTCTGTAACTCTACCTCTCAAATAAATAAATAAAAATCTTTAAAAACTAACCTAAACCAGGAGACTGGGTATGGGGTGTGAGGTAGGGGTGCCGGAAGTCTCCTCTGTGCCTCTGTAATTATTGGCAACAACCTGTATTCATGTAACAAGGGTTTGTGGAGTGCTTTCTCTCTACTGCTGTCCACTGCACGCAATAAAATTTTTTCTGGGCTTTTCCTTTATCCCCACAAATTTTAAGCAAACTAAATTCACAAATAGGGCCATAGCTTGCATATTTATTTCCTGGTAAAAAATGACAGCAGAGGCAACTCTTTTACTTCCCACTGGGTGTTGATTGGATTAAACTGCTTTGCACACTGTCCGGCAAGAGGGCAGGGCTGCACCCCCCATGACGTGAGCTGGCATGGGCTTGTTAGGCACGAGAAACGAAGTGTTTGGTCTGGCAGGGGAATCACGCCAGGACCACCGGTGGGCTCCCCTCCTCCGCACATCAGCCCCACCCCAAATCAGCACCCGACGTTAAACAGCTACAGAAACAGCACAGGCAGGGCCAAGGCGTCCGCACCTCTCACCTGCATGCAGGCTCGGCACGGGGTCCACCCCTTCCTGACGCCCCCCAGGTAACCCTGCCTCCGCACCCCATTGAGGTGCAGCTGGGACCTTGGCACGCCCGGTGAACAATCGCTGGGGACATGGGCGTTGATGCTGGAGACGGCCGAGCACCTCCAAGGGCCCTTGGTCCTGGGCTTCCGTTGTCAGGGGATCCCTGATTCTCAGCTGGGCATGCACCTGCTCCTTCAGAGTGGCCGTGCCACGGGGCCCTGGCTGGGGCAGCAGGCATGTCTCCCCATCACGCTCGGGGAAATCAGAGGCGGCCCTCCCATCCCTTCCCTTTCCTGCTGGCTGCGGTGCGGGTGTGGTGGTGAGTCACCTTGCACCATGGGGAGGAAGGAGACAACCCACCGGCAGCAAAGAAACACAGCGCATGCACCCGGCAGCCTGCACTCGGGTCCATGTCTGTGTGTGCAATGATGCCTCCCTAGTGCAGCTCTGGAGCGAAGGCCGACGCGCTCGTGTTTTCTTCCCGTCAGGCGTCTGGGCACGGCCAGGGTCTGCAGGCAAGGAACTGGGTGGGCACTGGGGCCCCGAAACCCTGGCAGGTGTCCCCAGAGGACTGGACACCTTGTGAGGCTAGGGCCAAGTCTGCACACGCGTAGGAAGGGCAGGGTGTGCAGGGAGATGGGTGCCCACGGATAAGGGCCTCAGAGGGGGTCCTGCTCCTGGCCTCGCTGAGCCTGGCTTTGGAGTCCAGCTGCAGCCAGGGAGCTGCCTCTGAGCCACGCCAGCAATGCACCCTCCTCCCCACACCTTTAGAAAACAAAAACCACGTTGCAATTGAAATGTTAAAAATCTCTAAGTCCTGTAGGTGTTGGTCCATTTCCAGCAGGTGGCCTCAACTCTGTCACCCCTGGGATCCTGGTGCGATCTCCTCCCCGGGGGGCGGGGAATGCGCTCTGGTGGGACCAGGTCGGCCCCGGCAGGAACCCAGGAGGGAGGATTGGCGTGGAAAAATGCCTGCCGCTAAGGTCCGGAGAGGCAGATGCTCTGGAGCAGCGGGGTGGGGCCCGGCCACAGAAGCTAAGAAGCCCCGGGCCCTCCCACGTGCTCCCGAGACAAGGAGAGCCCCCGCCATCCCCCATCCGCCATCCGCGTGAGTCCCCCCGCACCTCCCCTGGAGCAGCAGCCCCCTGGCCCCTGGCAGCCCAGAGCCCCTGTCCGCTCGCCCCTCGCTCCCCTCCAGGCGCTCTGGCCGCCGAATGTTTACTTGTGAACCCCGGCCAGGGTGCCTTGGACGGCTGTCTGGCGGTGGTGGAATTCAGTACAGCACTTCCTGAGTCGCACCCCGCGTGCCTTTGATGCCTGCTCTGAGCCGCGGGCCATCTTGCAGCAAAGCTATTGGCTGCACAGGCCCGCCGAGGGCTCGGCCCAGCCCTGTCCCGAGCAGCTGCCCCTCCGGGTGAGGTAAACACAGGAAGGCCACGAGCCCTGACTTGGCCCCCGGGAGCAGGAAACAGCCCGGCCACGTGCAGCCCAGAGCCCCCGTCCCAACCTTCCGGGCTGCGGGGGCGCCTCCGGGGCAGCTGGCCGCGTGCTAGGCAGCCTGGGGTGGTTCATGCCGCAGGAACTGGTCTCAGACACGGCTTCCAGAATCTTCTGAGCCTGGGGCTGCAGATGGACGGATGGAGGAGCAGTGGAGGAGGGGAGGATGAGCGATGAGCTGCCGGCCCCACCCTGTGCCATGAGCGCTGGCCCCACCGTGCCCGGAACTCCAAGCCCTCCGCACCTGCCCAAGTTCTGCCACTCCTTTTTTTAGATTGATTGATTTGAAAGGCAGAGTTACAGAGAAAAGGGTCAGGGGCAGGGGGGTCTTGGTCTTCCATCTGCTGGTTCACTCCCCAAATGGCCACAATGGTTTTTGCTGAGCCAAGTCAAAGCCAGGAGCCAGGATCTCCATCCAGGTCTCCCACGTGGGTACAGGGGCCCAAGCACTTGGGCTGTCCTCCCCTGCTTTCCCAGGTACATTAGCAGGGAGCTGGACTGGAAGTGGAGCAGCCGGGACTTGAACCAGTACCCATATTGGATGCTGGCCTTGCAGGAGATGGCTTTACCTGCTCTGCCACAGCACCTGCCGGAACTTCTAATACATTCAACTCCACAGTCAGGTCAGTCTCCCCCTGCTGGAAAACAGGCCTTGTGAGGCCAGAGAACCTGTGTTCACTGCTGGATCTCAGGAGCCCCGCAGTGTGTGGCACACAGCAGAGGTTCGAAACTAATAAATGGATGGATGGATGGATGGACGGAGGGACAGACAGAGGGACGGCTTTCCCTGGGGAATGGCGGGTCGTCAGACTGCCTGCCCCACCTGCACCGCTGCAGGTAGCTCCCAAGCACCCACCCCACTGCCTCTGTGCAGAGTGGCTGTGCTGGGGCAGGGCCAGGCTTCCAGGGTTCCAGCCCCTCTGTCCACCTGCTGTGCTGTCTGCTGGTCCACAGGGTAGCACCCTGCTCCCCGCTGCCGGCTTCTGCCTCTTTTCCTCGTGAGATCACTGTGAGATGAAATGACACCACGTCCCCTGGTGTCCCCCGTCGGGTGCCTTCTCGCCCTCCTCGGGGGCACCCACGTTACCTGAGTCTCTCTGAGCGCGTCTTCCTTGTTTGTGCTGTCTGGCCATTCTCACACACAGAGGTTTTCCCGGACAGCGTGCGTGGTCTTCAGCGCCTCCTGGAGCAGTGACAGGGCACCTTGAGACAGAGACACGTCCCGACCAGGGACGGGGGTGGGGGAGGGGTGGGGGTGGGGGAGGGGCGTCAGAGGACGGGAGATTGTGATGAGAACTGCATGACCCCAAAAGCTGCATGGAACCCTGCATCGGAGTCCGCCTCCTGGGGTTCAGGAGAGGCTGGTGAGGGTGCGGAAGGCGGCTAGACTTGACGTCTGCAGAAAGGGCCCCCCCCACCCCGCTACACCCCGCAGTGGCAGCAATGCCCTGGAAAGCTGTGCACGGTAAACACAGGTGTGCCTCTGAGTCCGGCTCTTACCCTTCCAAGGTTCCTGTGCGTGCGGGGGGGGGGGGGGGGATTAGCAAAGCGAGGAGGCCCAGAGAAAGCCATAAACAGCCAGCAGCCCCAGCAGGGCCTCGCTCCCCCCACCCCCGGGGCAGGGCGCAGGCCAGGAGCCGGCGGTTTGGCGCAAAGGATGCCCGTCTGTGGTCTTCTTCCCGGGGTGGCTCCTACTGCCAGGTGCGGAGGACCCGGCTGAGCCACAGGTAGGACAGGTGAGCAGCGGGCCGCAGGGAGCGGCACACAGAGCAGCCCTGAGCTGCTGCCCCGCAGACCCCCGAGAGCCTTCAGAGGAAGCAGAAGTCACGGGCCGACGTCTCTCCCCCGATTTTATAAGGACAGGATCGGGGGGCTGGTGCTGCGGCGTGGTGGGGTAAGCCGCTGCCTGCTGTGCCGGCATCCCATATGGGCGCCAGTTCAAGTCCCAGCTGCTCTGCTTCTGCTCCAGCTTCCTGCTACTGTGCCTTTGAAAGCAGCAGAGGATGGCCCAAGTGCTGGGGCCCCTACAACCACATGGGAGACCTGGAAGAAGCCCCTGGCTCCTGGCTTTGGCCTGGCCCAGGCCTGGCCATTTGCAGCCATCTGTGGACTGAACCAGTGGATGGAAGATCTCTCTCTCTCTCTCTCTCTCTGTCTCAATTCTGCCTTTCAAATAAATAAGCAAATCTTTTAAAAACTGTGATAGACAGTTCCCGGCCTCTGTACTCACCATTCCGTCTTCCACGTCTGTGAACCTGATGACTTTAGATTCCACACATAAGCGAGCACATACAGAATCTGCTTTTCTGCATCGACTTAAATTCTTACTCATTATTTATTCTTATCGGTTTGAAAGGAAGAGAGACAGAGACAGAGACAGTGAGAGAGAGAGAGAGAGAGAGAGAGAGAGCTCTTCCATCTGCTGGTTCACTCCCCAAATGCCCACTACAGGCAGGGCTGGGCTAGGCCAAAACCAGGAGCCCGGAGCGCCATCCCTGCCCCACATGGGTGGCGGGGAGCCGGGTACTTGAGCCTCCCAGGGCGCGCATTAGCAGGCAGCTGGCCTTGGAAGAGGAGCTGGGATCCAGACCCAGGCTCTTGGATGTGGCTGTGGGTGCCCCAAGCAGTGTTGTAACTGCATCCCCCAACGTCTGCCTTCTCTCTGCTTTATTCCACAACGCCTTCCAGATTCATCCATGGGCAGGCTCTCCTTTCTGGAGGCTGAATAATGTCCCGTGTGTGTGTGTGTCTGTGTGTGAGTGTGTGTGTCTGTGTGCGAGTGTGTGTGTGTCGGTGTGTGTCTGTGTGTCTGTGTGTGTGTCTGTGTGTATGTGTCTGTGTGTGAGTGTGAGTGTGTGTGTCGGTGTGTGTCTCTGTGTGTGTCTCTGTGTGTGAGTGTGTGTTTGTGTGTGTTTGTGTGTGTGAGTGTGTGTATCTGTGTGAGTGTGTGTATCTGTGTATGTGTCTGTGTGTGTCAGTGTGTGTCAGTGTGTGTCTATGTGTGGTCTCTGTGTGCCTGTGTCTGTGTGTGTGTGACATTTTCTTTACACTTCGCTCATAGTGGACAGTTAGGTCGCATCTGTATCTTGGCTGACATAGACCAGGGCACGTGGATCAATCAACAGGGAAGCCCAAATCAAAGCCTCCATGAGCTGTCGCCTCTCGCTTGCTGGAAAGCGGAGTCACAGGGACACAGGAGAGCAGTGATGGGGCCATAGCTCCAGGCGCCCAGCCAGTGATGGGGCCGTAGCTCCAGGCATCCAGCTCAGTGATGGGGCCATAGCTCCAGGTGCCCAGCCAGTGATGGGGCCGTAGCTCCAGGATCCAGCTTTGCAAGCTGAGCGTCGCCCCCCGGGGTCGCTGCGCTATCCCAGGTCCAGGACTGCAGATCGGAGCCTCCCTTCTCTCCTGCCCTGTGTTCCAGGCAGGCGGGGCCCTCTATCCTGGGAGGAGTCTCAGGGTACAGAGGCAGAGTCTGTGCTCACTCGGCTCTGCCCCAGCAAGGCGGGGCCCTCTGAGGCTCGCTTTCCCCTTCTGTGAAATGGGGGTGAAGTAGGCCGGGGTCTCCACGGGCCGGTCTTTGGGAGCAGAGAAGTCAGGGGGAGCCCTGGTCCCAGGTGCTCGGGCTGAAGGGGAGCCGTCAGGGTTGTAAGTTAGCGGGGCGTCCGTGTTTGGAGGGAGAGGAGGAGCCCGCGGTGGACGCCACCAGCGGAGGCTTGTTTTCCTGAATCCCAGGAGCACGAGGTGCGGCAGGCCCACCTCCAGCTTCGCCCCTCGGGAAGGAGACCCCGCAGTTTTTAGGGGTGGGTGGATATGTTTGTCGGCTGCGGTGATGGTTACCCAGAGCTTATTCTGTGCCCTCACTCGGTGCCATGTGCGGTCTCTCGGATGGATTTCAAGAGAGCTGCTGTTTAGAGCAGCCCCACGTAGCAGAGCGCCAGAACCGTGCATGGTCCCCAGGCAGGAGGTGGTGGGCGGGCAGGTGGGTGGGGAGGGGGCTCCCCCGGGAAACACACTGCTGCTCTTTGCAGGTCTCTCCAGCGTCCGCCTTCGCGCTTCCCTTCCTCCGACCGGATCAGACAGCCTTCAAGCCCCAGGTCACATCTACCTGCTCTCAGAAGCCCCCAGGGACCCCTGGGCACTCCACTCCAAACGTCTGAACCCACAGCTCCCGAGCAGCGCCTGCTGGCTCCTCATGAGCCGCTGTAGTGTTGTTTACAGCTTGCAGTCTCGTGGTTTGGTGGAGCAGGTGTCCCAGACAGGACACGAGACAGGTGCTCAGCGGCTTTGGGCACACGGCTGGGTGTCTCCTGGTGCACAGTAATGTTGAGAGGCTGAGAGTCCTAGCACGCGCCCCGAGGAAGCAGCCCGGTCCTGGCCCCCGGGCGCCGTGCGGTGTCCTGTCCACAGGGCCCTGGCTGTCCCTCGTTTGCTTTCCTCTAAGCATCATTCCCATGGCAACAGCCTAGGCAAAACCGGCAGCAAGGCTGGGGGCCATGGAAGTGGCTCCCCTGGAAGTCTAGCGCAGGCATTTACAGCCCCTTCTCTGCCTGCAAATGCAGAGGGGTATCTGGGGAGGCCCCCAGCCGGCTCTCTGCTACCTCCTCTCCACCTGCTGCCCCTGGCATTAGCCGCAGGGTGGGCAGAGCCTGGGCTCCCGGCGACCTGAGCACAGGATGCAGGCTGGGGCTTAGGGGATGGCTAAGTAGGCCCTTCCTGTCTCGGAGGGCTGCTGGCAGGTTCCCGAAAACCTGCAGCTTCCTTCTGTCTCTGCGCTGGGCTCCCGGCCACACGCATCTGGGGCCTGGATGCAGCCGTGCTCGGTCCCCCCCACCACCATCACCGCCTTTGGGTGTGGATGCACCGGCTGCAGGCGCAGCGCCAGCCAAGGGAAGATCAGGGGACCGGCCCGGGAGGAGGTGCCTTTGAGAGACCGCCAGGCGGGGGGCGGGGGCTTGGTTTTCTGGTGTCTAATCAAAGACAGAGAGCAGCTTTTCGGGGAAAAGCTAAAAATACGGGAATGTTCAGGAGGAAATGCCATGTCCCCAAATGGTCTTTGTGGTTTTGTTTCTCCATTAAATAATCGCTCATTGCCGAGTGAATTGTTGACATCGGCATTTCCCAAACACGGTTCCACGCTCACCGTAGGTATCGCTTTTTTAAAAATGTAGGCGGACATTCCACCATCTAAACAGTTCAGGAAATAAGGATCAGGAGAGCTGGGGCTCTGGGCTGACCCCAGCTCCCGGCAGCCATAGGGCCATGGTGGAGGTGGCATCCCCGCCCAGCCTGAGTTACAACAGCAAGGGGGTGTCCAGGCCAAGGGGAGCGACAACTAGCATGGAAACTCTCAAGGAGGAAAAAGCAACTCTGAGTTGGCAAGGTTGGGACAGAATAATATTTTTTGAAAAGAAAAGAGTTAGTGGGGCCGGCGCTGTGGCGCAGCAGGTTAACACCCTGGCCTGAAGCGCTGGCATCCCATATGGGCGCCAGTTCTAGTCCAGGCTGCTCCACTTCTGATCCAGTTCTCTGCTGTGGCCTGGGAAAGCAGCAGAAGATGGCCCAAGTGCTTGGGCCCCTGCACTCATGTGGGAGACCCAGGTGAAGCTCCTGACTCCTGGCTTCAGCCTGGCCCAGTGCTGGCCATAGTGGCCATCTAGAGAGTGAAACAGCAGATGGAAAACCTCTCTCTCTCCCTGTAACTCTGACTTTCAAATAAATAAATAAATCTTTAAAAAAAATTCAGCTCAAAAGAAGAAGGAGGAGGAGGAGGGGGCAGGAGGAGGAAACACACAGGAGGGTCTGTGTGCCTATGACAGCTTCCACAGAAGGGACTTGAACATGCACAGATTTTGAAGGCTGCAGAAGGTACCGGAACCAAGCGCCAGTGGAGACCCAAGGATGACTATGGCTCCTTTCTCCTGGCCGTGGATTGGATCAGGCGTGGGGATGGAGCCCGATCCTGAAAATCGGAAGCAGACAGAGTGCTCCCGGGGCTCTGGGCAGGCTTCCCCTGCAGAGTGGAGACCAGGAAAGGCCCTCTTCGCTGCACCTGGGCAGGTACCCAAGTCCTTGGTGACGCGGTCAGGCGGCCCAGCCAGCCCTGGAACGCCGCAGCCCTGGGCCTCGCGTTACAGGACAATAAGCCCCTTGGCTCAGCCCCGTTGTGCTGACTCAGTTCTCCACAGCCTGGTGCTTCCTAAGAGCGCTTCCCCCACAGCTCACAGCACCCCCCGCCACCCCCGCCCAGCTCCTCGGGCCCGGGGGAGGGGAAGACCTGGCTTCTCTGGTGGTGGCTGCCTTCCCCCGCCGCAGCCCCCACCATCCCAACTGTCCTGGTGCCAACCGCCCCACCCCCCGGCTCCATCACACAGCCAGCCAAGGGGCGGGGCTTCCAGAGTCGGCCCCGCCTCTGTCACAGGGTCATCGCATTCCTTAAGGAAGCCTGCGGGTGCTTCAAAAAGTTTGCGGAAAGTGGAATTAAACGATGAGCTTACTCCGGCGCCAAATGTTTTGAAATCCATGCATCTGAAAGGTCTCCCGAAAACGCCATGGCAAGGCATATTATGGAAAATCCTGCACGGATTCCAAACTTTTCTCGCCAAGAGAAACTGGAGTTCTATCTCGGCACGATCTTCGTGAAGTTTCCGCCTGATTAAGCTTTGACGAGCTTCACAGGGCCGGCACCTGTGGAACACAGACCTCGCATCTCGCCAAGATACTGACGAAAGAGCCAACACAATGCCCGGTGTACGCGGGTGCCCTGTGGGTCATGGTCTTTGAGCACTGACGTTGAATCAATGACTGCTCTGGTCTGGGTGGGCTCCGCTGGCTTGCCTGAGATCGGGACATTGAGATTGCAGTGGGGTGGCCTGGTTCCTGCCCAGGATAGCAAGGAAGGGCTGTGGCGCATTTGATGCTTGGTTGAACGTCAACGTTGTTGATTCCCAAGAGGAATCTGCAGTGCCGACACCACTCCCGGGTCAGGGCGCAGCTGGGGCTGGGCGCGCGAGGAAGCCCTCGGCTCGTAGAAGTGGGCACCAGCCTCTCGCACTGGCATCCACACTGCCCACTGCCCTCTGGGGTGGCCACTGCCCTCCGGGACTGCCTGCATCGGTTGTTCCTCTCTGCTCACTGTTGACCAATCCGGTGGGAAAGTCCAGTGCTGGGGGAGGAGAGCAGAGCACACGTTCAGCGTCCCGGCATCCTCTGGGGGAGCCAAGTCTGGGCAGCCCCTGTTTGGGGCAATCATTGAATATGCACAGGACTCCTTAGTCTGACTTTGTTTACCCAGGGGCTGAGAGGCTGTGACCAGGAGTCCTAATGAGATTCACAGCTGTCAGCAGCGAGCCCAGGTGGTGGCCGAGAGATGGAGAGAGGCAGGGTGGGGGTGGGGGGAGAATGAGAAAGCAGAAAGGGGGGAGGTGGGGGGAGGGAGAGGGAGAAGGAATGAGAGAAAAAATGGCAGAGAAGATAAGTGAAAAGGAAAGGTGGGAGAGTGAGAGAGGGGGAGAGAAAGAGACTTCCATTCAAGGAAAATAGGAGTGGATTCAAAACTAGAGAAGACCTTTTGGAAATTCAGTAACCCCTCCCCCCAAAAAAACAACTAAGCCAACAGCTGAGTTTAAGGATTGGGCGGATGGGGGCGGGCTCGGCGCGCTCATATGTGCAGTCCCTGTGGGTCCCTCCTGACAGCCACACATGCTCCTGGGGATTTTCTTCAACCTTCTCTTTTCTAGCATCTCCGAGGCAGGCACTGTGAAGCGCTGGGTTTCCCTGGGCCTGGGGCTTTTGGTGGTCCCTGCTTAGGGGTCTTTAGAGTGACCGGCTCAGCCCATTACTGAGTGGGAGGCTGAGCTAAGTTCCTTTTGTGCCGATCCATTGCCAGAGTTAACTGCCCAAGTGGCTGACGAGCAAGGGCTTCCAGGGCTGTGTGCCTGGGGTAGTGGCCTCCCTGTGTCTCCTGAGTTTGTTTTACTTCTGCGACGTTCGGAGCAAGCACTGGACCTCTTGGAGACACATTCTCCTCCAGGGAGCATCTTAGCCTGAGCTTCAGCAGAGGCAAAGACTCGAGGGCCAGCAGGTGAGGGGGTGACCGTGGGAAGCACCAGCAGGGATGGGAAATATTGGGAAATCCACGTGTCGTGGTCTCCACCCCCATTTCCTGGCACAGAGCCCCTAGTATCCTGGAGATTTCAAAGGGACAGGTGTCTCCTTTGTGTGCCAATGACACGATGGCTGGCTGGCACCCCTTGGGGGGCTTCAGGATGGGAGTGCTGCTCACCAGAAAGACCAGGGCACCCTGAGGGGGTCAGGAGTCTGAGCCCCTCCCTCCCAGCCTCCAGAGAGGTGAGAGGAGCTGAGGTTGGACAACCATTTAATCACTGATGCCTACAAGATGAAGTGTCCGTGAAAACCCAGAAGGACAGGGTTTACAGTTTCTGGAGAGCAGAGCTCTTGGGGGGGTCCCGTTAGTGACTGTACTGTCCACTGCGCGCTCTGTGACGGGGTTACTGATCCTCGAACACGTTACACACCGGGCTGCTCTTTGAGGAGACACTGCGATGGTAAGTGCACAATGTTATAGAAACGCTCAGCGAGACGCGAACCGTCCCCCCAGGAGCGCATCCCAGGGGGCGCCTGGGCTATGAGGTCGTGCTCAACAGCGTGGAAGGCAGACTTAGCCCTGAGTCGTAGGAGGCTGAGCGCAATCTTGGGGGGGGGGTTAGAAGATACCACTGGGGATTCAGTTAACGACACCAAATTGGATGCATGCTTTCATATGTAAGCTTCTGAAACTCTACTGAAATAATAAAGGGTGAGAAAGGTCTAAGCATAAAATTAAAAAACAACTCCAGAGAGGAGAAACTGGTAGCAGCATTCTGGGGGTTGGGAAGCAGGTGGGTGTGGGAAGCAGGTGGGTGGACAGTCCGTGATTGGAAGAACCAAGAACGCTCATCCTACGATCTCCAAAGGTCTCGACAATTGAAGATGTCAGGCCTTCCAGGACTTAAGGGAGAGATCCGCTTGAACCAGGCGGCACGGAATCAAAGCCTGTTGGAGAAGCGCTGGGGCCCTCCGTGCTACACCGGGGCCCCTGGTGCAGCCAGCTGACAGGTGCTGCCCCTCCGTCTTGGAGAAGGGAAGGTGTGGTCTCCAGACAAGAGAACTCGGCCACTGCTCAGAGGCAAACGATGGGAGGAAACCAGGGAGACCAAAGGACAGCTTCCTAAATATTGGAACCCTACCAGTTGTCTGCCCCTACTTAGCTCTCAGAACATGGCGAGCAGGGACCGGTGTCATGGCGTAGCAGGAAAGGCAACCGCCTGTGATACTGGCATCCCATATGGACACTGGTCTGTGGCCCGGCTGCTCCTCTTCCGACCCAGCTCCCTGCTAAGAGCTTGGGAAAAGCAGCACACGGTGACCAAGTGTTTGGCCCCTGCCACCCACGTGGGAGACGGATGAAGCTACTGGCTTTGGCCTGGCTCAGCCCTAGCCATTACAGCCACGGGGGAGCAGATAGAAGATTCTCTCTCCCTCTCCCTCTCCCTCTCCCTCTCCCTCTCCCTCTCCCTCTCCCTCTCCCTCTCCCTCTCCCTCTCCCTCTCCCTCTCCCTCTCCCTCTCCCTCTCTCCCTCTCCCTCTCTCCCTCTCCCTCTCTCCCTCTCCCTCTCCCTCTCCCTCTCCCTCTCCCTCTCTCTCTCTCCCTCTCTCCCTCTCCTTCTCCCTCTCCCTCTCCCTCTCTCTCTCTCCCTCTCTCCCTCTCCCCTCTCCCTCTCCTCCCCCCCCACATATCTCTCTGTAAGTCTGATTTTCAGATAAATTAAAAATAAAATTCCGAGTGGCATCAGCCGTGTCACTCTGGAAGCTAGCCAACCACGGAGCTCTACCTCAAGCACTCGGAAGACAATGACTTCCCAAACCAGGATTCTGTGTCGAGTACTCGAGACAGAGGAAGGGAGGGGCCGCTCAACGCCGTGTTCTGGACCCGGGTTCTCGCAGGGTTAGCCCTGTGCCCGCTGGCTCAGAAGCGCTTCAGCAAAACGCCAAAGCAAAAAGACAGGCACCAGAGCAGGAAATACGCTCTCCAGCGAAGGATGGAGGAGTCCTGAAGGGGGCGCTGTGCGGACGCCCAGGGATCGGGCTCCCGCACACTTCTTCAAGCCCCTGAGGCTGGGGGGTGCGGGTGGGGGCGACGCGGGGGAGGATGGTGATGCTTCCAGTCGCCGCCGCCCTGGGGGGCGCTGAGCGTTGCAGGGGGCACCGCGGGCAGCTGCCTAACCCCCCCCCCCCCCCGGGGCCGAGTTTCTCACTTGTGCAATAAGAGAACCACATCATCTTATTTACAGTTTTTCTCCAGGGGGCCGGGGAGTTACCCAGTGACACAAGCCGCAGGAATCCCTGGCTCAGACTGTGTGCGGGAAGTGTTTGCCACGCTGTTTCATCCCTGCTGAGACAGAACCGGCAGAACCAGCGCAAACCCCATGATGTGATACATGAGGAGTCGTTATCTTGGGACGGGTGTGACTGTGGGTAATTTTGTCTCCTTTTTTTGATTTCTGAGTTTAAAAAAAAAAGTCACTTGGCGCACAGCTCACGGCAGAGCGACATCCAGTTGTACAGAGTGAATATCTTCTGGCCCTGTTTTCTTCCGTCCCGGTCTTCCTTCTTAATGGACTTTCAAGTGACAGGGGACAGAAGGGCCAAGGTGTGGCACACAGGTGCCCGCAGATCCCGTGAAACAGCCCTGAGAAATGACAAAGGCATCCCGGTCCTCAGAGAGACCACAGAGCGTGTTTACCTTATACAATCAGAAGGGGCTCGATTTCCAATCGCAGACGAATCGTGAACCCAATTATGAGAGAGTTACGGCATACTCGACACACTTCAAAAAGTCAGTATGAGAGTGAATGTAGGAGACGAGCGCCGAGAGACGATCACGGGTTTTTCTCCATGGGCCTTTTGGAGGACCCTCTCCTATGCAAGGGATTTCAAAACCTTTTGCACCAAAATAGACTTTTCAGTCCATCTCCACTGAGCTTGTAGAGGGCCCTTATATGGTCATTACGAAGGCTGTGTGGCCTCAGCCACACACAGGCACCTGTTGAACAGAACTCCAGGGGGGAAAGCTGGACGACTCTGTGTCTGGGGACAAGGCTGAAGGTGGGTGAGGGCTCGGCTCCCCTCCCTCGCTGTCCTCTTCTTAACTCCGATCTGTCTGGAGCACCTGAATCCTGGCCCCGCTCTGTGTCTTCAGAGCTGACCCTGAGTGTGAGAGTCGAGACCTCAGCAAGAGATCCTGCCACCACCTTCTCCGGGCACGCCCTGGGCCACACCTCGAGACCATCTGGGGACATGGACACTGGCACTCAGTACCACACCCAGGACACGGAAATCAGCATGGTTCCCAGCATGGGGGGTGTTCTCTCCTCTCTGACACGTCCAAAGGCCCGGGACCCCCTGGGGAATCCCAGCGAGCTCCTTTCCCTAAACCTCCCAGGCTTTCAATATTCAGGGTGCAGTGTCTTCAGTGGGGAGAAAGCCTGGTCCTGCGTGGGCCTCTGGCTAGGAGGGGACATGCTTCGGCGACTGCTCCCGGGGTCTGCAGAGACTCCACGAGTCTCTTAGGAGCTGAATTTTCAACCTAGCGGGGAGAGCGCCACAAAGACGCACATGGGAACTTGAGTGACGCTGGGACCCCGTGGAAAACAGAAGGGAAAGGAAGCTTCTCGTTTGATTTTACATCCTGAGAAGGATCGGCCCAAGGGGGCAGAAGCAGCGCTTGCTTGCCCACAGAGAGGCCGCTGTGTGTGGCCCTCCCAGCTCGGGCTCCGAGTGCGTCTAAGTCGTGTCCCGATGGAGGGAAGCCCACTGTCTCCCTGCACCTGGACCTGACGGAGGAGGGGTTTGCACACCCAGGAGAAGTAGAACGGCTCCGACACCTGCCTGGGACAGCAGCACTGACGCCGGCTAGGCTGCAGGGCACGTCGGATTTCTGTAGAGGAGGATGATTCTGGAGCGCCTGTCACAGCACAGCAACCACGTCACCTCCCAGGCCCATCTGCTTCCTCTGCTGGTTCAGGGCCCACACCATCACTGGTCACCTCAAACACACACTGTATGATTTATGTTGTTTTTTTTTAAGTGCCATTCATGCATATCAGTTCTGGCAGCAACAATCCTAATGACATTTGGGATATTTCTTTACAGCACTGAACAGTTACAAAGAATGGGTGCCGTTCATCATAGAGGCAAAATGTGAAATCGTGCAATAGCAGAACTGTAGAACATTAAAACACTGACTGTCCAACAGCAATACAGAGAGCAGGTTGTGTTTGCACAAAAAGCCAATGCATTTTCATCACATATATACCATATAGATATACACACATCACCCTCTGAATGAACAATATCAAAATACTCTATTCCATTTGAAATTATCCCCGATTGATTCCCTCCCGATGTATGATTTATGTTTAAAAACACAGTACGGGGCCGGTGTGTGGCACAGTGAGTAAAGTCGCCACCTGCAGTGCCAGCATCCCATATGGGCGCCGGTTCGAGTCCTGGCTGCTCCACTTCCAATCCAGCTCCCTGCTATGGCCTGGGAAAAACAGGGGAGGATGGCCCAAGTGCTTGGGCCCCTACACCTGCATGGAAGACGCAGATGAAGCGCCTGGCTCCTTGCTTTGTCCTGGCCCAGCCCCAGCCATTTTGCTCATCTGGGGAGTGAACTAGCAGATGGTTCTCTCCCCTCTCTCTGTAACATTTCAAATCAATCAATCAATTTTTTTGTAATGTAGTACCGTGTTGATCAATAAGCTACTCTTCTGGTGAGCTGTGCTGTCCCCCTCCCCCCCACCCTTACTGATAGGGCCAGTGGCGGCCTCAACTCTGCCAAAACCAGTTCTGCTGGGGGTTCAGCCCGGATCCTAAGTACACTCTGCCCCTGGGGGCTTTGCACATGGGCTTGTTCATGTAGGTCCTGACTCTGTGCACGTGTGTGCACATGTGCACGTGTGTGCATGTGTATGTGTGTGCCTGTGTGTGGGCACATGTGTGTGCCTTGCATATGCGTGCCCGTGTGTCTGTACATGCAGGATGTGTGCACGTATGTACATGTGTATGTGTGTGCCTGTGTGGGGGCACATGTGTGTGCCTTGTGTATGCGTGCCCGTGTGTCTGTACACGCAGGCATGTGTGCATGTGTGTACATGTGTATGTGTGTGCCTGTGTGTGGGCACATGTGTGTGCCTTGTGTATGCGTGCCCATGTGTCTGTACATGCAGGATGTGTGCACGTGTGTACATGTGTATGTGTGTGCCTGTGTGTGGGCACATGTGTGTGCCTTGTGTATGTGTGCCCGTGTGTCTGTACATGCAGGCATGTGTGCACGTGTGTACATGTGTATGTGTGTGTCTGTGTGTGGGCACATGTGTGTGCCTTGCGTATGTGTGCCCGTGTGTCTGTACATGCAGGCATGTGTGCACGTGTGTACATGTGTATGTGTGTGCCTGTGTATGGGCACATGTGTGTGCCTTGCGTATGCGTGCCCGTGTGTCTGTACATGCAGGATGTGTGCACGTGTGTACATGTGTATGTGTGTGCATGTGTGTGGGCACAGGTGTGTGCCTTGCGTATGCGTGCCCGTGTGTCTGTACATGCAGGCATGTGTGCTGTGTGCGTGTGTGCACGTGTGTGTATGTGTGTGTGTGTTTGGGTAGCGAGGGCTACTCGCGGTCTGGGTTTTGCTGGGCTGTCTCTGTGTTTTGTGGCTGAGTGCTATGTAGGATGGACTCACGGTGAGGCCCTCCTCCACGCCCTGTGCCCATAAGACAGCCCCGACACTGGGGGCGGACAACCCCCCCCCGGCAGGGACTTGATTAGCCACGCCGGGGAAAGCAGACCACCCCAGAGGAGCACATGTGGCTGTGCGGGGTCAGGAGCCCCTCACCGGCGGTGGGCCACCAGGCCTCCCGCGCAGTCAGGGTAGCACTGGCGAGAGCTCTGAGACCCTGCTTCCCCCTAGAGCGCGGGTGACCCCTGACAAGGAAGGCGTGTGAGACCCCAGCCCCGGGCCCCGTCCCTGGCACGCCACGTCCCTCAACCTCTAGCAGTCTGATCAGAGAGGCGACTCAGGACCCAGGCTGCTTCCTGGCGGTGGGTCTGCCCCGGGACCTCACCAGCTGGGCAGCCTCAGGCAAGTTACTGAACCTCCCTGTTTATTTTTATGCACAGGAGAGCGGCTCTCGCACCGACCCCAGCGCTGCAGGTGCCGCGGGAGAGCTGCGGCCGAACCACCTCCGCCTGTTTGCCTCTGGTCGCCGCAGGTTTCCTTCTACTTTCAAATCCTGTTGGCAGGAGTGGGAGGAATTGTGCCGGCACAGAGCCGTGTGCGTGGGTCTGGATCCACACAGGAATTCCAGGCGCGGCGGACATAGGGACAGGGAGTTCCCCACGGCCTAGCCCCACGTCCACAGCGGTCCAAGGAGAACGCGGCGTGCTCTCGGGCTGCGCGAAGGGTAGTGAAGCCGCGTGTGGACAGGGCAGGCGCCGAGCTGTGGGGAGAGCTGCTCTCTCCTCCTTGGGACCTGGCTTCCGCCAGTTCACCTTGACCTCCCTGCATTCAATGAATTCTCTTACAACTGCTTGTTAGAAAGGATTTGTGTGTTTACTCGAAAGGCAGAGTTACAGAGAGACAGAGACCGCACACTTCTGTCTGCTGGGTCACTCCCCAAATGGCCGCAAGGGGAGCCCAGAGCCAGGAGCCCAGAGCCTCTTCCAGGTCTCCCACGTGGGTGCAGGGGCCCAAGCACTTGGACCACTCTCTGCTGCGTTCCCAGGCGCAGTAGCCGGGAGCTGGATGGGAAGTGGAGCAGCCAGGACTCAAACCATCAATCATATGTGAACACGCTACGCCCCAATGCCGGCCCCTGTCTTACTGTTAAAGTCTGCTGGAAACTGGTTTGTGGATTTTAGGGGCTGAACTTTGTCTTCTCTGGGTTTTCTTTGTTTGTTAATATTTCTTTTTTAAAAAAGATTTATTTATTTATTTGAAAGACAGAGGTATAGAGAGAAAGAGAGAGATCTTCCATCCACTGGTTCACTCCCCAAATGACCACAACGCGGGGAGGGGAGGGGAGGCCAGACTGAAGCCAGGAACCAGGAGCTTCTTCTGGGTCTCCCAAGTCCTTGGGCCATCTTCTACTGCCATCCCAGGTGCATTAGCAGGGAGCTGGACCAGAAGTGGAACAGCCAGGACTTCAATTGGTCCCCATATGGAATGTCGGCATTGCAGGTGCCGACATTGGCTTTACCCATTATGCCACAAAGCTGCCCGAGATGTTAGTACTTCTTAGTGCTGTGTTGATTCACTGCCCCTGCCTCCCTGTGCCTGGGACGCCGGTGAGGTCTGCGAAACTGGTAAGTGGCCGACCACAGAGGTGCTCTGCGAGCTGGGCAGTGCAGGCCAGTCCCCGAGACAGGTGCGCCAGCAGAGGTGTGGTCTCCCCAGAGCTCAGTCTTCAGGCCTACGTCACCGGGCTGCTTGTCTTTTTGGACAGAACTGTTTTTTGGTAGGTGAGATTTTTCAGAATTATCTGTATGGCCTTTTCTGTTAAAAATGACAATTAAGGGGCCAGCACGGTGGCACAGGGGGTTAAAGCCCCAGCCTGAAGTGCCAGCATCCCATTTGGGCAACAGTTCGAGTCTCAGCTGCTCCACTTCCCATCCAGCTCTCTGCTATGGCCCAGGAAAGCAGTAGAAGATGGCCCAAGTCCTTAGACCCCGACACCCATGTGGGAGACCCAGAAGAAGCTCCTGGCTCCTGGCTTCGGATCGGCTCAGCTCTGGCTGTTGAGGCCATTTGGGGAGTGAACCAGCAGATGGAAGACCTCTCTCTGTGTGTCTCTACTTCTCCCTGTAGCTCTTCCAAATAAATAAAATAAATCCTAAAAAAAAAAAAAAAAAGACAATTAAGGGTGGTGTTTAGCCTGCTGAGTTAGGCCACCATGCCACATCCGAGTCCCCGGGTAAGTCCAGGCTCTGGCTCCAAGTCCAGCTTCCTACTAATTAATGCACACACTGGGGAACGGGGGCACCTGCTGCCGCCCACGCGGGAGACCTGGATTGAGTTCCAGTCCCCGCTTTAGCTCTAGCCCGGCTCCAGCCACTGCAGGCATCTGGGGACTGAGCCAGACAAACGGAGCTGCCCCCTCCCCATCTTGAGTTAAAAGAAAAACAGCATAAAAATGTCTCAAACTTCTCTGTGCTTTCAGCTGCCCTGCGTGGCCTTCCCTGAAGTTTATTCTGCTCCCCACCTCCCCCCGGTGTCCAGCTGGCGTTGCCCCTCCTCCCATACGACCCCCGTAACCACACCGGGCAAGTGGCTCTCCCGGGCTCGCAGCCCAGCGGCGCCAGGTCTGTTTCGGCAAAGCCGCGGCTGCTCCCGGTCCCGCACTCCACTCTGAGTCCTTGAGAACCTGCCAGGCCGACAGCCTGCCTCTCCCAGAGGGAGAGTGGTGTGCATGCCTCGGGCTCCTGCTCCAGACACACATGCTCAGTGGCTCCGGGATGCCCCGCTTCGCCCCCTACCCAGCCCCGCCCCTCGGCGCCCCCACCCAAGCCCCGACAGCCAGCCCCTGGCTGCACTGCCAGCCAAGAGCGGGGTGTGCAGGCTCAGCTGGCCAGTTAGAGCTAGGTTGCAAATCTACTCTCTGCTGGGAAGCGCAAGCCCGTTAATATATTAAAGTTGTCAGAGAGTCTTCCCTTGGCGTCAGCCATAGAAGTGTGTATTCTCACAGTGCTAGAGGCTGGGGGGCTTCTGGGTGAGGGTCTTCCCCCAGCTTCGGGTCGCCGCCTCTCTCTGTGTGGGCTGGGGGCTTCCCTGGGGTGCTCCGAGATAAGCTTTCTGGCGTGGCTTCCTACCAGGACACCAAGCCTGTGCCCCACCGTGAAGACCTCACTGAGCCGGGCTTAGCTCCTGAGCAAAGCTAACACAGGGGTTAGGGCTGCAACATAAGCGATGGGGGAGGAGGCCATCACCACTCATAGCAGAGGGGTGAGAAAAATGCTTGCAGGGTGTCATGGTAGAATGTATTCCCAGCCTGCGGATGGCTCAGAGCTGTCTCCACACTGGCTGCCCGGAGCTGCCCAGGGGAGCCCCCCTTTCAGTATTGCCTCTTGGACGAGTTCTTACAGCAACCAGGACAGTGGGGGACATTTCAGGGGTGGCGGGTGCTCCCACTGTGCCTGTGTGCAGCGCCATCAGATGGCACGTGTTAGATGTGCAGGTGCGGGCACACGCTCCCGCATCGAGTGGATGGTTTTAGATTCTCCGCCGCTTTGCAGGATCGCGCCTCGTCTTCGCCTGCTCGGCACAGGTGCCTCTGAGGGAGTTGGAGATGTTGAGAGGCTGTCGATAGGAAACCGGGGCAGA
This sequence comes from Lepus europaeus, assembly GCF_033115175.1. Taxonomy (NCBI): domain Eukaryota; kingdom Metazoa; phylum Chordata; class Mammalia; order Lagomorpha; family Leporidae; genus Lepus; species Lepus europaeus. The sequence goes on along the minus strand of NC_084834.1, from coordinate 122,174,103 downwards.
GCCGGCATGCAGCAGGAGGCGGCTGAGACGACACCCAGCGAAGCTGTCCCCGGGTCTGCAGGTGCCGGGGTCCTCCTGCAGAGCCTGCCTCCGTCCCACACCCCCGTGTGGATCCACTGGGCCTCCGGCTGCACTGAGCTCCCTCTCCAAGCGCAGGGCTGCTGAAGGATCCGTGCTATTTGTGGGCCACTGCGATACCTACTGTTTCTCTTGAACCGAAGCCCAGCCTCTGACCAGCGCTGGGAGAGCTGGCCCCGCCCGCCCTGTTCTACACTAGACTTTCCCAGGCCTAGGTGCTGGGCTCCAGTCGTCTGCCCTTTCTCCAAGGCCTTCCTGAAACTCCGCAGCTCCCCCCGCTCCCTGGCAGATTCTCACCGACCTGCCCGCAGCCCTGTGCCCGGCTGGTGGTCCCGCACCTCTGACAGACAGACAGACAGAGATCTCCTGTCTGCTGGGGATCCACTTCCCAAATGCCTCCCCATGCCCCGTGGCTGGGCCAAGCCAAAGCTGGGAGCTGGTCTCCTGGGTACGGCAGGGACCCAAGAACTTGAGCCAGGCTGGAGTTAGGAGCAGAGCTGGGCCTTAAACCTGACTCTCCGATATGGGCCGTGGGTTTCTTTCTTTATTTCTTTTTAAAGATTTATTTATTTATTTGAAAGGCAGAGTTATAGAGAGGCAGAGGCAGAGAGAGAGAGAGAGAGAGAGAGAGAGAGAGAGGTCCTCCTTCCGCTGGTTCATTCCCCAGATGGCTGCAACAGCCAGAACTGAGCTGATCCAAAACCAGGAGCCAGGAGCTTCTTCCAGGTCTCCCAATCGAGTGCAGGGGTCCAAGGACTTGGGCCATCTTCCACTGCTTTCCCAGGCCATAGCAGAGAGCTGGATCAGAAGTGGAGCTGCCGGGACTCGAACCGGCACCCATAGGGGATGCCAGCACTGCAGGCAGCGGCTTCACCCACTACGCCACAGCACCGGCCCCAGATGTGGGTTTCTTAACAGGCAGCTCACCTGCTGCGCCAAGCCCCTGGCCTTGTCTTTTATGCTGCAGTCTGGACATCACTGATCACACAAAGACGCATCGGAGCCTTCCACGGAGCGGGGCTGACCGGCCCCTCTCGGGCTTCCCTAAAACTCGCTTCCAGCCCCTGGTGCACCCCAGGGCAGCAGTCTGCTGACTGGGCAGTGGCCTCTGAGGGACTGCAAACTCCGCAGGGGGAGCAACCTGCCCAGGGCCCAGCCTGGAGCCTGCAAAGTGGCAGCTGTTCAATGAATACATGAATGAACGATCATCAGTTATCACTCTGATGCGAAGCGTCGCAGCAGGATCCCATCAGCAGATCCCCAAGTATCAAACCCTCCCTTCCTGATCGCAGGATGAACGGCCAGCGACAGCCCGACTGCCACCGGGCTGTGCCTTCCTGTGCCGCCTCTTCTTAAACCGTCAGAGTTAGGACAGCGTCGCAGGGCTGCCCTCAGCCTGGCCGGGACACCCACGTCCCGTTCTGAACAGCCCTGGCTGCAAGTTTCTGGTCTCCCTGAGAAATATAACGTAGACAAACTCGGGCTCCACAGCACCCGTGTCCGCCACTGTCCTTTTCCAAACAGACTCAAGGTCAAGGATGGCAAGCAGCGACTTCGCTGGTGCCGGAGTGAATCAGGCTGTGTCAGCCAGGCCCGCGTGCTCCAACGCCCTTCCCGGCCGGAGCTAACGCGGAAGCTGGACAGCTCTGGAGAAACAAATTGCTCCGGCTGTGGAGCTGACCAAGGAAAATACACGCCGTCCTGGGAGATGGATGGCTTGGAACCAGGAGGCCGGCATTCCCGGAGCCAGAGAGCAGACCTGTCACCGCCCCTAAGACACGATGCTGGGGTTAGTCATGCATTTCCAGGACTTGCGCTGGGTGGCAAAACACGTCGACCCCCAGCAGAAAGCCGCCGTGAAGGAGACGTGGGCTAGGCCCTGCGAGGGCGCGGCGGGACGCTCCCTTCCGGCCCTGCCAGCTGGGTGGTGGCCCGAGCTGTGGGGCAGGGGTTTGGTCCAGTGGGGAAGACGCCACCTGCATAGCCCACATCCCATACAGAGTACCTGGCTGCGGACATTCGGAGAGTGAGCCCGTGGGCGGGAGATTCTGTCTCTCTCTCTCTCTTCCTCTTCCTCTCCCCACCTCCACTCCCCCGTCTCTGCCTTTCTTTGGATTTTTAAAAATGTATTTATTTTCATTTTTCTTGAAAAGAGAGAGAGAGAGAGAGCTTCTAGGTGCTGGCTCACTCCCCAGATGACCGCACAGCCAGAGCTAGGCAGGTGGAAGCCAGGAGCGAGGAGCTTCCTCCAAGTCTCCCATGTAGGTGCAGGGGCCCAAGGACTCGGGCCATCCTCCACTGCCTTTCCTGGGGCTGAATGGGAGGTGAGCAGCCAAAATACAACTTGGTGCCTGTGTGGGATGCTGGTGCTGCAGCCGGTGGCTTAACCTGCTACACCACAATGCCAGCCCCCCGCATGCCACCTTAGCTGCTGCACCAAATGCCAGCCCCCAGCTGTGTTTTTTCCGCCGGCAGCTTGCCCAGTGGTCAAACTTACTCCTTGCCATGTTCTGGCACAGGTGTGTGACAAGGTAGAAGGTGTCGGGAGGCCAGCATGGTAAGTAAGCGATTCTGGCTGCCGAAACAGGTGGACTCCCGCATCTCTGTGACACGTGGACCTGGAGGTGCACAGGGCAGCCAGCGAGGACGGCGAGGTCCTAGCTGATGCCCGGGTTGGTGGAGATTCTACTTCTGACCCGTGGCCTCCACAGTCAGCCTGTGGAGAAGCCAGAGCACGGGTCATGTGGGGTGGGGGTGCCGTCCAGGGGCCAGAACCGAAGTGTCGCAGAACCCAAGCTCTTGGACCCACGTCCCTGCAGGGGTGCTGGCCAGCGTGCTGGGAGGGGTCCGGAGGTAGAGGAAACAGGTGTTGCCGAGCACGTATGATCTCAGCCACGGCGCAACACTGCAGTCCTCAGATACCCAGCGCAGCAACAAGCCTCCCCCTCCCCCGGGCACACAGCCGCAAATCCCACCGCGGCTCGAGTCCTGCGCCAGCTCCTCCCAGTCACGTCCAGAAGGGGCTCCTGGGATCCAGTCATCTGTGAACCAAATACCCACACATGCACATGCTAACTCTCTCTCTCTCTCACACACATGTGTTCACCCATGCCCACACACGTGTTCACTCACACATGTTCATCCACACGTGTGCTCACACACATGTCCACTCACATACACATGCTCATATGTTCACTCACTATCACCCCCACACACATTCACCCCATCCCCACACATGTTCGCTCAATACATGTTTGTTCATGCCCATGTTCACTCACACATGCACATACATATACAGATTCACTCACACACATATTCACATAAACACACATTAGCTCACAAGCACAATTCATTCACGCACGTGTTCACTCACATACACACATGCTCACCCACACATGTTCACACACATGTTCACACACACATGCTCACCCACACATGTTCACATACATGTACACCCACACATGTTCACTCACGTGCACAATTTGCACACATTGACGCACATACATATTTACTCACACACACATGCTCACTCACACACATATTCATGCACACATGTGTTCACTCACACATACATTCCTTTGCACACATGTGCCCGTATGCACACACACACTGCATGGAGAAAGAGAATGCACGCAGTGGAGACTCCTCCCACGACAGGAAGCCAGGGCCCTGCGCAGTGACTACAGAGGCCCGGGGAGCAGGTGTCACGAGGGCCTCTGCTCGGGGGCAGCCACGCTTCCCCTGTGAGACCCGGAAGCCACCACAGAGGCCACGAGACAGAGGCCCACGCCTCTGCTGAGCCGCGGCTCCCCCTCCTGGCCAGCACGACCTCCTTGGCTGCCTCTCCCGTGGGCTTTGGAACGGCGCCCTCTCCAGAACGTGCGTGTCTTTGGCAATAAAATTTCCTCTAAAGCATCGTGTGTTTCATGCCCACCCACATCCAGTGACTCCACACGTCCGTTCTGACATAGAATCACAAGCCTGATGTCTTGTTTGCTTTCTTTACCTCATTGGACTCTTGACCTGATGGCAACCAATCTGAGACCATCCGGCTTGAGCAGAAAAGCCATACACCTAGCCCGAGCTTTGCCAGAAGTCTTTATTTTTTATTTTTTTATTTATCTGACAGAGTTAGACAGTGAGAGAGAGAGACAGAGAAAGGTCTGCCTTCCATTGGTTAACCCCCCAAATGGCCGCTACAGCCGGAGCTACGCCGATCTGAAGCCAGGAGCCAGGAGCATCTTCCGGGTCTCCCACATGGGTGCAGGGCCCAAGCACTTGGGCCATCCTCCACTGCCCTCCCGGGCCACAGCAGAGAGCTGGACTGGAAGAGGAGCGGCCGGGACTAGAACCCAGTGCCCATATGGGATGCCAGTGCCGCAGGCAGAGGATTAACAAAGTGAGCCATGGCACCGGCTCCTGCCAGAAATCTTAATCGTCAGGAGAAATCATCAGTCAAAAGGTCACGCAATCTTAGTTCCTATTTTAGGGGGTATAAGAGCGAATGGTTTTTCAAAGCTTTCAATACCCAAATATGGACTCTGTAGATCCCTTTTCTATTTCAGTTTTCTTTGTCTGAACTCACCTCTTTGGTCTGATCTTTTGGTCAATGCAACTGATCCCAACCAACACCCACTGCTAGCGTTCCATTTTCCAGTCTGTCTTTTTATTTATGGTCACACTGTGCACAGTTACCTTCTCTTCCTGCTGCATGAATCAAGCACGTGTGTGTTTTTTTTAATGTATTTGAAAAGCAGAGCAACACGGAGAGAACAGTTGGAAAGACCTCTCCAAAGAAGACTTACCGTAGGTGAGATTGCTGAAAGCCGTTCGTTACTTTCAAAGGAGCGAAAAATAAGTCTGAGAGGTGACGAAGATAATGAAACGGCGGTTTGGGAATGCTGAAAGGGAAATACCTGTGAACTCACACGTGCAAGTGGTCTTTCCATTCAGGGGCTGGTGTAGCACAGCAGGTTAGACTGCAGTGTGTGGAGCCAGTGGTAAGTGGTAAGGTCCATGGGGCCAGCACCGTGGCTCACTTGGTTAATCCTCTGCCTGTGGTGCCGGCATCTCATAAGGGTGCTGGGTTCTAGTCCTGGCTGCTCCTCTTCCAGGCCAGCTCTCTGCTGTGGCCTGGGAAGGCAGTGGAGGATGGCCCAGGTGCTTGGGCCCTTGTACCCGCATGGGAGACTAGGAAGAAGCACCTGGCTCCTCTCTCTCCCTTACCAGTTTCAACATACCTCTGTTTTCCCCTGCCCTTTAGGGTTTTGAACCAAGAACCTAGGGTATTCCACACATACTCCTCCCTGGCATGTCTTGAGCACTCCTCTCTGCAAATTGGCCAATTTTTGCTCAGATTTTCCAAGGCTTTCTTGGTCTCCCCTCCAGCATGGCCCTCTGATTTCTTATGCAAAAACCCTGAGAGGAGAGGCGGGCACACACTTGAGGCCTTCATTCTCTTCTGATAGATGCAGTCCTCTGGAAGCCCAGAGACTTCTTTTTTCTGATTTATTTATTTATCAGAAGGGCAGCGTGAGAGAGAGAGAGACCTCCCACCTGCTGGTCAGCTCACCAAGTGCCCACAGCAGCCAGGGCTAGACCAAGCCAAGGCCAGGAGCCAGGAACTCCATCCAGGTCTCCTACATGGGTGGCAGAGACCCAAGCACTTGGGCCCTTCTCTGCTGTCTCCCAGCTAACAGGAAACGGGATCCGAAGCAGAGTGTTGGAACTCAAACAGGTGCTCCCGTGGGGACGTGGCCATCTGAGCAGCAACTTAACCTGCAGCACCACAGCGCCCACCCACAAACCTGAGATTCTGCACCCTTCAGCCTGAGCCCAAATATGACGGATGCTCCTAAGGTCAAATCAGATACAGGAGTTAGTGCAGCTGTCCGAAGCCACCACTCTCCTGAGTCTTGTCCCTGCCGTGCCTGCTGACATCAGCTCTCTATGCCTTCGAATCCCCTGAGAGCTGTGTGTGCAAAGTGTACACTGTATCTGTTTCCTGTATACAACAGGAAGTTCTGAAATACGTGTGCATAATGTGATGGCTGCTTGAGCCTCACACACTTGCTGTGCGCCCTAGTGAGAACACTTACAATGCACTCTTCCGGCAAGTTCCAAGGATGCAATCCACTGTTACTGATTGTAGTCGCCACGTTTGCACTTGTTCCTCCTAAGGGGAAGTCTACATCCTATGACCAACACCATCCCAGCCCCACCCTTCCCCGGCCCCTGCACGCTCCTCTCTACTTCCCGGGCTTGACTTCTTTAGAGTCCACGTGTGGGTGACAGCGTGGCGGTCGGCTTCCAACACAGGGTTTTGTGGCACGGGCCAGAGCTTTCCCAGGCATCTCCTATGTGTGTGCTCTTAGGAAAAAATACAGCTCGACCGTGTGAAAAACAACTTGAGTCCTGTGGGGAGGAAAGAGCTGAACCCACCACCGCTTGGTGAGGGAGTTAATATCTGTCTCCCACTTGCCGCCAAAAGCGTGCAAACTCGGGCGGATTTAGGCACAGCACAGCAGGATGGAAAACAGTGACCAGCACAGGGCTCTTCCAGGTCAGGGAACAGCGGGTATTTCAGCAAAGAACCAAGTGTGACCTCTGAGGGGTAGCCCTGCTTCCTATCCAACCAGCCCGCTTCTGGGCGAAGTTTCCTGCCTGGAGACCGGGTCACCTGTCACTGCTGCCCTGGTCGCACCGAGCACCTCTGCCTCTGGATTCCCGCGCAGCAGGAGGAGCTACAAGAGGAGCTACAAACGAGGCATCTGCAGAAGGCAAGGGCTGGAGACCACATGTGTCTTCTTACGATTCATGACTCATTGAGCCAACTGCTGCTCTGCCTGGCCGCGTTTGTTTTTCCCACGGAGGCATAGAGAAACAGCAGCCAGAGCGGCCCGGGACACGCTCCCCCGTTATAGAACATCTCTTTCTTCTCTTGTATCTCTGCATTCTCAGCCAGACGCACGTCAGACCAGCCCAAAGCTGATTCCCCCCGGCCTCGTAAAATCCTCGGCGCTCCCCAAGTTCTCGCCCGAGAGGCGGCACGAGGAGGAGCTTCGAAACCCGCATGGAAAATAGAAGCAAAAGCTGAGTAGTTATTTTGGCGAAAAGCAAATTTCTTGAAATCCGTGCAATTGAGGGGTCTGCAAACGTCCCAGGAAACATGCACTATGAAAAAGTGATGTGTGGAGCTCACATGCTTTCGGCACCAAAACGAAGCTATCATTTCATCCCGTTGTTCTGCACATGTCTTACTTAAAATCAGTGTTCTTCAGGGATTCCTTCAAATTCCAGAATCAGGGCTGCCTTGCCATGCAGCTGGACCTCGGAGGGCTCTGCCCAGCTCAAAGAAGGCAGGGCTGTGACCAAAGTGTCTGTGGGGGTCCTGGAGCTTCCAGGGCACCTGTACCTAGGGGGTGGCCTCGGAGTCACTACCGTTCCCTGGACACTCAGTACACCAGGCACCACGTAAGGTGCATGGGCACCTTATTTCTGACATCTTTTATCGACACCACAACAATCCTATTGGGTCGGTTTTGTTCTTCCCATTGATTGGACAAAAAAAGCATTTTTGCAACCTAAATAATCTGAATTAAATAACTTGCCCAATCACACGTGAAGTGGGCTCCGAGCGAATGAAGCAACATCTCTCGGGTACCAGGATCCACGTGTGTCATCCCGGGGTGGCAGGGGACATGGGGCCTTGCCTGGACTCAGGCTGACCTCGGGGGGCTCCAGCCCCTTCCCCCAGGGAACACAGATCTCCAGGTCGGCAAGAAAAAGCAGCAACTGCACTCTCGTTGTTAAACGCTGGCTGCTATTAAGAAAGGTTCTCTGCTCTGCGCAGCCAAACAAAACACAGCTGTAGGCTGGGCTCAGCCTGCAGGCTGGGGTTGCAGATTCAGTCCTCGGTGCTGGGCCTCGGGGAATCCACGGGGTCCTTTTGTTCTTAAAGAAACAGAGCAGAGCCAGAGTGTGTTAAACCATCAGTGAGGGCGCAGCCCTGGGAGACACGGTGTCACCCACGATGACACTGAGCGTGACGCTTGGTGCCACGTGTGAACTCACGGCCTGGGAGGCCTGGGGGAACCCGGGTTGCCTCTGGGGGTGCCAAAGGGAGAAGAAAGGAGCAGGCGAGCGGGGCCCCCTGCGGAGGGCCGCCCACCCACCCCCCTCCAAGTCCCTGGCCCCTGTCTGTTTTCACCATCGAGACTTCGCTGAGTCCTCTCCCCGGAGGAGATAAGGCCGACCCCGGCCTCTCGGTGTGTTTTACATCAAAGGCTGCTGAGGGTCCTGACAGACTGGATGGCAGTGCTGTAAATAAACCATGAATCACGCTGCTGCCCGCCTGGCCATGCTCCGCCCCGAGGGCATGAACTTTCTCCAGGGCGCTAATAGGAACCAGGTCTCGGCTGGCCCAGCGGGATGTCGGGCCCCTCAGTGACGCACCTCTCCTGCCACCCCCACACATCGCGGCCAGAGTCGCCTCACATGGGGAATGGTCAACGAGGGGAGGGACGGGCGAAATGAGTTCCACAAACGAAGTCAGGGCTTGGAGCAGCATGGATCTGCCAGGGCGGCTGCCTCCACCCTTCCAAGCTCTCGGCTCCAGATGGGGCCCCGGGGCTGGGTGGGGTGGGGGGAGTGCTCAGAGCACAGCGTTTGCTCTCTGCACGGTGAGGTCAGGGTCACTGGGCCCAGGGTTCTGACTCGGCCAAAGTCACCTTCTAGAGGCCACGTCTTTAGCGTAGATCCATTCACGGATGCATGAACGCTGCTACAGACAGACGCTGCCGGCGCTCCGGTGGGAAGACAGGGAAGGCGCTGTCAGCTTGCTGGGGCCAGCAGTCACTCAGCACAGGACCAGCTGGGCAGGGACAGAGCCGTCCGCAGCGCGGGAGCGGCGAGAACTCACCAGTGAAAGCGACCCTGTGCACCTGGACGAGAAGATTGGTTCATTCTGCAACTCGACGCGGCCGTGGGTGCCGGGGCGGCCAGAGCCGCAGAGGGAGAGGGCCTGTGTTTGAGGACCTTACGCTGTGGCTGGGAGATGTGGCTAGCACACAGGAATCCTCCGAAAACAATGATTGTGCAAAACCTTCCTGCAAACCTGGAATCCCAAGAGCCAAGATGCAACTGGGGGTCAGGGCAGGCTGACGTGAGGCAGGGTGGGCGTCTCAGTGCGAACAGATCCTGCATCCAGGGTGCGTGGGGAGAAGGAGCCTTGGGGCGTCGGGAGCTGCAGCTGGATTTGGTCGGCGCCCGAGCTCTCCCAGCTGAGCTGGGGCGGGAGGACCACAAGTGCCTCCTGCTGTGCTTTGCCCATGCTTTGTCCTGAGACGGTTTGTGCGCTGGAAGTGGGGTTCCCAGCGTGGTGGAGAGGTGGTGAACTCTGGGAGAGGTGAGGTCTGGCAGGAGGAGATGAGGCTGTGGCGGCGCCACCCCTGGGAAAGGAGCGATGTCCCCCGTGAGTTCTTCGGAGACCGGAGGAGCCCTGGCAGGAGGGGGCCGGCTCTCATGTGGCTGCAGGTGTTCTGGGAGGAGTGGGTTGTTGGAGGGGGTTGTGATGCAGCATAGGGCCCTTGCCAGGAGCCAAGCAGATGCTAACGCCATGATCAGAGACTTCCAGAGCTTTCTAGAAAGAGGCTCTTCCTTTTACCTCGTGCCTGGCTCAGGCCTCTTGGCGGACATGGAGTCTGCAGACAGTTCATGGACAAGGTGTTTTATGGAAGAACTAGGCATGGATTCCAAGTTCATTTGCACCAAAAAACCCTTCTGTTCTATGTCCGTTTTCCTGTTTTTGAAGAGTATTTGTAGCCACAAAACAGACTAACACACAGCCTAAGGACAGGTTTGGAAGGAAGGCAGAAGGAGCAATGATACCGTGTAGCTCAGGTAAACTCCAAACGCATCCCCGGCCTGCACCGCACTGGCCTGGCCTCCTCCTGCTGTCCCGCCGGTCCACACATGACTCCACCCACACCCAGGTGCGAGGACTCTGCCCCCTTCACCTCCTCACCAGCTTGTGTCTGGGACGTGGCTCCGAGGGGCTGCCCTGGCCCCCAGCCCCTCTCCCTCACCTCTCTGGTGCTCCGCTCTCTCTGAGGTGCTCCGCTCCTCTCTTGATGTTCACTCTTGTATTTGTTTGCCGGTCTGTGGCCCATGTGCCCCTCTAGGGCATAAGCATGACCAACATCCTTGCCCGTGGCTGTCTCCCGTGGCTGGTGTGCCACCTGGCCCCGAGCGGGAGTCAGCTGAGCACCTGCTCTGTGCCAAGCACCTGCCAGACCCCGTGCATAACGCCGTGACCTTGCGTCTAGTCCTCGTGCCGTGGCTGTGCAGCCGGCGTGGTCAGGGTCAGCTTAGCCAGAAAAGCTCCTGAACGGATTCGTAGCACACAGCTATAAACCACTGCCGGAGCCAAGCCCCTAACCCTACAGCCTCATGTTCTCTACGTTCTAAAATCGGGAACATAAAAGGGGCCCCGGAAAGGCATTCCAGGTCCAGTGAGAACCAGGAGCACCTCAGGTCGGGACTGGCACAGGTAAGGACAGAGGCCACTTTCAGCTGCTAGGACCACCAGGAAGAAGAGCAGTGGCCCCGCACCACCTACCAGTGCCGAGGGGCTATATGCAGCCAAGGGCATGATGGGAAAGCCACTTACTCCCCAGAGCGCTGACGCATAGAGAACACAGCAGGTGGGCAGGTGGCGGGGACAGGACGCAGAGTCTGGAACACCACAGGGAGGCCTCCTGGCCCAAGGGGCCGTGATGCATGACCTTGGACAAGACGGATGTCTTGATGATGACCTTGGACAGCAAGACTAACCTGGGCTACCCAGCTCCAATGCCGTATAGAAGAACGGCCAGGAAGCCTGGACACTCACTTATTAAATGAGAGCAGGAAATTTAAATCGTTCACTCCACCCCCCCGGGACAGCACCTGGTACACAGTGGGCACCTAACAAATATCTTTGGAGATAGCCAGCCATGGTCATGGGTGCACAGCTTCCCGCTGGCATTGACGGAGGCCCACACGGCAAGGTCCTCTCTTTGGAAAGACACATGATGCGGCTGTGGGTGTCCTGGAAGAACCTCCACCGTGAGACCGGATCCTGTTTACCCCCCGGGCGGTAATGACTTGGCCTTCCAAGGGAGCAAGAAGGCAGGCACATGGGGCCGCGGGTTAAGCCTCCACGTGGGATGCCTGCGTCCCATACCAGAGTCTGGTCTCCACGTCAGACCCGGCTTCCTGCTGATGTGCGCACTGGAGGCAGCAGGGATGGCTCAAGTAATTGGGTCCCTGCCACCACGTGGGAGACCTGGATGGAGCTCCAGGCTCCTGGCTTCAGCCTGGCACAGCCCTGGCTGTGGCAGGCATTTGGGGAGCAAACCATAGGATGGGAGATCTCTGCCCAACTATCTCTCTTTCTCTCGGTCACTCTGCCTTTCAAATAAATAAAAATAAACTCTAAAAAGCCCCGTGTTGGTCACCTCGTGACCCAGAGCCCAAGATGGCGAAGACGAGGTCTGTTTTGCCCGCTTGGCAGAGTTTTTGAGAAAAGTGAGGAAGATGACAAGTCGAAGCATCACTCGAACGTCGACGATTCTAGAACACAAATGGCAGCGACCGGCAGCAGCAAACACAGGAAGGGGAACCAAATCCCCGCCAGGCCCTCCTGCCTTGGCTCAGTGGTGGGGACAGACCTGACTCCAAACCATCGAGGCAGGAAACACGGGAAGTGGGGACCAACTGCCAGGGCGGAGCCGGAAGCAGGAGAATGAGGGTCCGGCAGGTGCATTTCAAAAGCTGGTGCCCAGCGAGGCTGAGGACCTACTCAAGAGCGGGGAGTGGACGGTGCTGTTTCTCCCTGCCCAGCGTCCACACCTCCACCCTGGATTTCGTTTGAGGCTCCCTCTGCCCCCTATTCCTGTACCAGACCCACAGCCTGACCGCGCGCGTTCCCGGGGGTCAGGCCTACTGCCATCAGAATCCTCGCTGGGAATGAAAATCTTGCCTGGAGTGAGCCAAGACGAGGGAGATGTCTGCAGTGAGTAGACCCGGGAAGCGCCCTGCAGGAGCCCTACTCCCGAGTCCCGGAGACTGGAGCAGGCACTCGCAGGGAGCAGCGAGGCCTGGGTCCCATGTCCTTGCAGTGACCGGCCATCTCACCGTCAGACCTGCTGGCTTCTCCACCTTGCACCGCCAGCCTCCAGCCAGGACCAAGAGAAATAAATCCCTTAAATCCTTAAAATGGCCGAGTCCGGGCCATCTTGTTATAGCAGCCGTATGGCTGTGGGTGGGAGAGCGTGTGAGCGAAATCGCGTGCAAGGCACGAGCCGGCACTGCTGTGTTAGAGCGACCCACTCTCGTGAGAACTCACCAGGCTCCCGTGAGAGCAGTATTAATCCCTGCCAGGGACAGCGCCCCCACCCCAGTGATCTAACTGGACCCGGCTTTTAAAGGTTCTTCTGCCTCAGTCAACATCACACCAAACAAACCTCCAGCAACAGGCCATCGGGAAATGCTCCCGGCGTATCCAGAGCACAGCACCGCACACAGGGATGGAGACACTGTCCCCTGCCAACAGGGACACCCTCCTCCCACAGGCAAGCGTGGGGCGGGAACGGCTGTTAAGGCCTCCCGAGCTCGGGTGCACGCCGGCGTTCCTGCTGAGCCCCAAGCTCAGCCCGGCCGGCTCAGTCTCCCTGGTTCGGTGCTGGTCCTGTGGCACCAGCCAGTAAAACAGGATGGCCAAGGGTGACCTGAGAGAGGACAGAGGATTGCCAGAGCTGCAGCCGCCCTTGACATCAGCTCTGACGTGACCACGCCCGCTCGGCTGCAGGTGCCTCTGGCTGTCGTCGTAGCTCCTCGCTTCTCCACCCCTGGTCCCCTGAGCTGCTTGCTGGCAGAGGCTTGGGCGGAGACTTGGATGCTGAGGGGAGGGGGGTCTGCTGGCAGAGGGACCACCAAGGCGCTCCCCCTGCTTCCCCTTCGTCCACACAGTATCTCCAGAACCTTCCGATCTCAGCACTCACGCAGTCCGTCTCCGGTTCTGCTGGTGCCCCTCTCCGGTCCTCGTGGGAGTTATCTGGGGCCCTCACAGACCTGAGCCCTCTGACTCGTGCAGGTGCCACTGGCGTCCCAGACGGCCTCCACCCCTGCACCTGCAACAGGCATGAACTTTCCCTGTGACCGCAGGGAGCTGAGTCAGTGGGCCCGCGCCGTGTGCGTGCTTAGGAACATTTATTGTCATCCTTCAACGTCCTTATAAAGCACTTTTGCCGGCCGTTGACAACTGGGAAACAGAACAGTGCGTGCCTCTGGACCTGGTGAAGCCAGGCCTCCTGCGGGACTGTGCTGATCCTGGGGTGAGCTCTTCTGAGGGGACAATACCGCTGGTGACATCAGCAGACGACATCAGAGGTGATCACTGTGGGTCGCCAGAGCCACCCCCTACTGCCCAAGGACTGATTTCTGAGCGCTTTGTGTTTATGACCTCATCCAAACTTGCTTTGAGCCAACCACGCTGCCCATCACAGATGCGACAGCCGTGGCGGGGGAGTAAGGAGAGGCGCGGCCACACCTGAGCACAGGTGCGCTACAGTCACCCACGTGGAGCACCCGTGCCCCACATCGGCACTCCTCCCGGCACTGTCTCGTCCTACAGCGCTCCGGCCAGGCAGGGCCACGCGCACCTGCGGGGGTTAATTTCACGCGTCAAGTTGACTACATCAGAAGATGCCCAGTCTGCGCACTTCTGTGCTGGTGTTTCTGGATGAGATTGACATTTGGCCAATGGTCCTCCTCTAGGTGGGCCGCAGCCAATCACCGGCCGGCTCCTCCTGCATGGCTGCCTTGCCTCAGGGCCGTGCGTTCGTCCCTGTGTCTGGGCAGGAACTCCTCTGAGCGTGGCTCTTCCGCAGCCCCAAGCCTGCTGGCTTCCCGACCTGCTTCTCCAGCCTCTGGCCTTGAACTACACCATCGGCTCTGCCGCGTCTCCCGCCAGCAGCAGGCGGGTCCTGCGGACTTGGTGGGCCCCACCATTGTGTGAGTTAATTCCTTGTGAAAAATTCACGCGCAGGGCAAGGCAGGGCAGGGCAAGGGTCAACCACGGATAGACAGGGGCACTGACCTGGCTCTCCCCTGGGGTCTGTCTCTCTGGAGAACCCCAACACATAGAGCCCCCGGAGCCTTCACTGTCTCCCCAGTATACCCTCCAGCGCGGGGCTTCAGCAACAGCCTGTGTCGGCCAGCAGTGTGTGAAGACCAAGGTGTCCGACTAGGAGCGCAATGAGGCACTAACTCCACGTTGCTGTTGCCTTTGTGGGTAAAAGAACGAGAAGAGATGCTCAGCCCCAGGATGCGGGAATCGTAGGGGCTTCCGGGCAGCCCAGCAGTGGAGGGACCACCGGGGTGAGAGGGGGAGGGGCTTGGGGGAGAGATGTGTTCCTTTTTTTTTTAAGATTTATTTATGTATTTGAAAGAGTTACACACAGAGAGAAGGAGAGAGAGAAAGGTCAAAATCCAATGGTTCACTCCCCAATTGGCTGCAATGGCTGGAGCTGGGCTGATCCGAAGCCAGGAGCCAGGAGCTTCTTCCGGGTCTCCCATGTAGGTGCAGGGGCCCCAGGACCTGGGCCATCTTCTACTGCTTCCCAGGCCATAGCAGAGAGCTGGATCGGAAGTGCAGCAGCTGGGACTTGAACTGGCGTCCCTATGGGATAGGAATCCTTCCCAGAGGTCCCTGGGCCCTCCTGACACCACAAGGCACATGCTTCTAGCCTGAGACTAAAACAGTGACAGCAAAGAAAGAGGAAGGCCTGTTGCCCAGGGGCGCCCACGCGGTGGCAATGGTGGGCAGCGGCCGGCAGCCCTCCTGCCCGCTCCTGGGGCAGGGTCGCTCCTCCCGGAACTCACCTCCATCCTGGGGCTCGCACACTGCTCTCCGCCGCTGCTGATGGAACAAACCGAGGCTCTGAATGTGGACCAGTCTGACGCTGGGCACCGGGTGTCCCGTGGCAGAGGCGAGACTTGAACACAGACCAGTTGGACTCTGAGGTCTCTCGGGCCTCTGTTCTGCCACACTGTGGTTATCGTTTGTGTCGTCTTGTTTCTCGTTTTATAATAATAGGTGCAGCGGCTAAGCCGTCCAACCGAGCGGCCAGCAGCCGCGGCCTCTCCCGCAGAGCGCAGAGCCACTTCCTCTGGGCTTTGTATAGGCCCCTGGTTCTGACTCTGTGTGTCGTGGCCGTCACTCAGGCTGACACGACGCAGCCCCCACGGTGTAATCGCTGGGAGTCTTGAAATTACCCCTGGGCTCCTCCGCAAGCCGCTGTTCCACGGCCTGCAAATTGAAGACTGGGCTGACCTAAGAGCCACTTCGGTCTTCCCAGCACCCACTGCGCCATTTCACAGCCCCGGGCACGGCTGTATTTTTAAGCTGGCTTTCGCCCCGCCCCATCGGGCCAAGCCACCACCACAGCGAGTATCGTGAGTTCACT
This sequence comes from Lepus europaeus, assembly GCF_033115175.1. Taxonomy (NCBI): domain Eukaryota; kingdom Metazoa; phylum Chordata; class Mammalia; order Lagomorpha; family Leporidae; genus Lepus; species Lepus europaeus. The sequence goes on along the minus strand of NC_084834.1, from coordinate 122,158,516 downwards.
CCACTGCCTGTCTCCTGTGTTTACGGCTCCCTGCCCAACCCCAAGTGACAAATGGCTCCCCAAAGCCACGGCCCTGGCCCCAGCTGACCTGCGGCCTGGCTGCCCCAGCCCAGTGCACGGGTCAGCACTCCAGCACTCCCCGCGCTCCCGCCCAGCTTGTAGTTAATTCCCGAGTGAATTCACCGGCCAGTTGGAAGAGCTGGGCACTGGGTGTGTCTGTAGCACGGGCCAGGGGTGGACCCGGTGGAGCAGCTCCATCAGAACCCTTGTTTGAGATACAGCCCTGTGCTGAGAAGCAGCCAGGCCCTGCCACCTCCGGGCAGGGCTCCGACCCCAGAGCTCGCAGGTGCACCTGCAAACGAGAATTCAACAGCCAATTGCCGAGTCACCGCTTCCCCTGCTGCGGCTCTCTTTTGACCTTTTTGCGTGGCCTCCGGGCTGGCATCGCTCAGCCGCCAACCAGGAGGACCGGCGTGTGAGCCACAGCTCAGCTTGGAGTCCCAGGGTCTGTGTGTCTATGCACCACTCGTGCCTGCGCTGTGAGTGCTGTCGGAGGCACCCAGCACAGCACAGAGAGGAGGAACCCACAGAGAGACCCAGCCCCAGTGCCTCCACCCTGAGCCCACCGCCTGCCCCGGAAAGGAGGTGGAGGAGGGGCAGAGGAGGGAAGAGGAGGAGGAGGGAGAGAGGCTGAGGGAGGGAGAGATTAGACTGCGAAGACGATTCGGGCCCCCCATCCAGCTTGCCGCTGGGCGTATTCTGAAGCCGGGCGATTACGTAAACAGACATGCTAGCTTCACACGGCCGGTTCTACTGTACGTCCTGCGTATTTATCGACGTGATACTTACGTCTGTTTTGCTTCATCTGGGCTCCGTTTCTACTTCTCTCGGGTTTGTTTTATGCTCCCTTTTTACCTATAACTCTGTGGTGTTTTTATACGCGTTGCACCTGAGGTTACAGCCTGTGCAAGCGCCTTCAACATGTCATGATCTAACTTAGTGCCGTCCAGCAGCAAATGCATGTTCCCGGCCCCCAGCCGCGAAGCCACCATTGCTGTGCCGTGTACTGTGACAGCTGTCTTTTAGAGATTTAAGTAGGAAAAAATTCACATATGAGAGCATTTCAAATGATTTACGGAAAATTGAAATTCAAAAACAGGTTTATTTCAGTGCCAAAAAACATTGGAAATGCATGCACGGTTTTCCCTGAGCTCTGTGACGGCCCTCGCACCTGCCCGAGTCCCCACTCCCGGGGCTCTGCGCCCGCCCACGAGTCCCGTGGGGCAGATCCGCAGTCGATGATGTCCTTCAGCTTTGGAAGTCTCAAACGTCCGTGTCCGTCCCCGGCTTTTGAAGGTGCCCATGCCTGCACAGGATTCTGAGCCAGTGGGCTGTGCCCTTTCTCCTTCCTTCTTCTTGCACTAACCCGAAGCCCTCGCTCCACGGTCCTATCCCACGCATTTCTCTGGCCAAGCCAGCCACCCTGGTCTTTGTCCTCAGGGCAGCGCGGCGCCGTCTCCGGCCCCTCCATGCTGGTCCTGCATAAGCGGGAACTTATAAGACAGCCTCGTCTCTGAAAGTCCTTGGGTCTCTCCCATCTCTTCCACGTCTTACGTCTTTGAACTCAGGTTCAAGTATAATTACCACCCGACCTTCCTCTGCTCGTTCCAACGTCTAACATCAATTCTGAGTCGATTGCAATCGGCTTTTTTCTCCTCCTTACGCATGCCTGGAAATTTTTTATTGGATGTCATGCACTGTAAACTCTTCCTTGTCACATACTGGGTATTTTCGCATTCCTGCAAACATTCTCAAGCTTTGCTTTGGAACACAGTTAAGTTTATTAGAAAGAGTTTGATGTGGGGGAGACCTGGCTTTCAAGAGTTGTCTTTCGGGGGTAAAGAACAGTAAGCTGGCAAACCAACTTTTTAAAAAAGATTTATTTATTTATTTGAAAGGCAGAGTTACACACAGAGAGAAGGAGAGGCAGAGAGAGAGAGAGAGAGAGAGAGAGAGAGAGAGGTCTTCCATCCGCTGGTTCACTCCCCAATTGGCTGCAACGGCTGGACATGCACCGATCCGAAGCCAGGAGCCAGGTGCTTCCTCCGGGTCTCCCATGAAGGTCCAGGGGCCCAAGCACTTGGGCCATCCTCTACTGCTTTCCCAGGCCATAGCAGAGAGCTGGATCAGAAGAGGAGCAGCTGGGACTAGAACTGGAGCCCATATGGGATGCCAGCACCGCAGGTGGAGGATTAGCCCGCTATGCCACAGCGCCGGCCCCCACATTACTTTTATAATACATTGTGACAATTGGTCCATATTGCCATTGGTCACTGCACCTAATTCCTTTCTGTGCCTGGTGCATAGATTAAGCTCTATCAGAGGTGTATGTGCAGAATAGAACCCGAGGTACACAGGGTGGGTACCGTCTGCAGTTGCAGGCACCCACTGGGGTCTTGGAATCCAACCCCTGGCGACACAGGAGGCTCCGTGGCTGGTGGTGGGGTTGCACAATCTTGCGCGCACAATAACATCACTGAACCACACACTTTGAAAGAGTGTGTTTTACAATAGGTGCATTGCATCACAGCAGTAAAAACAAGATAATAAAAAAGAATGCGGGCCGTGGTCCAGACCCCCCCAGCACCATCTGTGCGCGAAGATCCTCACGTCGCAGAGTGTGGGAAGCAGCGGTGTGCGTGACGCTGATGCTCACGTATGGCTGCAGCCTGCAGTCACCCGTGGAGCCCGTGGAGCCCCTCCCCGCCATGGCTCCCTGCCTCTCCGTATCTCATCCGCCTGGGTTAGCTCGGGGGGACCTCCCTGCCCCCCTGCAGGCACCACCTGGTCCTGCTGGGCACGAGGGCAGCGACCACGGGCCGCCTGCCTCACCCACAGTGCAGCCGCGGGCCTCGGGTGTGGGACCATCTCACCTTCCCACGGGGGCTCCTGGTAGCTTCTACTTCCTGGGGCTGCTGACAGGAGTATAGTAGTTAATGATTGCATGAAATAAGTGAGCATGACTCCTGGCTGTTCAGTGCATACGGTGTGATTACATGTGGTGTGTTATTACATCATAGTAGCCACTGTTGAGCCACGGCCATGAGCCAGGCACCAGAGCTGGTGTTGTCCGAGATTTTACGTAGTTCTGGCAGTAATGCTAGGAGGTGGGAGTGCATTTGGCTAATATTGGCCAGGGCACCGTGGCCCACGCGCCTTGCCCCGTGCATGACCTGCCCATGGCTCCCGAGGTGGTGGCAGGGCCCCCGTCTGGCTGCAGATTCCAGCCCCTGCCCAGCCCCTTCTGTGGCCCAGTCTGGCAGGAGAAACACAAAGGTAGTGGCCAGGTGGGTGCAGGTGTGGGGGGAGTCCCGGCAACCCTGGGAGCCCCTGGGGTCCCCCACGCTGTATCGTGTGCAGCCCCAGCCCCATGGAGCGTGGTGGACCTGGGGGACCCAGCCCTGGCTGTCAGAGTCCTGAATTCAGGGCCCCTGTGGTGGGCGTGCTCCCCAGAGCCCCTCAGGGCCTCCACCAGGAGCCCCCCCCCCCCAGCACATGAGCCCCCAGGCCCTCTCCACTGGGAACTTAGCAATCTCCAGCGGCTGGGTGCGGAGCGGGAGACAGCTCCAAGGCAGCCCAGGTCTGCTGGCCGTCAGCAGCTGCACGGCCCCACCGTGCCCCCCACCTCCCCTCCCCTCCCCCCACCCCAAGCCGCTGCAGTCTCCCCCAGAGCTCTGACTCCCTCATTATTCAAACACAGCCATGTTTATAGACAAACTCTTGTTGCATATTCGAATTTCAAAGTGGCTCTGCCCATCCAGATGTTCCTGCTTAGACAGGAGTGGGGGTGGAGAGGGCGCTGGAGCAGGGAACATGGGCCCAGCGCCCACCCCCACCCCCTCCCCCACTGGGTCTCCTGCCAAACAAAAGGGCTGCTTTTGATGGAAAACACCAGCTCACTTCAGCGTGGGTTTCTCCTCACTTGCCCCAACTCCGACTCTGACTCCGGGCCTCTGTCCTAATGGACTTGCTGCACCCAGACACTAACCTGCTGTGCAGGGGAGAGGAGGCGAGCCAGAGAAGTGGGGGGGGGGTGGAGGGAAGGGAGGGGTGAGTGTGTGCCTGTGCGCGCATGCTCACGCGTGTGCATGTATGTTCACCCGTGTGCGACCACCTCATACAGGCATGTGTGTGCTGGTGGTGTGTTGGAGCTGATGGGGTCCAGGGGACCGACAGAGGGGCCGACTCTGCTCTCACAAAGCGAGCAGTCCCCAGTCTGGCTGCTTCGTTAAATCAGCCTCCTGTTTGGTTTTAATTTTGTTTTCTTAATGAGTACAGTGTGTTAAAATCCTGTTGAAACACACAGATCGGGGGAGTAGATCGGGGGTCACTGTGGGCCTGACACCTGGGAGCCCCCTGGAGAGGCAGGGGGAGACCCTCCGTGTCCCCGCCCCTCACCCCTGCGCCCCGCCAGACGCTACCGCCATCAGGAGTTTCCAGGTGGGCAGTCGCACGCTCTCCAGACACAAACAGCAATTACAAGTCAACAGAAACAGGGGCTCGTGTGCACAGTCACGTGCACTGAGTCATCGCGTGAAAGCCGGACTGAAGACGACTCTGTGCCTTTGTTTTTTGTGCTTTGAGGGTGTGGCTCTTCCTTGGTCCCCTGAACTCAGCAAAGAATGGTTACCTTGATGAAATACTGACGGCCAACCCACAGCAAAAAAAGAAACAAACTGTAAAAATGGTTTTAAAAGTATCATTACCGGGGCCAGCACTATAGTGCGGTAGGTTAAGCTGCCGCCTGCAGTGCCGCATCCCTTATGGGTGCCGGTTCAAGACCTGGCTGCTCCACTTCTGATCCAGCTCCCTGCTAACACACCTGGGAAAGCAGCAGAAGATGGCCCAAGTGCTTGGGCCCCTGCACCCACCTGAGACCTGGCTCCTGGCTTCGGATCGGCCCCGCTCCAGCCATTGCAGCCATCTGGGGAGTGAACCAGCAAATGGAAGACCTCTCTCTCTCTCTCTCTCTCTCTCTCTCTCTCTGCCTCTGCCTCTGCCTCTCTGTAACTCTGCCTTTCAAATAAATAAATAAAATAAAAAGGATCATTACAAAATAAAAAATGGTCATCGCTTCCTCCCTCCGCATTTTGCTTTTTAAACTTTTTTAAGTGTTTGATTTTTTTTAAACCTGAAAAGGAGAGAGTAAAGCAGTTTCTGGGGCGGGAGCTGGGCTGGGAGGAGGAGGAGCAGGCGGGAGGGTCTTCCCCTCGGGAGCTGAGGCCTCACTGTTGGCCCGGAGAGTGGGGTTCTTCTGGCAAAAAGAAAGTAGGAGGGAGAGGAGGAGCCATGGGAGGTAGGGGACAGACAGCAAATAAAAGGTCATTGTCGCCTGTTTGAATCCAGAGAAAAATGCTTGGCCGGTGGACAGAGGCCACTGGGGATGCCCCAGCCCCCTGCACCACGCAGGGGGCCCCTGGCAGGTGCAGGTGGAGGGAGTAGAGGGGCCAGGCTGGTGGGGTGAACGCGTAGGTAGCTCCGGCAGTACGGCGGCCACCAGCCCTGGCTCCGATGGCACTGGTTTCCCTGCTGGGCCTGCGGCTGACGCTGCATGTGCTGGGCTAGGGTGGGTGTGTGTAGCGGTGCAGCTGGGTTGTAGCCGCCACAGCAGGCGGGTGCTGGCGGACATGGAGGCGGTGGGGCCGGGCGACCCTGCATGTAATTCCCTGGTCGGGGCAGTGCCTGCTGCCAGGACCAAGGCTGGTGTCGGCACTAGGGCCAGGGCCGTTCTTGCTGTAGCCACTGTCTCCCGGGGGTGGGGGTGGGGGTCCCAGCAGGGCTGTAGCTGGGTAGTGGCGTTGGAAAGGTTGCAGTGTGTGTGGTCCTGCCAGCAGCAGGTAGGGCCACCATCATCGCCTGTCCCTTTGGTCCAAGGGTGCCATGGATCCACTCAGAGCGGGGAAGGTGCCCGGTGAAGGTGGCTCCTGCCAGAACAGACCAGAAGGACTCTGCCCTCTGTCCCAGGTTGAACTCAGGGACACAATCTTTCTCCAGGATGTGAGGGTAGAGGGCCTGAGCTGGGTCTGCCCCACCTCTGGCCATTGCAGCCATCTGGGGAGTGAACCAGTGGATGGAAGAGCTCTCACATTCTCTCTCTCTCTCTCTCTCTCTCTCTCTCTCTCTGCCTCTCCCCCTTTCTGTCTATAACTCTGCCTCTCAAATAAATAAATCTTTTAAAAATTAATTTTAATAAATAAATCAGGCATAAGGTGAAATTCCAGGCAAACAGTTGTAGAACTTTAGGTTTTCATCTGAACATATGAGCAAGCTGTATTTGAATGCATTTCCCCTCTGCCAGTGTCCGTGGAGTGTGTGCCCACGTAGTGACGTCGGCACGGAGGGGAGTGTCACCACGCGCTGGCATAGGCGGTCTCCGAGCCAGCGCCGGGGCTGCCCTGACTTGAATGCTCTTCTTGTCGGACCTGTCCTGCCCCTTGCAGTTTTAACAAATACCACACTCTGCTCTTGCAGCCCGTAGAGCCCTTGCATCTGTAAAACTCGCCCGGATCGTGGAGGAGTGCTTGCTGTCGTACCATCCGTAACATCCAGCAGTAAAGAAACCATGCAAAATTCTACTCCAGGAAACAGGGCTGCGAGGGACAGCAGGAGATGCCAGAACACGGCGAGTGTTGCCTTCGGGGAGGGATGTTTTCATCTCTGTTCCCCCCTCACACACGCACACACACACACACACACTTCCAGCTTTCTACAGTAGAATTGAAATATAACATGAAGTGATCAGGAAGAACCAACCCGAACACGCTGGGCGGGAGTCACAGTGGGTGCTGATCTGGGGTGCCAGCAAGTGCATCAGGCCACCCGCCCGAGGGGAGGTGTTGTGTTTTGGCCTCGACTCCCACACAAAGTGTGCCTTTGCAGCCCAAGGAGATCTGAATCCTCTCTCCTCGGCCAGGGCGTACCATGGCCACTATTTCAAGATCATCTCAGTAGAGGGAGTGGCCTGAGAGGGACAGGTACAGAAGGAGTCAGCCAGGGCGGAGAGACGGCTGTAGCCATGCCGCCAGCTTCCCAGCCCTGGGGAAGGAGGTTGGCGCCAGCGGGACGTGGCGCGGGAATCCACACCTTCCAAATAAAACACAGAGACTGCGTTGTCCACGGCCATAGGCTCAGCTCTCAGAATGTTCTACGATGAGCAGGCCCAACTCTGGTGTTAGACAGAGGCGGCCCAGCGAGCTGCACGGTCTGAGCCAGGATGCGACCTTCCAATGCGTCCCCAGCGCCAGCAACGCCATGAATCCCGGCCGTCCCAGACCATGGGAGTAGGACGGTGGGTGGATGGGGGACATTGGTTCCTTGCTGAGGGACAAACGGAGTGGGTGCCACCTTCGAATGTCAATGGTTTTCAACAAAACTCAGCCAGCTTCAGCAGCCTTAAGGAACAAATTTCAGGCCACTTCCCCAGCACCCACGTTTTCACCACCGTGAGGAATTTTTGCAATCTTTAATGCCCTATAGAGTTTATTTTTAAGTTGATCTCTGTCCAAATGTACTACATGTTATGCATGATTTTCTTTTGTCATGGGGGAAGAATTGAAATCAGTATGGCAAGAATATTACCTGTTGCACATTGAGCCCATATTTGGTTTTTTTTATTTTAAATACGTCACAAAAGTAACTATTTTATCGTCACAGTAATCATGCAAAACCGCGCTATCATCTCCATTCACAGTGAGAAGGCGGAGGTGCACAGATGAAAAATGACATTAAAAAAATGATGCCTGAGTGCCTAGTGACCTCCTGTCTCCCCAAAACCTGACCCGGCACCGTGGAGGGCCCGCACGGTGGGGTTTTTAAAGGCTGACTCGGGCAGGGGCACTGGTAACGCACTGTCACACTTCAACCCCGTTTCCTCCTCGCTGGATTTTCTCTCCGGCGTCTCCACTCACCTCTCTGTCCATGGAAAACCAAGCTGTCGCCTTGCACTGCTGTCCTCAGGAGGACAGCATCCGAGCTGAAAGGAGCGTGAGAGACCCCACGATTCACCCGACTCGGGGAAGAAGCCAGGGCAGCAGTGGACCTGGGCAGCTGTCCCAGAGCCACGGCCCGGAGCCAGTGAGCCCAGCGGGGAGGGGGGCAGGATTCGGCCCACAGGAGGCAAATGCCCCTAGATCTGGCTGTCCCTCAGCCTCCCGGGCTGTGAACGGGTGTGAAAACCCCTTCTGCTAAGTTGGGGACTCCATTGCAGCATGGCCTCTGTGATAAAGCAAACAGAAGAGTATCAAGCCATAACGCCTGAGAGCTAGAATGACGTTTAAATTGCCGTCTCTATGTGTTTCACCCATCAGAACATCAAAACCGTGTAGCAAGGGTCCCACCCGATGCTGGCAAAGGTGTAGGAAAACACACTCTCAAATACTGCTGGCGGGAACATGAAATGTAGCACCCGCTTGAAAATGAACCTGGCAGTAGCTTTTAAAGTCAGAACACATCCGCTTTTGCTCACCATTTCCATGTCTAGAAATCCATCCCCTAGACCCAAAAATGCCTTCATGTAAGGCTACGGAGGTAACTCAGACGTCAAGAATAGCAAGTGGTAATCGCAGAAGAGCGAGTTAGATCCAGGGAAATGTCCACAGTGTGCTTATTAGGTGAGAAAAATAAGAGGCGGCAGGAGGAGAGGAGGGACAAGGAGGTGAGAGAGGAGAAGGACGGAGAAAGTGAACACAAGCCAGGCCTGGATACAAAGTAGCTAGTAGCCCATCCTTTCAGGTTCCCGGTGTGCATAGCGGCTGTGGTCTTCACACCTACAGGCTTATTGCGAGAACGAGGTGAACTCGAAAGGCACGTTTTGAGATTTGGTTACGGATTATAGCTTTTGTCTATACTCCTGAGGATCGGTGGGTTTTCTGCTCACTACTTGTTGACTTCTTTATTTAGTGAGTGGTTGAGCCTGTGATTATAAAGTGAAAGTATGTCGTTGTAAAAATTAAAAGAACAATAAGAATGGAAGGAGGAGGGAGAGTAGGGTGGAGGGTGTCATTATGCTCTTAAAACCATATATGAGGGGCCGGCGCTGTGGTGTAGTGAGTAAAGTCAATGCCTGCAGTGCCGGCATCCCATATGGGCGCTGGTTCGAGTCCCGGCTGCTCCACTTCCAATCCAGCTCTCTGCTATGGCCTAGGAAAGCAGTGGAAGATGGCCCAAGTCCTTGGGCCCCTGCACCCAAGTGGAAGACCAGGAAGAAGCTCCTGGCTCCTGGCTCCTGGCTTCAGATCGGATTGGTGCAGCTCTGGCCGTTGCAGACATCTGGGGAGTGAACCAGTGGATGGAAGACCTCTCTCTCTCTCTCTCTCTCTCTCTCTCTCTCTCTCTCCTCTCTCATGTAATTCTGACTTTCAAATAAATAAATAAATCTTTTAAAAAAACTGTATATATGAAATACATGAAATCTGTTCCCTTTATAATAAATACATTTAAGCGTTAAATTAATTCAAGGTTTTAAAGGGCTTGGGGCTAGCCCGGCACACAGGCGTTCTAAGCGCATGTTCTGATATTTGTCACTGTTGCTGCAAGGACGCACGCGCTGAATGTGCACAGAGATACAAGTGATCGAGGTGAAGCGGGCGTGTGAACATGGCTCTGAGCGTGCCCGGGGCTGTCAGCCACACTCCCTGGGGACTGCTTCCATGGTGCTCGGCCGCAAGCTGGTGCTGGGGCAGGGGCAGCCGCTTCGTCTCCGCCAAGCCTCCTCTCTTGAAGGCGGGACCGCGTCTCCCCCAGTTACTGAGGGGTGTTTTCCTCCCTTTGTTGAAAAGCCACGTCCGCGCATCCACAGCCAGGAACCGCCTTTAGTGCTGCACGGCGCGGGCGCCTTCGAACGCTTCCTTTGCAAGGAGAGACCACGTATCAAGGACGTAACCTGAAGAAACTTTATACACTGAGGAAGTTTTGAGAACTCCTGCAAAAAGGCACAAAAGCCAAATGACACTTCCTTGTGCATTTAATAAACAAATGACTCGTACTGAAAAAAATGAACTTGGTGAAATCACAAATGTGCCCAGAGCGGCCATCTGGCTGGGCGCACATGCGCTCTGGCTCTGGTCTCCAGGGAGGACCTCAGCGCGGTCCTGGCCATAAATCTCGGAGGAGTGGAGGACACCCTTCCACGCTGTCTCTCAAGCGGCCACGCTCTGCCGGACGGGACCCCGTCTCTCCAGAGACCAGGCGACCATTACAACACTTGGCAAGGGGCCTGGCGGGTGCCGGCTCTGGCACAGGGCCATGCCCGAGGTCGGCGTGCTGCTGTGTGCCTGTGACTAGAAGCCATCTCCAACTCAGTGCCAGAGCCCCACGCGCCAGCCCCTCTCGGAGAGGGGCAGGAGGAACTGAAGAGTTAACAGCATGTGCTTGCCGGCGGTAGGACTGGCTCCAGAAACAGGAAGGTTAAATTATAAGTCTTTGGCAAAACACGGTGTTCGCTACGTCATTTGCCTCTGGGACTGGCTGAGGAGCAGCTGGGCGTTTGGACAGAGAAATGGCTGGAAAAATCACACTGGTTAACAGCTCCTCCCAAACCGTTCTAGACTGTTCCTTGCCTCAGTCTCGGCTCAGCTGTCACCTCCTTCCCCGTGCGCCTGGTTCTTTGTGGCACTCACCATGGTTGGAGTTCTCTTATTTGCTCTCTGTGGTCTCTCTTCCAGCATTGGAGCTACACTGCCATATCCTGGCGCCTGCAACAGTGCTGGCCCGCAGTAGGTCCTCAACCCAGACCAGTGCCGGCACACAGTAGGTCCTCGACCCAGACCAGTGCTGGCACACAGTAGGTCCTCAACCCAGACCAGTGCTGGCACTCCGTAGGTCCTCAACCCAGACCAGTGCCGGCACGCAGTAGGTCCTCAACCCAGACCAGTGCCGGCACGCAGTAGGTCCTCAACCCAGACCAGTGCTGGCACGCAGTAGGTCCTCAACCCAGACCAGTGCTGGCACATAGTAGGTCCTCAACCCAGAACAGTGTTGGCACACAGTAGGTCCTCAACCCAGACCAGTGCTGGCACGCAGTAGGTCCTCAACCCAGACCAGTGTTGGCACACAGTAGGTCCTCAACCCAGACCAGTGCCGGCACGCAGTAGGTCCTCAACCCAGACCAGTGTAGGCACACAGTAGGTGCTTGGCCAATCCGTGTTGAGTGGATTGGATGTGCATAAAGGATCACTGTGCTTTTCAACTTCCGTGTCTCTTGAGTGAGCATGGGCTTAATTTACTTTGTGATAACCACAATATTCACCCGAATAAAAATCTATCGGCCAACGTGATTTCCAGTTCCTTTCGAAAGACGTGGACAATGTGATTAGTGTGGGTTCCCATGGTTTCCAGAAAATGGGGCTTTTGTCTTCCTCTGTTCCGTGTCCCCTGCGTCCAACACGGAGCTCGGCTCACAGCAGACACTCAGCACGCGGATGGCTCCGGACAGGTCACGTGGTGCCTGTGCGATGCTGGCCATGGCACAGCTCGGTGCCTCGCCACGACAACCCTGGGAGGCACGGAGGCCTCACGGCTTCCTCACATCAGAAAGGGGGAAACTGAGGTAGTGTTTGAATCTGGGTCTGCCGAACACCAAGTCCAGTGAGCTGCACCTGCAGGGTTGCAAAGACCCGGGGGTCAAAGTCACTCGCACAAGTTTTTTTCTTAGAGGGGGCGGTGGGATTGGTGATGCTCGGGTGCCCTGACTTCCAGCTCTTTAACCCTGAACGGCTGTTGGCTGGGAGGAGGGATGAAGTAAGAGAGAGAAGGGGATGAAGGGGAGGGACGCTGGGGAGCCAGGCTTCTCTGAAGACCACCGGGGGGGACAGGCGGGTGACCTTGTCACCGTGGAGTCAGACTCAGCACCAAGCTGCCGTGATGGACAGAGGCTGCGAACCTCCCGGGGAGCCCCCGAGTGCCTTCTGTCATGGGGAGAATTTCTGCTGTGACCTGCGGGAAGGGAGCGAGCAAGAGAAGAGGGAGCCTGGGGTGCCGGTGTCTGGAGCGGTGTGGTCACCGCCCAGCTGTGAGCTGGCGTCTGCTCTGTGTCCCCCTGCAAGGCAGCCCCGCCACAGCACGGGGCCCCGGGGAGGCGTGCGCTCCACGCATGGCTCATGCTCCCTGCACACACCGAATTCTGCAATCCTCTGGACCCCCGAGCACTTGGGAACGAGGGGTCTGGAATCATCTTAGGCGCCAGGAGCACCACGGCTGAGTAAAATCCCCACGGTGTCTGCACTTAGAGAACTGACTTTTCAGCTGAGAGGGAACTAACAAGGAGGCAAACAAGTCATGATTTCTGGGAGTGGTCAGCGTCCTGAGAAGCGGCTCCAGGCACTTCACTGATTCATTTGCTGCTAGACCAGGGGTTGCTCCTGCCCCAGGACCTTTGCACAGGACGCCTCTTCCACCAGGAAGAATCAGATCCTTAACCTCAGTCTTGCTCGGGATGGCACACGTCTGCAAAGTGTCAGAGCTGGCATAGAAACCCGGGACGTGGTGACAGTCACATCAGGGGCATGGAAGGGGAACACACGCCCGTCCGAGGCAGAGATTTTGAGAATGAGGTGGGCGTTCTGGGAAGGACGATGGACCACACAGCAGCAGCTATCCAGGCCAGGGCGGGGCACCACCTGCTCCGTGCGTGTCCTCCATGTGGGCTTCCACTGGTGACCCAGAGGGTCCTTAGCACTGGTGCTCCCATGACAGTGACAACCACCAAGTGTCCCCTCCTGGGAGCCCACGCCCAGCCAGCCCTCCCCGCCCACGGTGCAGCCTGCGAGCGTGGGTCCCATGTTGTCCTGTAGCTACTGCAGGCAGCTGTTATGGCCGCGCTTCCCTTGGTCGTCTTGTTTAAGAAAAGGGAGAGGAGACCTCAGGGTCCACACTGCTGTCTGGGCAGCTGCACATTTACTGTGGCCACACTGTGTGCAAGGAGCCCGCCGGGGCCCGGGGAGGAGAACGGGTGAACAGCATGACCCATGGCCATGCGGGGGCGACAGGCTGGCACGGGTCATTGTGCCATGCACCCTGCCTTTCAGCTCTGGGTGTCAGCAGCTGGTGATGGCCTTAGTGACAGGTGGGTGGGGAGGCAACCATGACACCACAGCTTAGCGCTCCCCAAATCGGGGTGAGTCGCCCTTCCTTGAACCCTAGCAGGCTAGTGTTTGAGAACACGGGGCTTCCCTGGACAGTAATGGCCGCTGGGTTCCTCTGGGCTGGGTTAGAGTCTTTCCCATCTCAAAGAGCTGTCAGGAAAAGAGCGTTGCCAGGTGGTGAGACCTGCATGGGAGAATGTCTAGGAGCCCGGTAAAGCCACCGTCCGCAACTCTAGCATCTCACATGGGCGCCGGTTCAAGTCCCGGCTGCTCCACTTCTGGTCCAGCTCCCTGCTAACGCATTTGGAAAAGCAGGAGAAATGGCCCAAGTGCCTGGGCCCCTGCACCCACATCAGAGCCTGGATGAAGCTCCTGGCTCCTGGCCCCAGCCTGGCCCAGCCCTGGCCATTGCAGCCATCTGGGGAGTGAAACAGCAGAAGGGAGATCTAACTTAGTCTCTCCCCCTTTCCCTGTAATTCTGACTTTCAAAGAGGTAAATGAATCTTAAAAAAAAAGAAAAAGAAAAAGAAAAAAGTCCCTGGGGGCCAGCGCAGCGTCCCACGCACCTGTGAGGGAGTCTCCTGACGCTCTCACTCGGCCTCCCTTCCACGGCTCCCCCGCACTCGGGCACAGTCGCTGCCTGTCTGCAGAGCGCTGTCGCACGCCTTGTCCTGCAGAGGGGCTCTGAGAGACAAACCACAAGAGCCCTCCTGAGCGCGCCAAACCCTCCCCAGCCTGCCCCTCCAACCCCCGCTCCCCCAGCCTCTTCCTCTCTCGGTGGACATAAGCGTGGGGTGGGGGGCGCTCACTCACGTCCAGACACACTGGTGGCTCTGTGCTCCCCGGCCCAGGCCCGCCTGCAGGAAACATCTCCCAGCTCCAGGAGCTCAGCACCAGGGGTGGGGCGGGGGTCCCCTGGGCCGGCTCTGAATGGGCAGTCCTGGCTGCAGATCCCGTGTGCATTCCCAGGGCCGGGCCCTCCCAACAGTTGGTGCGCTCACGAGGCGCCTGCCCGCCCTTGCTGGTTTGCCCAGATCTGGCAGGGCCTGCAAAAGTAGGGAGCAGCTGGTGCCAGCCCCACCCGTGGAGAGCGCAGGGAGGCAGTTGCCGAGGAAATACGGTAACCGGAGCAGCCCTGGGAGACCCAGGACCGGGAGGGAGTGCAGTCCGCAGGCCTGGGGATTGAAATGTATTCAAGCTGCGGTCAGAGCAAAGTGTGGTCAGAGAAGCAGCCCGGACAGGGAGAGGGAGAAGTCGCCCATCACCACGCCTGCCCTCACCTAGGCGTCCCTTGGGGACCGTCACCTGAGTCGCCTCGAGCCAGCGTTACTCAAGCAAGGGAAACACACCTCCCCTTCATCGGGGAGGATACAAGCCGGCTGTTCCCCTGGCAGCGGCCGCGATCCCCCGACGTGAAGATTTCTCACGCACGGTTCCAGTGAAGCGATCGATCAATCGATCGATCGTTAGGAGGAGCGCCCCGGGAGTGTGGAGCCCCTGCTCTCTCCCTCATGAATCAGCAAAGCGAGTTCTCTTCCCTGGCCTGCGGGAGCCGGGCCTGAAGCCCAGCGTCGTACTTTGCAGGGCCTGTGTCTGGAGACGGCTCGGCTGGCACTTAAGTGCCGGTCACCCAGGGCTGCGGTTGTCCTCGGCGCCTGGGGACTGCCACGCCTCTGCGCGCTCCCATTTTCCCCACTGCACAGTCACCTTCTAGAAGAAAATCTTTTGCTGTCACTATGTTCAAAATATTTCTTATTTAAAGATTTTTTTATAATGTATATGAAAGGCAGTGTTACAGAGAGATGGAGAGAGAGAGACACAGAGAGCGATTTTTCATCCACTGGCTCGCTCCCTAATTGGCTCCAACAGCCAGGGCTGGGCCAGGCCAAAGCTGGAAGCCAGGCACTCCATCCGGGTCTCCCATGGGAGTGGCGGAGGCAGTTTAAGAGGGAAGGGGCAGGTCCTCAAGCCACTGCCACCGAAGCCCTGTCTTCCACGCCGGCGGTGACCCGGCTCCTGCTCCCCGCCCGGGCTCGGCCCTGGACCCCACAGGGATCAGGGGCCCCCAGGGCGGAGAGCCTGACGCCCACCCAGCAGCTGTCACTGGAGGCGGAGACCAGGCGGTCCCAGGCCCCGAGAGCCAAGCTGCAGGGCCCGCGGGCTCCCGGGAGGGGCGGCAGGGACCCCGGGCGGACGACAGAGGGCAGTGCTCGCCACGTCTTCCAGCGCTCTGGGGCCAGCGTTCCACAACACAGGAAGTGGGGAGCAGATTAGATAGTGGGATGGCGGTCGCCCTGCCCCCCCCTCCACGCCCCCGCCGCCGCCTGGGCTGCTTGTGGGATGGAGAATGTTCAATCCCTTCAAAATAAGATCCGTGAGATGCCCTGGGCGCACAGGACGGGAAGTCCTCGCCGGAGGATCCCAGCCCCCCCCCCACCGTGGGGGCCACCGCATCCGAGGCGCTGACCCAATCAGGGGGTCGCAGGGGGACCCGGGGGGCCCGCGCCAGGCCCCGCGTGTCTGCAGCTGCCTTGGGGAGGGGGGTGATCCAGAGGTGAATGTTGGGGGAGGGGGCGCTGAGCAAAGCTGGAGGGCAGGGCGAGGCGTGGGTCCTGCTCCTGCACCTGTCCCTCGGTGTCTGTGGGACCCCCCAGACACCAGAATCCACGGGTGCTCAATCCACCGTGTGGACACGGCCCGCGAGCGCCTGCCCCGTGCTCTCCGTCTCCTCTGATGGCGCCTAACACCCAGGCCAAGAGAAATGCCACCGCTGTCGGTGATGCCCGCGCTGTAGAGGGAAGGACCACCTACAGCCTCTGCGCATGCTCAGCACAGACCCCCTCCCGGCCGTGCGGCTGAGTCTGCAGAGGGCGGGGGACCGGGAGGATGGAGGATGAGGCTGGGGACTCCGGGGAGAGCCTCCCAACCAGTGCCGGGCATCCACACGGGGCTGCTGGGCTTAAGGGTAGAAGCCGCGGGCGGGAAAACTCGGGGTGGGGGTGCCTATGACGCCTGCAGGGCTCAGTGGGCCTCGTGTCAGGGAATGACCCTGCCTCACAGGCGTCCAGCAGCTTCCGGGGGAAGCCAAAGGCCAGAGGCCAGAGGCAGAGAGGGAGAGGAGGGGCGGTCGCGACCCCCGAGTGGCCCGGTGATGGACAAGTGCTGAGAAGTGGATGTGGGGCGGCAGGCAGAGGGTGGGGACAGCGTGAGTGACAGCTGACAGCGTTGGCGATAAAGCAGAATAGAGGGAGGTCCTGCAGAAGGTCCGGCAGGAGGCCAGGGTCCGGGTGTGGGACTGTTCACGTGAACCAAGCCCCTGCAGGACATCTGGTGACAGGGCGGGCGCTGTGGCCAGAGGGTTAAGCCCGCACCTGCAACACCAGCAGCCCACAGGAGCCCATGTGCGGTCCCGGCTGCTCCACTTCCCATCCCTTTCCTGCTAAGGCCCTGGGAAAGCAGCAGAGGAGGGCCCAAGTGCTAGGGGCCTGGGGCTCCTGGCTCCCGGCTCCTGGCTTGGCCCGGCCCAGCCCTGGCTGTTGCAGCCACTTGGACAGTGAAGCAGTGGATGGAAGTTCTCTCTCCCTCTCTCCCTCTCTCTCCGTCTCTCTCTCTCTCTCTCTCCCTCTCTCTTCGTCTCTCTCTCTCCGTCTCTCCGTCTCTCCGTCTCTCCCTCTCTCCCTCTCTCTCTGTCTCCCTCTCTCCCCCTCTCTTTCTCTCTGTGGAGTGACTCGGGGCGCTCCTGCCCTGGCCCCAAGCCCTGCTCATAGCCTCTCTCTCCTGTGTGTGGTTTCCCTTACCCATCACACATCTGGGTGGTCAGGAGCACAGGTCCTGGCCTTGACCTGGTCCCAAACTCCAGCAGGTGCCAGATCCTCCTCCTGTCCCTCTGGGGCCAGGTAAGGGTGCTCCCCCTCCGGCTCCTAACTCCCCCAGCCTGCAGGAGACAGTGGGACCAGGAAGGGTTCACTTCCGTCCAGCGTGTTCCCATCCTGGGGGACAGATGTGCCCCTGAGCGGTGGCTCCTTTCTCCCCGCAATGAGTCTGCAGGTTGGAGCTCAGGCTGAATGGGGTCACACCCCAGCCCCGGGCCTCCCAGCTCTCTCAGCCTGGAGCCTGCTCCTCCTCCCTGCGTCTCAGTCTCCAACTCTGTAGAATGGGGCTTTCCAAGGGCGCTGAATTCTGCGTAACTGTAGACCCTAGATCAGAGACTGGACCTGCAGGAGCTCCCGGGATGGAGCCGGACACAGAGCGAGTCCTTGAGAAGCCATCGCTCCCCAAACCGTCCCCTGGGAGAGAAGCACGCTCAGGCCAGTGGGGCGCCAGGCGCAGGCTTGCACACCTGCAGGCACAGGACCAGAGCCGAATTCAAGCAGGTCAGCGCCTGCCTCCCAGAGCAGAGGCCTGGGTGGGGGTCCCAGCCCCACTCTCCACGCCGGCTCCCTGCCGATGCGCGCCCTGGGAGGCAGCAGCTGATGGCTCAAGTCCCTGGGCCCCTTCCCCCGACCTGGGAGACAGGCGGAGTTGCAGGCTCCTGGCTTTGGCTGGGCCTCGTCCTGGCCATTGCAGGCGTTTGAGAGTAAAGCAACCCATGGGGAATGTCTCTCCCTCTCTCTCCCTCCCTCTCTCTCTCTCTCTCTCCCTCCCTGCCCCATCACTGTCTCTGTATCTTTCAAAAAAAAAAAAAAAGAACAAAACCAAGAACTCCCTCCACACTCAGATATGTGTGATTGATGCCAAAAGCAAAATTAAGGCTGCTTCTACCGCTCCCCTGCGAGGATCTCCCCATCAGAGCCACCCCTGCCTTCCTCATTCTGCTCCCTTCCCTCTGTCGCTCTCTCTGGCTGGCTAAAGGTCAGGTTGCAAAGAAAAAGAAAAAAAAAAGTTGTGGATTGGGATGGGGCTGAGGCCCAGGGCTCCGTCCCTCTGTCAAATCCAATTGCCCAGTCACCTCATCACGCCCGCTTATCAGTGAGCAAACCCTAATTGCCTCGGCACCCTGTGAGCTCCGGGCCTGCCCACCAGGGCACGGCTCAGGCAGCCTGCTGTCTACCAGTAGCCTCTGAGCTGCCAAAGGGAACAATGGAATGCAAACAGGACGCAGTGATACTTTCACACAGAGTGGCCAGCTGTAGACCCATGGCTGTGAGGGCGTTTGGCCCAGCAGCTCCCAGGCCCGGCTTCCTGCCGCAGGAGACCCTGGGGTCGGGGGAGCCGGGATGGCTCCAGTCCTGGGGTCCTTGCCACTCACCAGGAAGACCTGAGTTCCCAGCTCGGGGCTCCAGCCAGAGCCCAGCCCAGGCCACTGCGAGCGCTGGACGCAGGCGTCAGAGAACGGCCCCCAGCCCACCCCCATCACCAGCAAGCTGGAAGTGAGCACACAGGGTTAGCCTGACTCCAGGGCGTTCCCTGTAAGTGCTGAGCCCGGTGTCCTCCCGGGACAGGCGGATCCTCCTCCACAGGACAGCCTGCCAGGATTGCTTCTGAGGGAGGCTGCAGCCCGCTCCAGCGCTCCAGCGGAGTTCCAGGAAAGTCGGAGGCTGGGGGAGGGGGGACCAGGCGTGTCCCTCCACGTCGGCAGTGCCACGTGGCCACGCCAGACATGCCCACCTCGCCTCCCCGACTCCACCTTTGCCCCCTACTGTCTACTTGTAACGCACTCTCCAAAAAATAAGTCCAATGACGTCATCTGTTGGCCCCAAACCTTCTCTCACAAAACAAGCTGTAATTACTAAAAATGCAGGTGACTGTTAGCCCAAGACCACGCTTTTCCTCCAGACACAACCCTGCTTCGAGGCACAACATTTGGGGAGTACAGGCGTCCGCCTCTCTGGGAGCCGCCTCCCCAGCCCTGTGGCTGCTCTGGGCTCCCTGAGGCCGCAGACCCCTCCCCTGCCGTGTCCACAGTAGTCCTGGGGCTGTCGGGCCGGTCCTCAGGACCGTTCCTTCATTCGCCCGGTTTCCTGAGCATCCACAGGTGTCAGGCACGGAGAACGAGCAGTGGACAGCAGCCCCCACCCCACCCCACCCCACCACCACCATGCCGTGCAGCATCACAGAGGGAGGAGCCGACCCGAGAGCAGACCTGGGGTCCTGTAACATGGTCGTAAGTGCTGTGGAGCATGGGGGAGGGGGTCTGGGCCACGCTCCCGGGGAGACCAGGACACCTGCTCACCCATTTGACAGCTGGGAAAACCGAGGCTCAGTGAGACTTGCAGGTTTAGTGAGGCTTAGTGACAGACTACATTTTCCAATGCCTGAGCAACATAACCCTTCAGAGACCCAGCCTGGCAAGCATAGGTGTCCTTCTCCCATGTCCACTTGGAAGGGCTTAGTGTATGGGGTAGGGGCTCCTGTCGGGCAGGGAGTGCCCTGGCCTGCGGTTTGCCGTTGACATTCAGTGAGCATCCACTGCCCGCTACAGAAGCAGCTCCACCCCGAACAGCCACAGATGAAGAGGAGTGGATACACGGACCGGGTGCACGCACACACCAGTCCCAGTCAGCCACCCTGGGCCCAGGGCACGGGGCCAGGGCAAGCCCGGCCATAGCCACAGGACGCGGATGGGTGCTTGGCCGGGGCCGTGCTGAACCGGGGTCTTCCTGTTGGGCTGAAGATATTTTCAAAACAGAAGCGGTGTGTGCACAGCACAGCAGACGGACTTGCTGCCCACCGAGTGGTCCACTTCAAAACAGATCGCTGAGCGCCTTGTGAATTTCACCTCCGTCTTTGCTCCCGTCACCCTCACCGGGACTCGCGGGTCCTGATACACGTGCCCACGTGGAAACTGAGCCCCCAGAGGGACCAGGGACCTGGTCGGCCTCCAAAGCTGGACTTGAAGGTGCGGTCAGGTTGACCCCAAAGCCGGGGTTCTCCCAGCCAGTCTCTCATCTCCCCATTTCTCTGACTCAGCCACAGCCCCTGAGTGACTTCAATGGAAACCCGCTTTGGAAGACCACATTTGGGGAGCACCACCCGGCAGGTCCCAGCGGGGAGCCCTCCTGCTCCCAGGGGCGGGGCTGGTGGGCAGGGCATCCAGGAGACAAGCGCCCAGCAGGAGGCTTGTGGAGCCCCCCCCTGTGACAGCCTCTCCTGCTTGCTTCTTCCTCAAAGCTTGTTAGCACCTGCGCCCGCCCGGGAGACCTGTGAGACGGGCTCCAGGGGGCCGAGCCCCCAGCGGTGTCCACAGAGC